>NW_012122487.1:7501266-7522009 GCF_000951035.1 Colobus angolensis palliatus
CTCGGCCTCCCAAAGTGCTGGGATTACAGGCTTGAGCCACCGCGCCCGGCCAAGAAGTATTTCAAACTGCAGATTTTTTCAGATTTTTAAATATATTATGTATATATTTGCCGGCTGAGCATTCCACTGAGAATGTGAAATCCAAAATGCTCCACTGATCATTTCAGCATCAGATGTTGCCACTCAAAAACTTTCAAGTTTTGGATTTCTGATTCTTGAAATTTGAAATGCTCAACCTATACTAAATTCCCTGTCCTCTGAGTGGCTTTCAGATTTTTTTTTTTTTTACAGTTACTGCTGTGTTGTCCAGGCTGGTCTCCAGGCCTCAAGTGATCCTCCTACCTCAACCTCCAAAAGCAACAAACTTTTTTTTTTCACTGACGCTCAGTAAGAAATGCTTTATAATCTAAACGTAGAATCACATGAAATAAAAATTTTTTATAAAACTATATTTTAACTTCATGTGATGTGCTGTGGTTTTTTTTAATTGATGAAGTTTTATTGATGAAGCTGATTATGTAAGCTGTGTGGACAAGAAGCAGAAATAACATAGTTCCCCAAGCATTTTGGATTAAACAAGGTTTTCTTTCCTTAGACTTCCCAAATCCCTTTATGGTAATGTACACTGTGACCCTCTAACAGGGAGTTACTGTTACTACTGTACAGAGCTTTTCTTGAATGTATTCTATCAAAGAATCCTTGCTTTCTTAACACTAGTAACTTTTATTTTTATTCACCTAGCTGTATACATTTTACAAGCCTTAAATTTGACCTACCCCTGGACTTGTGTACATATATAATATTTCCTTACTATTTAAGAATGTCAGTTTTAACTCACTAAACTGGTTTTGTGGCACTTCCCTACTACATGATACTTCATATTTATAACCTAAAGTACAAATATTCTTAGATCCAAAGTGGAAAACAAATACCAAAAGTCAAAACTACCATTTCTCAGAGAAAAAAAAACAACACATTATCACTCACCTAGCTGTATACATTTTACAAACAAAACATTTTCTGGTCCATAGCCAATGCTTCTTGATAAGGAGGGGATACAGTGTCCTATCCAAGCAGTCATCATGATGCACAAGCCTTTTGTTCATGGGAAAATAAAGATATTAAGGTGATAAATATTAAGTGACAAATTTTTATGAGCTATTAAATATATCTGTACCTGAGTATTAGGAAAATAGATACTTTCAATTTTTGCTTACAAGATATTGCTAAATTACTTGTTATACCATGTTTGACCAAACTGTGTTCCACAAAATACTTTCTCCAAGAGCATTTTGGATTAAACAAGGTTTTCTTTCCTTAGACTTCTCAAATCCCTCTATGGTAATGTACACTGTGACCCCCGCAAAGAGGGGGTCATCATATAGAGCATTTCTTGAATGTATTCTACCAGAGAATCCTTGCTTTGCTTAACACTAGTACCTTTTATTTTTATTTATTTGAAATGGGGTCTTACTCTGTTACCCAGGCTGGAGTACAGTGGCATGATCTTGGCTCACTGTAGCCTCAAACTCCTGTGCTCAAGCAGTCCTCTGACCTCAGCCTCTCCAGTAGTTGGAACTACAGGCATGCACCACCACACCCAGATAATTTTTAAAATTTTTGTAGAGACAGGGTCTCACTATGTTGTCCAGGCTAATCTCAAACTCCTGGCCTCAAGCAATCCTCCCACCTCTGCCTCCCAAGGTGCTGGGATTACAGGTGTGAGCCACCACACCTGGTTAACATTTAGTACTGTATAATGAAACAATTTGGGCAAAGCTACTCAGTAATATTTTACCTAGATTAACTGGTTGTTACAATGTGGCTCTTGTTTTTTTAATGTCTCCTTTATTAAAATCTAATTCTGACTCCTGGCATAATATGAATTGGTAGAATCTTAGTTTTAAGTATCAGAATTTATGAAACCTTTAAGAAGTTTCATAACTTTTATTAAAAAAAAAAATTGAAGTCAATCTCTACTCTGCCACTAATCAGCTCCATGGCTTTGGGTAAATCCTGTAAATCATGACAGACTTCAGATTATTCTGAAAGATGAAAGGACTACACAAAATTGTTCTAAAGGTCTCTAACAATTCTAAAATACCATTTTTTTAATTAAAACTTTCACCATCAGAAAATAATTAACCTTTTGATAATTGGTATTATGGAATGGCACTGAATGATTAAATCCACCTGAAAGATAAAAATGACTTCTCTAAATTGCCTTTTAAAAAGCCCTACATTGCATACTCTTAATAAATGTAAACTGTTTAAAAAACAAAAGGGCAGACATGGTGGCTCACGCCTGCAATCCCAGCACTTTGGGAGGCCAAGGCAGGAGGATCGCTTGAGCTCAGGAGTTAAAGACCAGCCTGGGAAACAGAGTGAGACCTTGTCTCTACAAAAAATAAAAAAATTGTCCACGCATGGTGGCATATGCCTATAATCTCAGCTATGGGAAAGACTGAGGGAAGAGGACTGCTTGAGCCCAGGAGGCGGAGGCTGCACTGAGACATGATTTTGCCACTGCACTCCAGCCTGAGCAATAGAGTGACACCCCCTTCTCAAGAAAAAAAAAAGTGTAAATTGCTTTTTCTTTGACATTCAAACAGATCATGTTTCTTTTGTTGATCACTGTATCAAGAAGTTACCATGAGTTTAAGGGTCATGTTTTTATCCTTCAGCCTTGGAATCACATTGTTTATAGAAACAGGCCTACACTATAAGAAATGTATGGAAAAGGCCAGGCGCGGTGGCTCCTGCCTGTAATCCCAGCACTTTGGGAGGCCGACATGGGCAGATCACCTGAGGTCAGGAGTTCGACACCAGCCTGGCCAACATGGTGAAACCCCTTCTCTACTAAAAATACAAAAATTAGACTGGGCGTGGTGGCTCACACCTGTAATCCCAGCACTTTGGGAGGCTGAGGCGGGCGGATCACCTGAGGTCCGGAGTTCAAGACCATCCTGACCAACAGATTGAGTAGAAACCCCATCTCTACTAAAAATACAAAATTAGCTGGGCATGGTGGCACATGCTTGCAATCCCAGCTACTCAGGAGGCTGAGGCAGAAGAATCGCCTGAACCTGGGAGGCAGAGGTTGCGGTAAGCCGAGATCATGCCACTGCACTCCAGCCTAGGCAACAAGAGCAAAACTCGGTCTCAAAAAAAATAAATGATTCAAAAATTTGCCAGACAAGGTGGCACGCACCTGTAATCCCAGCTACTTGGGAGGCTGAGGCACGAGAATTGCTTGAACCCGGGAGATGGAGGTTGCAGTGAACTGAGATCACGCCACTGCATTCCAGCCTGGGCAACAGAGCAAAACTCTGTCTCAAAAAAAAAAAAGAAAAGAAATGTACGGAAAATAAAGCCATCAGAGAGAACTGGGGGTTGCCTTCCATCTTATGTTTATTACAAGGCTAGTATATTTTCCCACATTTGAAAGGAAGAGCAGGCAGAACAGCTTATATAACTTTTTTTTTTTCTTTTGATACAGTCTTGCTCTGTCGCCCAGGCTGGAGTGCAGTGGCACAATCTTGGCTCACTGCAACCTTCACTTCCCGAATTCAAGTGCTTCTCGTGCCTCACTCTCCCAAGTAGCTGGGACTACTGATGTCCATCACCACACCCAGCTAATTTTTGTATTTTTAGAGACAGGATTTCACCATGTTGGACAGGCTGGTCTCGAACTCCTGACTGCAAGTAATCTGGCCACCTTGGCCTCCCAAAGTGCTGGGATTACATGCATGAGCCACTGTGCCCAGGCTGCTGATATAAAATTTTAATAACATCAAAGACATAAATGTACTGTCTATAATTTTAAAAGTCATATAAATCCAAGGTTTATATACGCTTCTGGCTCTTCTCCCCACAGAACTACCATAATTTTGGTTAAACAGATATTTAATTCATGATGAATTAGTGCTACTTCTACCTAAGCCACATAGTTGACATTTATGGGACAACATTTTGTTTTCTAGCTATTAATCTATTAATTCTCTCCCATTTACATTTGCTTAATTTCTTTTTTTCTTTTTTTTTTTTGAGACGGAGTCTTGCTGCCCAGGCTGGAGTGCAGTGGCGCAATCTCAGCTCACTGCAAGCTCCACCTCCCGGGTTCACGCCATTCTCCTACCTCAGCCTCCTGGGTAGCTGGGACTACAGGCGCCCGCTACCATGCCCGGCTAATTTTTTTTTTTTTATTTTTATTTTTTAGTAGAGACAGGGTTTCACCATGTTAGCCAGGATAGCCTCAATCTCCTGACCTTGTGATCCACCCGCCTTGGCCTCCCAAAGTGCTGGGATTACAGGCGTGAGCCACCGCACCTGGCCCATTTGCTTAATTTTCAATGTACCTGTCACGAATTCAGTCACCTATTTTCTGACAGAACAGTGAACAACCGGGAGTCAACCAGTTTATTTTTCCCCCCCAGACATTCTTCCTGAGTTTTGTATGCTCCTGGCTCCAGACCCTGGATCAAATCTCCAGATCTGGTACAAAGCTCTCACACTGGGATTTCACTTTTCCATCATTCTGAGAATCCCTTTTATGTCTATTTAACCTATTCTGCCCATTCTGTGTTGCATTCCATGTCTTTCTTGTTCATGGTGTACACTTTCTGTGAAGCACTTTTACATCTTCTGGTAGTTTCCGGAGATGGAGTGCATGAGATACAAAATTTTGGAGATGAGTCAGTAAGACCAAAGATAGAAGCAGGGACTTTCTGAAAGCATCAGTTTCTTTCCTTTTTTTTTTTTTGAGACAAGGTCGCACTCTGTCACCCAGGCTGGAATGCAGTGGCATGATCACAGCTCACTGCAGCCTTGACCTCCTGGTCTCAAGCAATCCTCATGTTTTAGCCTGAGTAGCTGGGATTCCAGGCACGCACCACCATGCTCAGCTAATTTTTGTATTTTTTGTAGAGAGGGTTTCACTGTGGTGTTCAGGCTGGTCTCGAACTCCTGGGCTCAATCTGCCCACTTCAGTCTCCCAAAGTGTTGGGATTATAGGCGTGAGCCACTGCACGTGGCAGGCATCTGTTTCTATTACTGGTATAATAAATTACTAATTAATACCAGTAATTATTAGTTTCTAATTACTGGTCAAACACAGGTACATTATTGTTCCACAAAAAAGTTTTAAATGGTCTCTCATAAGGAATCAAAACAGCACTGGAGCAGGGTTTATTCGTACATAGTATTCCTTCTTAAACAGATTTCCTAAATAAAGAGGAAATGAATAGCCTTATTCATGGAATAAGAGCTATTATTAGCTGTTTAAATTTATAACTTATCCCCAAATCCCATTTTAGACTATCTTAGCTCCTTCCCAATTTAAATCTTTGTCAAAGCATTAAGACTTCACATTTGTCAAATATTAGAATTACTCTTCCTCCAATTCCCTTTTATCTCCTTCAAATTTTGGCAAAAAGAGAAACCTAAAAACAAAGTTGCAATGTTATCTATAAATGGATAACTACTACCTGAATAACAGCTGTTTAATACAAAATGGAGATACTTTTTAAATTATTAACAGATTTTTAACCTTCTAATAGTAAAGTATTTCTTATAGATTTTCCAAAATAACGAACAATAGAGGATGCAAATGGATGGAAAGAGTTGGTCTTTGCGTGGAAAGAAGACAGCATTTTTGCTGCTTCCAAGTCAAGTTGCAATGATCATTACTTTTACTCCTCTTATTTTTAAAAAAACTATCTCTGCTTTTGTGCTCTGAAATAAAGAAAAAAAAAAGTAACCTACCTTATGTCAGTAATGACAATGACATGTTCACAGTCTCCCTGATGACAGTATAAGTAAGGAAAACCCAGTTTAATACACAAGTCATTGAAGGTGAAATCTTCCATTCTAGCAGTCTGAAACTTTCCATACCCTCTATCATGCGACTCTGACCACTCAATGATAGTTCTAAGGGGGGAAAAGGCAAGGATGTATCATTTTTCCACAAAAACTTAAAAACTACAGAAAACAGTTTGTGATTGCAGTAATTCACATTAACCTAGCTCACCCAACTAACTGGATCACCCAACTAACTCTCACCAACTAACAGTTGCCATCTTGAGATGAAGACCAAAATGTTTGATACATGTTGAGATTAGGAATGCTGAATTTTCATAAGGGATCAGTTTTCTGCAGGTTACATGATGTGTTTCACTTTAGCTTAAATGCAAAAATGTGTAACAATGTCACTCATTATTGAGTTTTGAAAAATATTTTTCACAAAATGTATGTAATGAGATTTAATATTTCAAATATTTCTTAGTTTCAATGTTTAATATCATAAATATTGATAGTTATAACTCACATAAGCAGAAGCTCATTGGAGTCTTCAATTATTTACAGTATAAACAAATGCAAGGCTGGGCACGGTGGCTCACACCTGTAATCCCAGCGCTTGGGGAGGCTGAGGTGGGCGCATCACTTGAGGTCGGGAGTTTGATTCCAGCCTGACCAACACGGGGAAACCCCATCTCTACTAAAAATACAAAATGAGTTGGGTGTGGTGGTACATGCCTGTAATCCCAGCTACTCGGGAGGCTGAGGCAGGAGAATTGCTTTAACCCGGGAGGAGGAGGTTGCATTGAGCCGAAATCGCACCATTGCACTCCAGCCTGGGCAACAAGAGCAAAACTGTCTCAAAAAAAAAAAAAAACCAAAAAAATGCTGAAACCAATAGGTTTGAACTGTTGGATTAGAATACAGATTAAAAATGGCTATAATAGGCTGGGCATTGTGGCTCACATCTGTAATGTAGCACTTTGGGAGGCTGATGCAGGTGGCTTACTTGAGGCGAGGAGTTCAAGACCAGTCTGGCCAACATGTCGAAATCCTGTCTCTACTAAAAATACAAAAATTAGCCAGGCATGATGGCACACACATGTAGTCCCTGCTACTTGGTAGGCTGAGGCACGAGAATGGCTTGACCCAGGAGGCACAGGTTGCAGTGAGAGCCGAGATCGTGCCACTGTACGATGACAGAACGATACTTTTTTTTTTTTCTTCAAAGGCAACAATAATATATATACTTATATACTCTAATTGCTTAGACATTGATAATGAAAGTATGGTCTCATTAAAATGAGCTTAGATACAGATTTTTCCTATATTATGTACTTAAGCAACATATATATCACCATCACCTAGCACAAATAGTATATACTAGATAGGCAGAAAAAACAGTGACAGGTTTTACCACTATTACTTATATGTAAAGGCCAGAGACTAATAATGTGTGTTAATGGGATTTAATTTATTATTATTATTATTTTTTAGAGACAGAGTCTTGCTATATTACCCAGGCTGGAGAGTAGTGGGTATTCACAGGTGAGATTAGAGCATGCTATACAGCCTTGAACTCTTGGCCTCAAAAGATTCTCCTGCCGCAGCCTCTGGAGTGGCTGGGACTACTGTACCTGGCTAATTTTTTTTTTTGGATGTATGTAATGCTCAAGACAAGATTTATCAATAATTCCTTGGCAAAGGTCCTTAATAGGCCAATAACAGGATTTGTGGAGATAACACTACTTTGATAACTAGAAATAGGAAAGACTTTGAGAAGATTTTTGGAAACTATACCTGCTCAAATCTCTGCATTCCGGGTATCTTTTATCATTATAAAATGTTCCTTCAAAATAAAAGAAGGCTGATTTGTATAGGTCCTACAAGAAAACAGATGGTATTGAGAGAAAGTCAACTATTAACAATTATGAAATTGCTCTAAGTATTAATTCAAAATTTATGTATCATAAAATCACACTAATACATGTTACAAAAACTGCTACTACTTTCAATTTTACCCTACTGCTGTTTTAATCACTACGTTTGATTCAAATGTGTATATTCTCCTGAGATTCATGAAAGAAACCCAATTAGAAATCAAATAAACATCATTATTTTATCATATGAATACACAGCAGTAAGTCGTGTTGGATACTAGAACTAAAAACTAAACAAAGTCCTATCTTTAATGTTTCCCCAGTGATAACAATGATCATCAAGTTACGTTTTTCTGGCATTTTTTTTGTATTTGCAATGTTTTTACAAAAATTCTCTCTTTATATTTTCAGTAACTCTTAGGCAGACAGAATCTGAATTTCTATTTTTACTCAAGCAATCTTGCCCCAGGTACCATAGTTGTACCATAACTGGTGGGAACCTTCAAGGTTTCTTAACTCATTCTACCACAGCTTCCGTCAAAGCAGTGGCTCTCAATCCTGACTGCAAAATCAAATCACAAAAAACCAAACACCAAATGTCAACTCGGACTCATTCATTAAGAATCTTTGGGGATCAGTATTTTTCCAAAGCTCTCTAGAAAAAAACATGCAACCAGAGTTGAGAAGCACTCTGTTAAACTGGTCCTTCACCATCTCTTTAGACCCCTGGATGAGGGTCAGAAGACCTGAGTTCTTTTCCTTAACCTACCACTTACTAGCTTTGTCATTCTGGTATGTAGCAATCACTTCTCAGACCTGTTTTCTCATCTGTGAAATGAGAATAATAGTATATGCCACGATGTCTTACAGGATTGTGATGAAGGCCAAAAGCAATTTATGTATAGGAGATATATGCTTCAGGTACTAAAATAATTTTACCCTAATATTTTATTTTTTCTCCTACTTCTTTCAAGCTTCCATTTTTCTTTCTTGTCTTCATTCCCCCACTTACAGATCATCTTGTGTTCGCATCAGACACTCTTGCAAGACTGACTATCTTGTTTCTTCTTGAACCAGTCACTAAATCTCACTCACCCTCTGTTCTCCCATGTAAAATGTGAGTAAAGCCTTTACCTTTCTCATTGGTTGTTATGGAGATTAAAATGTATAATGCACTTAATGTCATATGACTAGCTGCTACAATACAAAATCTGCCACTTAATATACTTCTACACCCTCAAAGAGGTAAGCAGGGTCTGAAATAAAGGTTCTAAATAAATAACTAATGACTTATTTTGGAAACAAAATGAAGTTTAATATATATAATTGTGTTTTACAAAACACTTCCATAAAACCTCATCTTAGGTGATTTAAGCAACTTAATCTTTTGGCATAATTATTAATTATAAGGTGAACTCTAAAAGAACAAGAATGTTTTCCATTTAAATCAAAAGTCATCCACTAATAAACTTCCCTGGCTGGCATAGTGGCTCACGTCTGTAATCCCAGCACTTTGGGAGGCTGAGGTGGGCAGATCACCTGAGGTCGGGAGTCCGAGACCAGCCTGACCAACATGGAGAAACTCCATCTCTACTAAAAATACAAAAATAGCTGGGCATGGTTGTGCATGCCTGTAATCCCAGTTACTCAGGGGGCTGAAGCAGGAGAATCGCTTGAACCCAAGAGGCAGAGGTTGCTGTGAGCCAAGACCACGCCATTGCACTCCAGCCTGGGCAACAAGAGCAAAACCCTGTCTGGAAAAAAAAAATAGAAGAGACAGAAACAATATAACAGTAGATATGTAAATATTTTAATATACAATTATGGGTTATTTAATCCCTGCTTAGAAAACTTCTGAAGGTATCAGCACCAATGTACAAACCAAGTAAATCCACAAAGCCTGATTAAAACCTTCTCCTGGGCAACACAGTGAGTTGTTGCCCAGACTGGACTTGATCAAAAAACAAACAGACAAACATTATCCAGGGCTTCCTGAAGGTAAGACTGATTCCCAGATCTGACTCAAATTGCTTTGAGCAATGTTCAGATGGTCGGAATGAGGAGGATAAATTCAGACTTTTCTTCTTAGATTGATCTTATTATTTAACAATTACATCTTATGTTTTTTTTTTTTGACAAGATTAACTTCGCAGAAGATTGCCACTGCTGCTTTAAAGAAAAGATAAATCTCGGCCAGGCGCAGTGGCTCACGCCTTGTAATCCTAGCACTTTAGGAGGCTGAGGCAGGTGGATCACCTGAGGTCAGGAGTTCGAGCCTAGCCTGGCCAACATGGTGAAACCCCGATTCTACTAAAAATACAAAAATTAGCTGGGTGCAGTGGGGCCACCCGTAATCCCAGCTACTTGGAAGGCTGAAGCACGAGAATCACTTGAAACTGGGAGGTGAAGGTTGCAGTGAGCCGAGATTGCATCATTGCACCCCAGCCTGGGCAACAGAGCCCCATCTAAAAAATAAATAAAATAAATAAAATAAAATAAATAAATCTCTTATTTCCTAGTTAGCATAAAGTTTTGAAATTCTACTTTTCTTTTTATTCTATTGTTTCTCTCCAAAAGCACTGAGATGGCAACCCCGAAGAACCTAAATATCTAAAAACCATTTTTAGCATAACTCAACAGGTACTTAAGTGAAATCTACATGTGAGCCATGATGCTAGTCTCCACACTGGTTACCAAAAACTGGAATACAGTCAGCCTGTGGAGCAGACACATGCATTACACTGCATCAGCATACTGAAATACACACTACAATGGACAAATGAAAAGGTGGCAGGGTAAAAAAGAAAGGAGTCAAGAAAACTTGTATATAATTGGTGAGTTTTGAGCTAGGTTTAGAAATCTGAGAATGAACTCACAAAATGGATGGAAGGAAGGAAAGGGCTTCCTACCATGTTCAAATACTCAGAAACATGAAAAAGTATGGTACACTGAAGAAAATACACAAATTCACTATGGATGAATAAGGCATAAAGGCAGCAAGTGAATAGTACAGAAAGTTAATTTGGGAATCATCATTATAAAAGGTCTTATATGTCAGCCTAAGCAGAAAAAAAAAAAAGCTAACATTAAACCTAAGTTATATCAACATTTATGTGGCTGGTGGAACAGGAACCAGGAAAAAAGGAGATTGTATTGGTTCCTGTCCAAACACTGTCTCCATCCTTGTTGTTCCAAATATCTTTTTACTTATCTCTAGGAGATGCTATCCCTCCCCTGAAATGGCCCTGTAAACCTGAGCCCCTCTGCCAGAGTTGTAGCAGGTGTAGTTCAATCCTGCCCTATGATGAAATGTGGAAGGGATCGAGGCCCTCCTGCTTTATTAGGTAAACGATCCTTTCTGAAAACATTGCGGGTAGCCAGTCTACCACACTGCTCCTTTCCATCCTTATCCAGGGGGTATGCAGGACTTCTCTTTCCTTTTGAGAGCAACACATTGGGGAAACACCAGCAAGGACCAACGTCATATGGTCTCTCCTTGTTTGGTACTGGTCCTTGGGCAGCGAAAGGCAAAGAATGGGTGCTAACTATTAAGGCTCTCAGGTCGACTCCAGCCTTTTGCTGGGGACAATTATGACAGATCGCAATGCTGACAGAGCTTAAAACAAGAGTGAATGAACAGCAAAGTCATATGCTACAGGGAGGTCAAGTTATATAAAAATGGAAAAGAGACCAACTGCTTAGAAAATTAGGTGGTCACTATCAGCCCAGAAGGAAAAGTCTCCATACAATAGTTTAGAAACAAATGAGAGATGAAAAAATCAAAACAGGGTCTGGCCTCCTCTTTGGAAAAGTTCCAGTGATAAAGGGAAAGAATGAGATAGTGTAGTAGCTTGATGGAATCCCACAGGAGAAGAAAAGGATTTACTGGGGACATTTATGAACCTGCTAGAGTAATCACTATTTTCTTAGCTTGCTATTTCCTTTTGTTTTATGGGAGGAAATCACCTTACTTTGCTGATGTGCTCAGGGGCTTGGTCAGGAGTGTTGCTGAATTCACCACCAATCTGGAGGTCACTGACACAGCGAATTGAATCCCTCAGTTCTGTGAGCTTTTGACTGCCCAACACCAGCATTGTTTGGTATGGTTTGTGTTCTTTGTGCTAAAAGTCAAAGAATAAATAAGTGTTCATTTAGAGACAAAGCAATAAAACTACAAATCCTGTCATGACTGGAACAAAACTAAATTGCTGTTTTTCTTAAGGTTTTTTTTTTTTTTTTTAGATGGGGTCTTGCTCTGTCACACAGGCTGGACTGCAGTGGCACAATCTTGGCTCACTGCAAGCTCCACCTCCCAGGTTCACACCATTCTCCTGCCTTAGCCTCCTGAGTAGCTGAGACTACAGGCGCCTGCCACCACACCCGATTAATTTTTTGTGTTATTAGTAGATACGGGGTTTCACCATGTTAGCCAGGATGGTCTCGATCTCCTGACCTCAAGATCTGCCTGCCTTGGCCTCCCAAAGTGCTGGGATTACAGGCGTGAGCCACTGTGCCCAGTCAGTTTTCTTAAGTTTAAATTGTCCCCATAACTCGATGTTCTGTATTTTCACATCCAATAATTATAAGGCCAAACTAATGGCCAAAATTCAGATGGCTCCCCTGTGATCCAGAGCCACTCTGAAACCACCTCCTTTATCACACACCAAGCCACTATTTCCCTCAACCTAGTATTCCCTCAACCTCAATCCACCCAGGGCCCAGCACCAGGCTACAAGGGACAACCCCTCTGCCCCCAAACCTACTGGAATTATTCAAACTAGCCAATCCTAAACTGTTTACTCTTCCCTACCTTGTCTTTCCCACAGAAATCCCAATAAAAACTGTGGTCTATGCCTTCCCCTCTCCCCTTTCAGCCTCCTGACTGAGAATGGTGCTTCTTCCTGTGGCCCTACATGGTATGCGCCCTCCTCTAAGGAAATGTAATAAAAATCTTCTTTCAAAGGCATTATAGCCTCTCCATGTCATCACTCAGTCACCTCCATAAATCAGAATAGTATGGAATGGCCAAGCACAGTGGCTCATGCCTGTAATCCCAACACTTTGGGAGGCCGAAGCAGAAGGATTGCTTGAGCTTAGAAGTTCAAGATCAACCTGGGCAACATAGAAAAACCCCATCTCTACCAAAAATTTAAAAGTTAGCTGGGCTTTGTGATACATGCTTGTAGTCCTAGCTACTTGGGAGGCTGAGGCAGGAGGATTGCTCGAGCAAAGCTGCAGTGAGCTGCGATTGTACCGCTGCACTCCAACCTAGGCAATGGAGCAAGGCCCCATCTCAAAAACAAACAAACAAAAATCCCATGGGTACAACCAACATACTTAGCCATGGAAATTTTCTGGTTTAAACTAAAGCTTATAATCAAGATGATACCAAACTGACATGAGCATTAACAGTCACCGGAAAATAACTTCATTTAGCAAGACTGTCTTAAAATTTCCTGAAAGTTACTTCATTCATTGAGGTCAGGCAATCAATACTGCAACCTAAGGTTGTAAACCCAGATGCATTACTTTGGTTTGGTTTGTTTTTATGATTGGTCATTTGGGATCTTTTTTTGGGGGAAGGGGCTGACGGTGGGAGACAGAGTCTCATTTTGTCACCTAGGCTGGAGTGCCATGGCATGATCTTGGCTCACTGCAACCTTGACCTCCCAGGCTCAAGCAATCCTCCCTAGTAGGTGGGACTACAGGCACAAACCTAGCTAGTTTTTGTATTTTTTGTAGAGATGAGGTTTTGCCACATTGCCCAGGCTGGTCTTGAACTCCTGAGCTCAAGTGATCAGCCCACCTCAGCCTTTCAAAGGTGCTGAGGATATAGGTGTGGCCCATTACACCTGGCCAGCAATTTGAGATCTTAATTAAATAAGATAATTAGTACTAACTACATCTCAGATGCTTTGTAAAAGCCTATTTATTCATAAGTGGAATTTATATATATTAATATTTCAATGACAACTCATCAGAATTTATGACACATCTATTTAAGGAATCAAGAATATATACACTCTGGGCTAGGAAAGAGTTCTTTCTCCTAAAAGAGTCTTGGATACCCTTGACTTAATAATGTTCTATATTTTCATCAAAGAGTCATCTCTGGTTAGTTCAATCACTTTCCAAGTATTCTAAATTAGTGAACATAGGTCACTCCATTCCTCCGTTAGCCACCTATTCTGCAGAAATCTCTCAAGAATTTGTAGAATTAGAATCATTATGGATTTACATATACTTTCAGTTGCTTCTAGTGCAGAAATCAGGCATATATTTCAATACTATAGCTGTAATCCTACTGGATGGAGAGATTGTTTGAAATTTGACCTTATTTCCAATATTCCTTATTAGAACAGATGACACAAGATTACAGATTGTCAACTCTAAAAAGAAAATGTCAGATAGGCAGCATATGCTTGCATTTATTAGACGAAGTCTCACTCTGTCTCCTAGACTGAAGTTCAGTGGTGCAATCATAGCTCGCTTGCAACCTTGAATTCCTAGGCTCAAGTGATCCTCCCACCTCAGCCTCCCAAGCAGTTGGGACTACAGATATGCACCACCATGCCTAGCTAATTTTTTTGATTTTTAGTAGAGACAAGGTCTCACTATGTTACCCAGATGGGTCTCAAACTCCTGGCCTCAAGTGATCCTCCCGCCTTGGCCTCCCAAAGTGCTAAGGTTACAGGCATGAGTCACCATGCTCAGAGCATTTATTTTTTTAATGTAAGCATAGGCACATGCCTCTTCAAATAATTAAACGCTTGTACAAAAGTTACTATTATCCATGAAATCCAAAAGGTTTTACTACTTACCTTATGAAATATAACAGGGTACAAGATATTCACAGATAGGATAAGCTCCCCTTCTTCAATCATGTCTGCTGAATTTTCAGGCTTTTTTCCTATGGCATGTGACTCCTAAAGAAAGAAAAAGAGACAGTGAAATCAGATACTACAACTCAGATAACATGCAGTGTGGTACAATGGCTCTCAGCAAGGGATTGAGTCAAGCAGCCTTGGGTCTGATGCCTAATTATACTCCAGGAAAATTGTTAAGACATCTCTAAGCTTTAGTTTCATCTTCTTTCAATAAACAAACAAAACCAGAAAATACTTACTTTACAAAACTGTGGCTGGGAATGTGTACATAATGCATCTAATAAGATGTGTGGTACTGAATACTTAGCAGTTGATGAGCAAACAGGAGTATCAATTAATGTTGGTATAACACTGACATTTCCAATTACATTTTTACATTCCTTATCAAATATTCCTATGAAAGCTATTTTACAGATAAAGCTCACAGGTTCAGTGATTTACTCAAGGCCATACCAGAGAGTTAGGATGCAAATACAGATTTGTTTGGCTCTAAACCCCATGCTTTTTATAACACCGTGACATCTTTAATATATTTTGATCTTTTATGTGTGCGGAATTAATATAAAACAGGGGCCAGGCTGAACTGGTTTAGATGCAGGATGTTTTAAAAATAAGTGGGAATATGTCACAAAACAGAGTAGGCAGCTCCAGGGCTCAGTCCCTCTAACAGAAGCAACCAGTAAGCTGGAATGAAAGACTGGAATAAACTACTTTGGAACTCTGGAACCTGATGGGACACTTATAACAATCAGGGGAGTGTTTGATGAAGGGAGAAGTTGCTGCTTTTTATTAGTAAGCACTGTGTGCAAATCAACTACCACGCTCACTCCTTCACCCCTCTGTTGATGAGACAGCAGCCTGAATTCCTGGAGAAGCTGGCTGGTGCCAGGACACACAGTGAGGACCTGTCCTCTAAGAACTGGGGATTGTATGTTCTGGTTGGTGTGGTGATACCGAGTGCCTGGCCCAGATACGTGCATTGGTTTTGACCCTCTTGGTGGCAGCAGCTTCCCCCAGCAGGATCTATATTGGAAGACTTAGAGACAAGATGCCTTTTTTCTTTTTGGAGCCAGGTATTTAAGGAAACCTTTGTCAGATCACTGACTGACCACAGAGATAATGAAACAGAAACATCAGTGACCACGTACAGTAAGTAATACACATGTTGCAATTGTTTGGAAAAGTCACAGGCAGCTCCAGCCATGCACAAGAAAAAATATACCTAGAATGTCTAGTTCTCAACAAAAACACATAAAATACACGAAAGAGGAAAGTATGGACAATTCTTAGGAAAATAAGAATTTGACAAAACCAACCTTGAGGAGGCCCAGACACTGGAATTACTAGTCAAAGTATCAATTAATTATTCCTACAGGCAATAACTACATTCACATATAAATAAAAGTCCACTAAACAAAGATGTTAAAGCAACTGACTTAAATGTGCTCAATGAGTACCCCAGAAATTTGTACAATTCATTATGTATCAACTTTAAAAATGTGTTCAATCACCTAAAGGAAACCACAAATACTTAAAATCAGATTCCTCAGTAAGATTAACAGCAGTTTTCTCATCAGAAACCATGGAGGTAAGAAACCAGAGAATGGGCAGATAGACAGATGAACTGACTGACTTTTTAAATCTATCTATCTGTGTAGCCTAGGTTGGCCTCAAACTCGGGATCAAGTGCTCCTTCTGCCTTAGCCTTCTGATAACTGAGACTATGGGAACCCACCACTGTGTTCAGCTTTCAACTTTTTTTACTTCTGGATGACATATTTAACCCCATGAAAGAAAAAAAAATCCTGTCAACCAAGAATTCTGTATTTGGCAAAACTATCCTTCAGGAATGAAGGAGAAATTAAGCCACTTGCAGATAAACAAAAGCTAAGGGAATTAATTACTACCAGTAGACGTGACCTGTACGAAGTGTTAAAGAGGATTCTTTAGGCTGAAATGAAAAGACACTAGGCAGTAAACTGAAGCCATAAGAAGAAATAAAGAATACTGCTAAAGGGAACTACATAGGTAAATATAGAAGCCAGTATTACTGTACTTTTGGTTTGTAACTCACTCCTCTATGATTTTTCTGTTTTTCCAATATAATTGCAAAATAAATGGATTAAACAATACGTACAAGGTTATGTTAACTGACACTAATATATAAAGACATGATCTGTGACGACCAAAAGAGGGACAGACAAAGATGTGGAAGCAGAGTATTTGAATACTATGGAAACAAAACTGACATAAATGCTCAACAATGGGATGATGCCCCAATAAACCCCATAAATAAAAAACATCACAAGTGGAAAATGCATTTAAGACCCCAATAAACCCACTATAAAAACATCCTAAGTCAAACTACAGTAGGGTGAAGACTGTCTGTATAAAAGTAAGTTGTTTCAATTTTAAGATTTAATTGTAATCCTAGCTGGGCACAGTGTTTCACACCTGTAATCCCAGCACTTTGGGAGACTGAGGCAGGCGGATCACTTGAGGTTAGGAGTTCCAGACTAGCCTGGCCAACATGGTAAAACCCTGCCTCTACAAAAATACAAAGATTAGCCAGGTGGGTGCTTGTAGTCCCAGCTACTCAGGAGGCTGAGGCACAAGATTCACTTGAACCCGGGAAACAGAGACTGCAGTGAGCCAAGATCAGGCCACTGCACTCCAGCCTGGGCGACAGAGTAAGACTCTGTCTCAAAGAAAAAAAAGTAATCCTTAAGTTACAGAAAAATAAGATGCTTTCACACGTGTTTGTAGTCCCAGCTATCAGAAAACTGATGTGGGAGCGTCACTTGAGCCCAAGAGTTTGAGGCCAGCCTGGGGAACATAGCAAGACCCCATCTCTAAAAACAAAAATTTTTTAAGGTTTCAATAGACAAAGAAGGATATTATACACTGGGAAAAGAAGCCATCCAGCAAGAAGATATATACAATTACAAACTTATATACAGCCAACAGAACTCTAAAATATAAGAAGCATGGGAGACCAAGGTGGGCAGATTGCTTGAGTCTAGGAGTTCAAGATCAGCCTGGGCAACATGGCAAAATGCCATCTCTACAAAAAATACAAAAACTTAGCTCAGCATGGGGGCACACGTTTATAGTCCTGTCTACCTGGGAGGTGGAGGTGGGAGGATAACTTGAGCACAGGAAGTTGAGGTAGCAATGCACAGTGATGGAGCCACCACACTCCAGCCCGGGCAACAGAGCAAGACCCTGTCTCAAAAAACTTAAGTAAAATAAAATATATGAAGCAAAAAGCCAACAGATTTGAAGAAATAGACAGTTCTATGGTAATAGTTGGAGACTTTAATATCCCACTTTCAATAACGGGTAGAACAACTAGACAGAAGATCGATCAATAAAGAAACAGGAGACTTGAACAACTGGAACAATTAGACCTAACAGATATACAAAGAACTCTCCATCCAACAACAGTTGAATACAGGTTCTTCTCAAATGCATATGAACCATTCTCCAGGATAAACCAACAAATCTTAAATTTAAAGAAATTAAAGTAATAAAGGTATATTTTCTGATCATAAGTGAATATTAGAAATCAGTAACAGGAGGAAAATTGGAAAATTCACAAGTATGTGGAAATTTAACAACACACTCTTGACAAAAATCACAGCACAGGAAACTTAGGGAGATGCAGTAAAAAGAGTGATTTTAAAAAGTTATGGCTGAATAACTTTATATAAAAAGAACAATCTCAATAACTAGATAAGGAATTAAAAAGAATAAACTAAACCCAAAGCTAGCCAAAAAAATGGAAATTATAAAGATGAGTGGAGACAAATGAAACAGAAGAGAAAATATAGAAAAATCAATAATAACAAAAACTGGTTTTTTGAAAACATCGAATTTGACAAACTTTTACTGCACTGATTAAGAAAAAAGGCCGCTCAAATTACTAAAATGAGAAGTAAAAGTGGAGACATTACTACTGATTTTACAGGAAAAAAAGGATTAGAAGACAAAACTATGAACTACTGTTTGCCAACAAATTGGATAACCTCGATGAAAAGGACAAATCCCTGGAAACATACAAACTATCAAAACTGATTCAAAAAGAAACAAAAAATCTAAATAGACGTGTAACAAGTAGGGAGGTTGAATCAGCAATGAAAAACCTCCCAACAAAGAAAAGTTATCAGAACCAGATGACTTCACTGGTAAATTCTACCAAATATTAAAAGAAGAATTAATATCAGAGTTTCTCAAACTCTTTCAGAAAACTAGAAAAGCAGTACACTTCCTAACTCATTCTATGAGACCAGTATTATCTTGATACCACAGTGAGAAAAAGACACTACAGGAAAACTACAGGCCAATATCCATTTATAAATAGGAATGCAATAATCTCAACAAAATACTAGCAAAGCAAATTCAGAGGCCTATTAAAAGGATTTTGTCAAATGCGTTAGTTTTTGTGAATATTCCAACTTTTCTTCTGTTTATAAGAAAAGGTACTTTTCATGATTACAATTTTTACTGAATTCTACAACCAAGTGGAATTTATTTATCATCAAAATGCAAGGGTAATTTAACATTAGCAAGTCAATCAATATAATACACCACACTAATGGAATGATGAGGAAAAAAAAACAGATCATGACCTCAACTGACACAGAAAAGCATCTGACAAAAATCTAATACCCTTTCATGATAAAAACACTAAATAAAATAGGAACAGGGCTGGGCGCAGTGGCTCATGCCTGTAATCCCCAGCAATTTGAGAGGCCAAGGTGGGTGGATCACCTGGGATCAGGAGTTCAAGACTAGTGTGACCAACGTGGTGAAACTCCGTCTCTACTAAAAATACAAAAAGTAGCCAGGCATGGTGATGGGCGCCTGTAGTCCCAGCTACTCGGGAGGCTGAGGCAGAGGTTGCAGTGAGCCGAGATTGCGCCACTGCACTCAGCCTGGGCGACAAAGCGAGACTCTGTCTCCAAAAAAAAAGGAATTAAGAAAACAATTTCACTTACTATTAATAGCATTCAAAAGAATAAAGTATTTAGGGATAAATTTAACCAAGGAAGTGAAAGGGTTGTATACATAAAAAGTATAAAACACTGCTGATAGGCCGCACACGGTGGCTCACACCTGTATCCCAGCAATTTGGGAGGCCGAGGCGGGTGGATCACCTGAGGTTGGGAGTTCGAGACCAGCCTCACCAACACAGAGAAACCCTGTTACTACTGAAAATACAAAAAATTAGCTGGGTGTGGTGGCACGCACCTGTAATCCCAGCTACTCAGGAGGCTGAGGCAAGAGAATCGCTTGAACCTGGGAGGCAGAGGTTGCGGTGAGCCACAATCGCGCCATTGCACTCCAGCCTTGGCAACAAGAGCAAAACTTCGTCTCAAAACAAACATACAAACAAAAAACTGCTGAAAGAAGTTAAATATCTAAATAAATGGAAAGAAATCTCATTCATGGATTGGAAGACTTGATATCACTAAGATCTCAATACTCCCCAAAGTAATCTACAGGTTCAATGCAATCTTTATCAAAATCCCAATGGCATTTTTTCCAAAAATAGAAACACCCATCTTAAAATTCATAGGGAATTTCAAGGGACTCTGAATAGTCAAAACAATCTTGAAAAACATGAACAAAGCCGGATTTTGAAATCATACTCCCTGATTTCAAAATTTACTGCAAAGCCAAAGTAATCAAAACAGAGTAGTTCTAGGTTAGAATGGACATCTAGACCAACAGAATGTAACAATGACACTTACATGGTCAACTGACTTTGGGCAAAAGTGCCAAGATCATTCACTAGGGAAAGGACAGTCTGGAAAAATTAGATATCTATATGCAAAAGAATGAAGTCAAACCCTTACCTTACATCATTTAGAAAAATCAACTCAGAAGTGGATAAAAGACAAACTTAGGAGCTAAAGCTATAAAACTCCTAGAAGAAAACATATGGGAAAATCTTCGTGATGCTGCATTAGGCAATGTTTTAAGTATGACATCAAAAACAAGGACAACAAAAGAAAAAGATAAAATGGACTTAATCAAATTTAAAAACTTTTGTACATCCAATAACATTATCAAGAAAGTAAAAAGGGGGGCCGGGTGCGGTGGCTCAAGCCTGTAATCCCAGCACTTTGGGAGGCCGAGACGGGCGGATCACGAGGTCAGGAGATCGAGACCATC
>NW_012122487.1:7522169-7545914 GCF_000951035.1 Colobus angolensis palliatus
CACACCTGTAATTCCAGCACTTTGGGAGACCAAGGCGCATGGATTACCTGAGGTCAGGAGTTCGAGATCAGCCTGGCCAACGTGGCGAAATCCCATCTCTACTAAAAACACAAAAATTACCTGGGAGTGGTGGCGAGCACCTGTAATCCCAGTTACTTGGGAGGCAGACGCAGGAGAATCACCTGAACCCAGGCGGTGGAGGCTGCAGTGAGCTGAGATTGTTCCATTGTTGCTCCACTGTACTCTATCCTGGGCAACAAGAGTGAAACTCTCTCTCAAAAAAAAAAAAAAGAAAAAGAAAAGCAAGTAAAAAGACAACATATAGAATGGGATAAAATATTTTTAAATTACATATACGGTAAGGGTCTAGTATACAGAATATACAAAGAACTCTTTTTTTTTTTTTTTGACAGCGTTTCGCTCTTGTTGCCTAGGCTGGAGTGCAATGGCACAAATCCCAGCTCACTGCAACCTCCGCCTCCTGGGTTCTAGCGAATTTTCTGCCAGCCTCCAGAGTAGCTGGGATTACAGGCACCTGCCACCACGCCTGGCTAATTTTTTTTTTTTTTTTTTTTTTTTTGAGACAGAGTTTCATTCTGTTGCTCAGGCTGGAGTGCAGTGGCATGATATTGGCTCACGGCAACCTCTACCTCCCACGTTCTAGCAATTCTCCTGTCTCAGCCTTCTGAGTAGCTGGGATTACAGGGGCATGCCACCATGACTGGCTAGTTTTTGTACTTTTAGTAGAGACAGGGTTTCACCATGTTGGTCAGGCTGGTCTGGAACTCCTGACCTCAGGTGATCTACCCACCTCAGCCTCCCAAAGTACTGGGATTTCAAGCGTGAGCCACGGCACTCGGCCAAGAACTCTTTATAACTCAACAGGATAAACAACCCAATTTGAAAATGGACAAAATATTTCAATAGATCTTTTTCAAAGAAAATATACAGATGGCCAAAAACCAAATAAAAAGATGTTCAGTATCACTAGTTATTAGGGAAATACAAATCAAAACCACATTGAAATACCACTTCACACCCACTAGGATGACCATTACTTAAAAAAGCTAGAAAATACATGTTCACAAGTACATGGAGAAACTGGAACCTTCATGCATTACTGATGGGAATGTAATATGGTATCATCACTATGAAAAACAGGTTTGTCAGAATTAACTATGCAATCCATCAGTTCTACTCCTAGGTGCAGATACAAAAGAACTGAAAAAGGACTTAAAAAGATACCTGTATACCAATTTTCATAGCAGCATTATTCACAATAGCCAAAAGATAGAAACAACCCAAATGTCCATCAACAGATAAACAGAACAAAACGTGCTATATCCATACAATAGATATTATTCAGCCATAAAAAAGAATGAAGTTCTAATACATGCTACAATATGAATGAACCTATAAAACATTATGCTATGTAAAATATGCCATAGGCTGGGTACCGAGGCTCACGCCTGTAATCCCAGCACTTTGGGAGGCTGAAGTGGGCAGATTGCTTGAGGTCAAGGGTTCGAGACCAGCCTGGCCAACATGATGAAACCCTGTCTCTACTAAAAATACAAAAATTACCCAGGCATGGTGGCAGGTGCCTATAATCCCAGCTGCTTAGAAGACTAAGGCAGGAGAATCGCCAGGAGGTGGAGACTGCAGTGAGCCGAGATGGCACCACTGCACTCTAGCCTGGGCGACACAGCAAGCCTCTGTTTCAAAAAAAAAAAAAAAGCCATACAGAAAAGGACAAAAAAAGCATTCCACTTACATGAGATATCTAGAATAGGCAAATTCATCGAGAAAGAAGGCAGAATAGAGGTTAGCAGGCGCTGCAGGAGGAAAAACTGGTGAGTTATTGCTTAATAGGTATAGAACTTCTGTTTGCGATCATGAAAAAGTTCTGGAAACAGTGGTGATGATTATACAGCACTGTGAATGTACTTATTGCCACTTAATTGAACACTTTAAAATGATCAAAATGGTAAAGTTTATGTTATGTAAATTTTACCACAATAAAAGTAAAATAAGTGGGAGAGACAATAGGTGCTCATATGCATGATCAAGTGCCAGCACACTGATTCTGAACCCATCGTGTCTACTAGCTCCCAATTCCTCAAGAGTCATCATCTTAAATTTTCCCAGAGTTTTACACAAGAGATAATAGATAAGGATTAAGAATCTGGTTAAACCAAAATAGGAGCAGAACAAAAAGACCAGAAATAGGGTAGTGAAAAGGCATAAATTTAGCCTAATACCAACAGCAAGATAAAACCAAACAAGAATAAAGGCAGAGATCTGAAAAAGTCAAATATGTGGTCACTTGAGTTCTAAGGATCCTCTCCTCTCACTAGTTCCCAGACTCAAAGGAGTTTCTCTAGTTTGTTTTCAACTAAGCATATCCAGTATACAGCTACCATACTGTCATTACTAACCCTCAGCCAATGTCAGTTTACTGTTTTAAGAGAAAAGGGTGAAAAAGATGAGTCTTAATTACCATCTCATAAACGAATGTTTCTTGTCTGCAGGCTCGATCTATTGTAATGGTTTCTTCCCGATGTTCCAAGAACCTTTTTCTAACCCTGTTGTTGATGTAAAAGGAAAAAAAAAAATCAAAGTTCAAGTTTGAAATCTGTTATTCAGACTTCAAAATATTTAGTATATTTTATTTGGAACTAATTTTAAGTAGCAAAAGCAGGAAAAAGTTCCCTTCTCTTGTTCAGCTTCCCTTATGTCAACATCTTATATGATCATGAGACAATTATCAAGAACAGGAAATAAATTATTATATAATATTACTAGCTATAGGCCTTTTTAAAATTTCACACAATTTTTAATTTACTCAGTTTTTTTTTTCTGTTCCAGATTCCTATTCAGGATCCCACATGGCATGTTATTTGTCCTTAGTCTCCTTGAGTTTGTTAAAGTTCTTCAGTCTCTCTTTTTCTTTCATGATCTTGACAATTTCAAATAGCTCTAATCAGTTATTTTATAGAATGTCCTTCAATTTGTGTTTGACTGCTAGTTCCTCATGATAGGAATAAATTTAGCATTTTGGTAAGAACACTACAATGATGTCCTTCTCAGTATATCATATCAAGAGGTTCATGATATTAATACGACATTTTACTAGTGATGTTTAGCTTATTTCTGTCTGCCAAGTTCCTGCACCAGAATGATACCTTATTTTCTATGAACTTGGTAAACATTTTGGGGAAGATACTTTGACACTATGCAAATCTTGTTTCTCCTCAAACTTCAGCCAGGAATTTTAGCATTCATTGATAGATTTTGTCTGCAACATTTATTACTGTGATGTACGCCTAATAGCAATTCTGTCTTTCATTTCTTCTACATTTATTCATCGAAATTATATTTTGAGGAAGACCTGCCTCTTTCCTCCCATCTGTTTACTTCATCATTTCTATTAGTATGAACCTACAGATAATTGTTTTATTCTGGGATTAAAATCTAATATTACCATTATTTTGTTGTTCAAATTGGTAATTTTAGTCATTAGGAGCTCCTGTTCTTTCAGCAAGTCCTCTCCTTTTTAAAATTATTTTTTATTTTTTGAACATTCCCTTACTTTCTGGCACCACAAGATGGTCAAGGCCCATCCTGTATTTTTCTTGTCTCATCCCAGGAATTGACCACTTGTAAGAGGCCTAGTTCCTTTACTGGAAAAAGGTGTTTAGAGACCAGTATCTGGGTTCTAGGCGTTCTCATTGTTACTGGAGTCACTGCTTCTAGGCTTCTCAGCTGAGATAGGCAGGAAATATATGTATGTATACTAACCTATACATGTATAAATATCTGTATTTCTGTATTTTACTGTTACACATTTAAAACTATGAGTTTATACTGATACTTCTGATCCCAAACTAAAACCACAGGATTCATTTTAGCCTTTAACATTTCCTTGTTTATAACTTCTTTCTCCTCAAGTGAGAAATCCAGCTTTCACTGTGTCGGCAACCTATTATTTGTTCAATTCTAGTAAATACATAAAATGGTTACAGAATTGCTAACCAAACCTCTGTGAGAAACACCAACTTATAAAAAGTTCTGTCTTCACCCTTACATTATATCAAGATATGCTTTTGGTAGCATTTTATTATTTAAAAATCAGAACAACATAGTTAAGATGAGCACAGCCCCTATGCATGGATGATATGCAAATTCATGAAGTGCTCAAAAAAAAAAAAGAAGACAGGCTTTAACAAAGACTTTAGTTCTTTCTTCCCCACCCTCTTCAGTGGTGTTATATTACACATTTGTAATGCAACTAGGCTTATTTTTTAGTTTTTTAATTCAGTTTTGGGTTCCCCCTACATCCTAGTTGGTTATAATTGTCTGATTACATCTGGGGAATATGTGACACATCACTATGATCCTAAGAGTTAAAAGTGTCACTCCCTCTTTGTCCCTACTAACTTGTTCCCATTCCCTCCCTTCTTTCCACCCCTTTCGCACCCACCCCTGCAGGCAACCAGTCTCTACAGTTTTGCTTTATCCTTTCCATTTCTTTTGTTCAAATAAACAGATATTTGTGTATACTCTTTTATCTCCTTCTGTATCAATCTGAGTTCAATTAGGAAGAAAGAAAAAAATGAATAGCAATTTGAACAAAGGTTAAGGATTCAACAACGTTAAAAGAGGATTGGAATAATGAGGGACTGGCAAGGAAGCAGTAAAAGGGAACACTAAAGAACAGAATAATCACAAATATAAGGAGCACCCTACCCCTAGGGCTGAGAAAAAGCTCAAGGAAGTCCTTTTTTCTTCCCAGGACTGAGATCCAGCAAGAGAAAGAAGTTGCCATAGTGCTGCATCAGTGGAACTTGCTGGAAATCTACCCTTAAGGGCACCAAGAAAACCTGTTCAGGGGAGCTGTGGAGGGAAATGGGGTTGGCAGGGAAAGCTGCTGGGCGCGGGGTGCTTCAGACAGCAGTGTATTGCAGGAGCTGGGCACTGGGGAAGCTGTGTGCACTGCAGAATCCTGCTGGGCCAGCACATCAGATCAGGAAGCAAAACGCTTGAGAGTCCTGAAAGGTCTCTCCATCGCCCTTCACTGACAAAGCTTAACGATGTGCTAGTTGGCAAAAGAAAGTATTTAAAAGGCCAACGTTCATTTTTACAGAGCAGGAAAAAGAAGTAAATTTGAAGATGAGAGCCAATAAACTACACCTGGCACACGTTTCTTACATGAAAGGTGGCATATACTTTGGGACTTTGCTGTTTTCACTTAATGGAATGTACTAGAAATTACTCTGAGTTAATCCTTTCTCATCCTTTATTATGGTTGCAAAATATTACAGTGTGGATTTCCCATAGCATATTCAACAATCTCCTCTCCTATGTCTGTATATTTAAGGTATTTCAAATATTTTGCAATTATGAACAATACTTCAAGGAATAACCTTGAACACACGTATTTTCATATTGTTGGAGGGGTATCTTCAGTATAAATTACTAGAAGTGGGATTGCTGGGACAAAAAGTACACATATATGTAATATTGTGTTAAGTATTACAAAATTTACCCTACAGAAAAGTTCTAACAATCTGCATTCTCTTCAGAAATGTAAAAACAAACAAAAAACCACCTGTTTCCCACAGCCTTGTCAAAAAATGTATTATATATTAAAATTTATGCCAGTCTGATAGGAAGAAAAGGTATCTCAGTGTAGGTTTAATTTTCACTTCTCTAATTTCGAGTGTCTTTGAGCATTTTTTCATGTTTGTGAGTCACTTTCATGTTTTTGTGTGAATTACTGGTTCATATCTTTTTCCCATTGGGTTTTTGGTCATTGTTCCTCAACTTTTAAGAGTTCTTGGCCGGGCACGGTAGCTCAAGCCTGTAATCCCAGCATTTTGGGAGGCCAAGACGGGCGGATCACGAGGTCAGGAGATCGAGACCATCCTGGCTAACACAGTGAAACCCCGTCTCTACTAAAAAAAAATACAAAAAACTAGCCGGGCGAGGTGGCAGGCGCCTGTAGTCCCAGCTACTCGGGAGGCTGAGGCAGGAGAATGGCGTAAACCTGGGAGATCCAGCCACTGCACTCCAGCCTGGGCGACAGAGCAAGACTCCGTCTCAAAAAAAAAAAAAAAAGAGTTCTTACATATTAGGGATATTAGCCCCTTTGTGGTATATGTCATAAATATTTTTCTCCAAGTTTGATAGCTGTCTTTTGACTTTATGTTGTGAAAACACTTTAATTTTTAGTTAGTTTTATCCATCTTTTTATTTCCTCTGGATTTGAGTAACAGAAATCCTTTCACTACGCACCATGGTATGCATGTTTCATTCTCTACACTTTGTTTTTTTTTTTTTTTTTTTTTTTGACAGAGTCTCACCCTGTCACCCAGGCTGGAATGCAGCGGCGCGATCTCCGCTCATGCAAGCTCCGCCTCCCAGGTTCACGCCATTCTCCTGCCTCAGCATCCCAAGTAGCTGGGACTACAGGCGTGTGCTACCACGCCCAGCTAATTTTTTGTATTTTCAGTAGAGACGAGGTTTCACTGTATTAGCAAGGATGGTCTGTCTCGATCTCCGCCTACCTCGGCCTCCCAAAGTGCTAGGATTACAGGCCTGAGTCACCATGCCCTGCCATTCTCTACACTTTGATCACTATCTATTATTCTTGTGTATAGTGTCATACTACATTTCTATATGTATTTGACTCTAATTCTGGACTTTTTATTCTGTTCCACTGGTCTATTTACGAGCTACTACCCACCATTTTAATTATAAAGGCTTTGTGGCATATCTTAATATCTGGTAAAATTACTACTTCCTCATTTTTTTTGGAGACAGAGTCGTGCTGTGTCCCCCAGCCTGGAGTGCGATGGTGTGACCTGGGCTCACGGCAACCTCCGCCTCCCAGGTTCAAACGATTTTCTTGTCTCAGCCTCCTCCTCCTGAGTAGCTGGGATTACAAGTGCCCGCCACCATGCCCAGCTAATTTTTGTATTTTTAGTAGACACAGAGTTTTGCCATGTTGCCCAGGCTGGTCTCAAACTCCTGACCTCAGGTGATCCACTCATTTCGGCCTCCCAAAGTACTGGGATGACAGGCGTAAGCCATCGCCCCACCACCAAGTCAAGCATCCCTCATAATTTTCTTTTTCCTTCCACAGTCTTCCTATTCTTGCATGTGTTTTCTGTATGAATGCTATTATCAACTTGCTTAACTTCCTAACAGATACTTATGGTATTTTTATTGGGATTACACCATATTTATAATTTAATTTAGGAAGAACTGACATCATTGTAATGTTTAGTCTTCCTATCCAAAACAGAGAATATCTTTCAAATTGTTCAGGTTTTCTTCAGTCTTTCAGAACTGTTTTGGAATTTTCCACACATGAGTCTTATACATTTATTGTTAAATTTATTTCTCAGTATTTAACCTTCTTTTGGGGTATCATAAAAGGAATTTTCTCCACCATCTCTAATTGTTTACTGTCACATATATGAAGGCTATTAAGTTCTAGATATCAATTTTGGATCCTATTTCACTAAATTCTTTTTCTGTTTGAGTTAGTTTTCACATTAATTTTCCATGCATACTAATCACATAACCGGCAAATAGAGAAGTTTTTATTCTTTACCTATCCCTATACCTCTAATTAATTTATCTTGCCAAATTGCATGGCTATGCCTATAGACTATGTTGCAAAGTAGTAGAGATAGTAGGCATGCTTGCTTTTTTCTGGATCTCAGAAAATGCATGTATTGCTCCCTTATTAAATAAGGTGCTAGCTTTACAACTAAGATATATATACATATTTTATCATGTTGGAATAGTATTCCTCCAACTTCTATTTCCTTAGTATTTTTATCATGAATGTGTGCTGAATTTGTTAAGGCCTTTGCAGCATCTCTGGAAATAATAATTTGTCAGATTAACATGGTATATGATATTAATACATGTTCTCATACTAAACCAATGTTCCATTTCTGAACTAAATCCCACTTGGCAATGGTAGAGAGTATCATCTTAATATGATGTTGGATTGTCTGGTAATATTTTGTTGAATGATCCCCATGTCAAGTTTTCTTTCTCTGTACTGTCAGTATCTAGTTTAAGTATCTGTCATGTTTGCGTCAGAAAAATAATCAAGAAGTTTTTCTTCCTTCAAGGCCCTGAAGCACTGGGAGTATTTAGTCTTCAAATGTCTGGTAGAATTCTGTGAAACCATCTGGACTTGCAGTCTTTTTGAAATAGTTCCTTACATAACTTTCTCTGTTTTTCTACAGAAATTGTCTAAGTTTTCTAAGTCTTAAGAGCTTAATTTCAGTAATCTGTTTTTTCCTAGGAAATTATCCATTTCATTTAGGTTTTCAAATTTATTTGCTTAGAGCAGAGATCAGCTAACTTTTCCTTAAGGGGCCAAATAGTAAATATTTTAGGTTGTGGGCCACATGACCTCTCTCACACAACTACTGAACTTGCCATATAGTACAAAAGCAGTCACAGACAATATGTGAATAAATGGGCGTGATTATACACAAAAACAACCAGCCAGCCCATAGGCTGTAGTTTGCCAACCCTTGAAAAAAGTACTGCTAACCAGTCTCAGCCATTAAAAAAAAAGTTTCCATTTCTTCTTAATCAAGTTAACTATTATATCATTGCCAATAGGGGGACTTTTTCTTCTTTACCTACTCTTATGCCTCTAATTAATTTCCCTTGTCAGACTGTACAGCTAACACCTGAAGACTATGTTGCAAAGTAGTAGAGATAGTGGGCATGCTTGCCTTGTTCCAGATCTTAGTAGAAAATGCATGTATTGCTCCTCTATTAAATAAGGTTGGGTGTGGTAGCTCACGCCTGTAATCCCAGCACTTTGGGAGGCCAAGGCGGGCAGATCACCTGAGGTCAGGAGTTCAAGACTAGCCTCGTCAACACAGTGAAATCCCATCTCTACTAAGAACACAAAAAATTAGCCGGTGTGGTGGTACGTACCCGTAGTCCCACCTACTCGGGAGGCTGGCAGGAGAATCTCTTGAACCCAGGAGGTGGAGGCTGCAGTGAGCCGAGATCAGGCCACTGCACTCCAGCCTAGGTAACAGAGTGAGACTATCTCAAAAAGTAATATAAAATAAAATAAACAAGATGTTAACTTTATAACTATTCAGTTGGATATAAAATCCTTAATTCACACCTTGAGTTTTCTTGTAAAATACAGCTCTATTGTTGCCTTGCTTTATATGTTAGTTAACTAACTTTTAAATTGTTTCAGAAAGTCACCATTTTAAATTTAATTAGGGCCGGGGCAGTGGCTCACGTCTGTAATCCCAGCACTTTGGGAGGCTGAGGCAGGCAGATCACCTGAGGTTGGGAGTTCGAGGCCAGCCTGACCAACATGGAGAAACCCTGTCTCTACTAAAAAGACAAAATTAGTTGGGCGTGGTGGTGCACGCCTATAATCCCAGCTACTCTGGAGGCTGAGGCAGAACTGCTTGAACCCAGGAGGCAGAGGTTGCAGTGAGCTAAGGTTGTGCCAATGCACAATCTACTCCAGCCTGGGCAACAAGAGTGAAACTCCGTTTCAAAAAAAAAAAAAAAAAAATTTAACTAGACCCATGGTTTTCCCATCATTTTCCTCATTAATTTCTGTTATCTTTATTATTTCCTTTCTAGTATTTTCTTTTCACTTATTTTGTTGTTCTTTTCTCGTTTTCTGAGCTGGAAATTTATTTTCTTTTTGTTTTTTGACACAGTCCTTTTCTGTTGCCCAGGCTGGAGTAGAGTAGTAAAATCATGGCTCACTTCAGCCTCAATCTTCCAGGCTCAAGTGATCCTTCTACCTCAGCTTCCTGAGTAGCTGGGAGCACAGGCATGTGCCACCACAGCTGGCTAATTGTTTTTACTTTTCTGTAGAGGCAGATTCTCCCTATCTTGCCCAGATTGTTCTCAAACTCCAGGGCTCAAGCAATCCTTCCACCTTGGCTTCCCAAAGTGTTGGGAGTACAGGAATGAGCCATTGCACCCAATCTGTTTGTAATATTCTATTTTATGAATGTCATTGATGTTACCTTTGTGACCTAATACATAATCAATTTTTGTGAAGATGTCATCTAGTTTTCATTAGCAGGGAGCAAATTTTATGTATACGTACCTCCATAAGATATAAATTAAAAAGTGTCCTTTATGCCATGTAATACTTTGGGGCTTGAATACTGTTTGTCTGATATCAGCATCACTACTCCTGCTCAATTTTTGTTTCCATTAACTTGGTATACCTTTGTCTAACCCTTTATTTTTAGCTTTTCTGAATCACTTTATTTTAGATGTGTCTCTTGTCTCCCCAAGATTTTTGTTTTACAAGCCAAACTGAAAATCCTTTTTTAATAGGTTGCTTAAGACTGATGGATGTATTTGGTATCAACTCTATCACAATATTTTCTAATTATCGCATTTTGTTGTATTAGCTGTTTTTCATTATGAAATGTGTATTCTTTTCCATTTATTTTTTAGAAATTGAGGGGGAGTTGGTATTTCTATTATTGTTCTACTGGTTACCTTTATACTCATATTTTTTAAATCCTATAGTTACCCATTTTCTTATTTAACACTTTACTATCCGATGTGTCAGATTTTGTTTTCCCTCTGCAGTAGTCTTTAAAAAACCCATCTACTGCCCACACATTATCCATTTTTCTCCTTCCATCGTTTTAGTTGCAATACCGCACTTTGTTACAATACCCAGCAGTTACACAAATCTTCCACCCTCATCCTCTCTGTATTAGTCCTTTTGCTGAAAATTTCCCAGTCATCAATTGGTTGGATAAAGCTCATTCTCTTGTATGCTTCTCAGAAATGGCCAGCAGGTACAGAAATTACCCAGGTTCTTGTATATTGAAAACTCTTTTTCTATGACCTTGATATTTTAGGACATTCAGTTAAATACAAAATCCTTAATTCACACCTTCATTGAGCTTTAAAAAAACACTGCTCTATGTTGCCTTGCTTTGTACATCAGTTTTGCAACATCTGATGCTTTCTGTAAGTTTGCCTTTGCAAGTTATGTGTTCTTTTTGGGCATGGAAGACGTGATGATTTCATCTTTATCTCTGAAATCTAATAGTTTTACTAATATATATCCCAAAAGCCAGTAAGTCTGAGTTAATATTTCCAGGTACCTAGAGAACCCTTTCCAGATTTAGTTTTTTTTTCAATTTTGGAAAGTTTTGTTAGATTATGTTTTTAAATACGAATTCTGCTCCATTTCTTTTTCTTCTTCAGGGACTCTGATAATATGACTATTATATTTTTGCCTATCTACCATTCCCTACTCTCTCGGATTCATCTTACTTTTTTCTTTGTCATTTTCAATTCTCTTGCTTGTTTTTATGCCTTTCTTCATTGCCTCTTGCTTTCATTTCAGTCTATTTTCCCTTAGGTATCTTACGGTTTATTCGCTTACAAAGTAATTGTCTTTTCTTCCATTTCTTTCCTGCGTTTCATCAACTCTTTTTTCATTTCTCCTTTAGTCATCATTTCCATTCTTATTAATAGTTTTAAAAATTCTAAGCCAGCCGGGCGCAGTGGCTCAAGCCTGTAATCCCAGCACTTTGAGAGGCCGAGGCGGGTGGATCACGAGGTCAGGAGATCAAGACCATCCTGGCTAACACAGTGAAACCCCGTCTCTACCGAAAATACAAAAAATTAGCAGGGTGTGGTGGTGGGCGCCTGTAGTCCCAGCTACTCGGGAGGCTGAGGCAGGAGAATGACGTGAACCCAGGAGGTGGAGCTTGCAGTGAGCTGAGATCGCGCCACTGCACTCCAGCCTGGGCAACAGAGCGAGACTCCGTCTCCAAAAAAAAACAAAAAAAATTGTAAGCCAAGGTAAACATTTTTATACCCTCAAATGCTTATCTGAGTATATTCAATTCTGTGTGGAGTGTAGACTTATAGGTTTTCTTCTATTTCCTCGTTGTTTTCTGGATGGAAGCAGGTAGTCTCCAAAGTTGATTTGTATAAACACTTAGTTATTTCCTCATTATCTACAATAAGCTCTCTTTAGATTTTATTTCCTCTTGCTCATTTTTGTAATATCTGGGGTATAGTGATAGTTACAAGATTCCCAGTTTGACGGTGCTCATTTCTGTCATTCTAGTCAACCTCAGATATAGGAGAGTTGTTTGAGTGTTTTTTTTTTTTTTTTTTTTGGAGACAGAGTCTCGCTCTGTCACCCAGGCTAGAGTGCAATGGCGTGATCTCAGCTCACTGCAACCTCCACCTCTCGGGTTCAAGTGATTCTCCTGCCTCATCCTCCCAGGTAGCTGGGACTACAGGCAGGTGCTACCATGCCCAGCTAATGTTCGCATTTTTAGTAGAGGTGGAAGTTTCACCACATTGGCCAGGCTGGTCGTGAACTCTTGACCTCAAGCGATCCACTCTGTTTGAGTTTTTTTAAAAAGTCATTTGTGGTTGGTTTGGTGGGATAAGAGTTTTGAGTTCTCCAATTTCATGGTTCTTTTGGTTTTTTTTAGCAGGACTCTAAAGTTCCCTTTTTTAGCCTTTAAACAGTACATTCTGGACCTGTAAACAGTGCTTTCTTGGTCACAAAAGTGAGGGGGATGGGCAGAATAATCTAAAATTTCTATTGTATTAAAAGTAATGTTGCTGAAGGGCTGGGCACGGTGGCTCACGCCTATAATACCAGCCCTTTGGGGCAAGGCGGGCAGATCACTTGAGGTGAGGAGTTCGAGACTAGCCCGGTCAAAATGGTGAAACCCCATCTCTACTAAAAATATAAAAAATTAGCCAGGCATGGTGGCACATGCCAGTAATCCCAGCTTCTTGGGAGAAGGAGGCAGAAGAATAGCTTGAGCCCAGGAGGCAGAAGTTGCAGTGAGCAGAGACTGAGCCACTGCACTCTAGCCTGCTAGCCTGGGTAACAGAGTGAGTGAGACTCTGTCTTTAAAAAAAAAAAAAAAAAAAAAAAAAAAAAAAAGAATGCTGCTGAAGCTTTTGGAATGACAAGTAAGTTTTAGCAGCACCCATGTATTAACAATTCTCTCTCCTATTCCTAGGAATTAAAACCTTCCAACTAAGTAGTCAAAAAAAATTTCAAAACTGCTGAAGCTATGTAGCTTGCTATAGATTAAGGGAACAACAAGTATCAAGGAAGAATCAGTATCTACCAACTACCCTTTGTCTCTCACATGCATAAAATGAGCTCTATCATTCGATGTAGGAAAGAAAAAGTACCAGAAATTTATTTTATGTCATAATAAAGAAATGATGTACTTATGTTTTATTTTTATAATAGAATAATGTTAAATTACTGGTGAGGAGAAGGAAGGTTCAGAGAACAATAAAGCATAAAAATACAAATTTAGGCTTTTGCCACAAGTCTTAATTTTTTTTGGCAGGACCATTAAAGTTAACAGTGGTCATGTATTAAATACACTAGCTTCACAGTATATCAAAATAACCCCAGTTGAAGAATACTGTACTGATTTACATTAGATTATATATAATTCTACCCACAAATCCTGTTTGGAGGGACTAGAAGATAACCAGAGAGATCTAGTTGACCTAGTGGTGCAAAGTAGTCATGAGAAGCAATGTTTAAGTAGTCTTAAAATTACTATTTAACATGGCTTAACAAAATTACTATAAATTAATGTATTAACTATAGCAAAAAGAGTCTGCTTTAATATGATTATCATCAACGTTCTTTTTTCAGTCTATCTCAGAAATCACTTCCTGAGTCTTCTGAAAGTTTCATTTATTCCACTCATTCTACAAATATTTGTTAGTGTTAGCTAAAGGATTACAGACTCCATTTAGGTCCTCTTGTATGCTCATGTTATATCTGCCACACTCGCTGCTATATTACCAATTCCTAGAACAGTGAGTGTGGCAGATATAACTTAAGGAACTTTCAAGTGTAGCTAAGAACACAGAAAATTAAACATGTGTATTACAGATGTGATGAGCATTTCATTAGGGAAGCATGCGGTGCTACATAAGCACACAAGAGGACATAAATGGAGTCCGTAATCCTTTAGCTAACACTTGCAGGATGAGTAGAAGTCAGCAGGGTCAGGAGATAAGCAAGAATGACTGTTCTGGGCAAAAGCGTGGAGTGAGAGAGCACATTCCAGGAACTGCAACACAGTGCAGTGTGGCTGTTAACACTGTAGAGAGAAAGCTGAAAAAAATCAGCAAGGTCAGCCAGACACGGTGGCTCATGTCTGTAATCCCAACACTTTGGGAGGCCGAGGTGGGCAGATCACGTGAGGTTGGGAGTTTGAGACCAGCCTGACCAACATGGAGAAACCCCATCCCTACTAAAAATACAAAATTAGCCAGGCATGGTGGCGCATGCCTGTAATCCCAGCTACTTGGGAAGCTGAGGCAGGAGAATCACTTGAACCCAGGAGGTGGAGGCTGCCGTGAGCGGAGATCGGGCCATTGCACTCAGGCCTGGGCAACAAGAGCAAAACTCCATCTCAAAAACAAAACAAAACGAAAACAGCAAGGTCCATGGTCCTTAGAGGCCTTTGTGAGCCACTACAGACTCAGGACTTCAGCCTAAGGGACATCAAAAGGTTTTAGGCAAGGGAGTAACAATCAGATATGCATTTTAGACAAATACAACTAATCAATCAACAATAGTTACAGAGCACCAATTGGAGTAAGGCAGCATAGTGGGCCTGAGAACAATACATAGATGGGAGTTTGGACTCTCATTGAGCCTTCAAGGACTTTAGAAATGGCAGAGTTTAAGGCAGTATAAATGTACCTGTTTCCTAAGGGAAAGATGGGTTGTGGTAATCTGGAAAGGAATCTTTAGGTTTTTAAAGAAGTGGTATGGGCCAGGTGTGGTGGCTCAGGCATGTAATCCTAGCACTTTGGGAGCCGACGTGGGCGGATCACTTGAGGTCAGGAGTTGAAACCAGCCTGGCCATCACGGTGAATCCCGTCTCTACTAAAAATGCAAAAAAGTTAGCCAGCCGAGGTGGCGGGTGCCTGTAACCCCAGCTACTCCGGAGGCTGAGGCAGGAGAATCACTTGAACCCGGAGACAGAGGTTGCAATGAGCAGAGATCACGCCACTGCACTCCACTCTGGGCAACAGAGTGAGACTCCATCTCAAAAAAATAACATAACATAACATAACATAACGAAGTGGTATGTTTCAGATGGGAGAGAGGCCACATGCATTCTGAGCCATCTGAAAGTGGTTGAAAATAAATCTGGAAAGGCAGATTTGGGATATATGTGGAAGGCTTCAAATGTCTAGCTAAGGAGTTTGAAATTTTTCCATATAGGAGGTGTAGGGCCATAGACCATTTTTAAGCAAAATACATGCTCAGGCGATAGCATGATGGATAAATCAGTGGGAGAAATAACTGTACTTAGCAAAGACAGTTAAGAACCTTGCACAGCGCTCCAGGTGTTGCTGCTGTAAAAGTTAGCAGTAGGGACCAGGGGAACAGATTTGGCAGTTATTATGAAAGAAAACCCAAACAGAGTTGAAATGACTGCCTGAATATTTGAGGGGGATAATATCGTAGGATCAAGAACGACAGAACATAGCTGAGGTGGTATGAAGTAAGTGGACTATAAACTGGAAATTATGAATTTCACTATTACATGCACAATTTCTCTATATTATCATACAACAGTGCCTCTCAAAGAGTGGTAGGCAGACCAGAATTCATCTATGACCTATTTGTTAACCAATCTGTACCGAAAATGCGATTAAGCATTTAAAAACTTCCATTATCAGTTGACAGTATTTTTATGTCTGTTGAATTTAATTAAAAATTTGAACTTACATTGTGTTTGTCTTTTTTAATTCCATTTTTCTAGCAATTCTTTTTGTAGCATTTTGTCAAAGTATAAATCTGTCAAAAATTTAAAATTTTTAAAAACAAAAACTGTCCTTTACCACAAATAGTTTGAGAAACACTATCAGAGTATTTAGCTTGTCCCTCAGATCTAAGTAGATTAACTCTACCTCTATAAACACACATTCAAGAATATTTAAAAAACACACAAGTTTGAATATGGACTGAATATTACAGATTATGTATTTATGGTTAATTTTCTCAGCTACAATAATACCACGATAATTATGTAGGAGAATGATACTTTTAGACGCTATATGCTTATGTATTTAAGGGTAAATTATCATGTCTAACTTACTGAATGGGGGATAGCAAAATGAAAAAACACACAGCAGGCATCCCATACACACGGCTAAAGTAAATATGGTCAAATGTTAAAAACAGCTGAATTTACGGGGTGCGTATACAGATAACAATCAACACTGTACTTTCAACTTTTCAAAACATAATGTTGAAAAAATGTTTAAATAAATAGGTCATAAAAACCAAGTCCTCCATACCCCAAAGTCACCAGGTCAGTATTCTCTGGAATGACTTCTGGATCCTCACCGTCCCCAAGGCATTTCAGTTTATCAAGGCTAAAACAAAAAGGAAAAGCAATACTTTAAGGTCGACTCTGCATCTGGTTCACAGCAAGTTAGGGTTGTTTTCCTAAATACATTACTGAATTACGAAGTCAGATAAAATCCAGCAGGCGGCTCAGAGAGGCCAGAACTTAAGACAAAAATTTCAGTGGTTACATTTTATAATGAAAAGGCCGATGAAGGCAGCCAGTACTGTTAAATGGAGAAAGAGATTAAAGTTATTTTTATATTTTCACCCCCACATAAGGCACTTTTAGGAAAAATTTCAGTAACAGAATACCTGGAAGGTCCCCAAAAGAAACCAGTTAGTCGGGGTTTTAACACTCCTTTGATGAAGTCTCCCGCAGCTTCACCATTACTCACATTCCTCCACTGTCAAAGCGTCTGTCAATGGCAGGTACACCTCGCTGTTGCCCTGACTGCTATTCTTTATTAACAAGCAAATAGAAACTAGTCTTTGAGGCAGCTGTCTTGGCCCTTTGCTCCAACTCGCAAACTGGGCATTCGGGTCCCAGGACTTCTCCTGGTGTTCCAGGGAGGCTTCAGCGGGTTGAAAGCTTTGAAACAGTAATACTCCTAGCCCAGGTCCAAACCACAGGCCCTTCTCAGGGATGAGTCCCAGAGGAGCGCAGGAGCAAGGATGCACCCTGTTTGACCCCAACCTGCAAGAGCCCCTTTGCTCCGCACTCACCCGCACACCGCCCTCAGTTCAGCCGCCGCCTCCAGGCTGCAGTCCAGATCCCTGGCCACCGCGGCATCCTCCTGGTCGGAGTCAGCAATCCCCCGGCTCCCGGGCAGAGCGGATGCCGGCGGCTCCCTCAGCGACAAGTCCCCGGCCCCGCGCAGACGGCCCCGCCACAGCTCCCCAAAGGCGCCCACATGGAAAGCGCGCGTATTTAGCTCGGGAAGCTCATACTCTGGAAAGTTGCAGCCGCCACTGCCCGAGACTAGGTCTTGCCTGCCATCCACCCCGCTACACGTTGGTACACCTCGGCTTCCTTCAGCCATGTTCGCCCCACTCCCTTCCCTGCAAAAGCCTAGAGATCAAGGCCTCGCAGAGCGTGATGGAACTTGTAGTTGCTTGGAGTTCCCGGCCGGCGAGCCACGGGGCGGCAAGGGCGGGGCTTCAGAAACTACATTTCCCGGCAGGCCATGGGCAGGCCCGCCCCAGGGCGCGGCACCGCGAGGCTCTACGGGCAGGGTGCAGCATTGTTCTCCGACCTGGGCGGGGCGGGAACTGTTGCGGCTGTAGGTTAACGGCAGCGGGTGGGGCTGGGTGTCTGGTCCCCGAGTTACATAGCAGCTGCGTCTGCTGGGTAGGGCGGCCTCGTCAGGCGTTTAGGCCGCGCTCCTTGCGTCTCTCGGACCAAGGGATGCAGAGCTTTTTCTTGACTCTGGATTTCAAGGACTGCTCTGCTGCCTGCTTGCTTTAGAGTGTAAGAAACAAGGAGGGCGAGGGCCGAGACCAGGGACACGATCAGTCCTCCAGATCTGGTTCTTTCGGAACCTCCCCAGAGGCCCCATGTGCGTGCGCGTGTGTGTGTGCAGTAGTGTTTCAGAGCGTCTGTGTATCGCACACTGCACATGATTAACCCTGGTGTATGTTTTTAATGTTTTTAAAAATTACAATGAACTTTCCGGATAGGGAGTATCACCCGTGATGCTGTTAAGGAAGGAGTTACCTGCGGGGAAAATGGAAGCAGGATCGGAACTCAATCAGTCTGACTTCAGATGGAGCTCTCTCCATTTCTCAGAGGCCCTAAAGGATACAGCAGGACATACTATTTATTAGGCTGTAATCACATGCCGTATAATTCACCCATTTGAAGTGTTCAGTGATTTTTAGTGTATGAACAGACTTGGGCAAGCATCACCACTATTTGAGAACATCTTTTACCACTCCAAAGAAGAAACTTGTATCTTTTAGCTATCACCCCTGAGCCTCCCACCTCCTCTAGCCCTAGCCAACCAAGAACCTACTTTCTGTCTCTCTAGATTTAACTCATCTGGACATTTAATATAAATGGAATTATATGGTCTTTTGGTGGCTGGCTTAATATTTGCAAGGTTTGTTACAGGTAGTTAGGCATGAGCAGGGCAGGAGAGGGCTCTTCCCTCACCCACTAGGAATGCATATTGCCTCTAAAAGTGATACATTGGCAGCCGGTGCCGGGGAGAGGCCATTTCCTGATGTCCCACACCTGTTGCACTAAAGTGCTCGTTGAATGCAGATGACAGGGAGAAGCAACTTCTTGGGCATATGCATTAAGAGACAAAATCGGGGAGTATAACCTTCCAAGGGGACTCTATCGAAAAGGCAAGAAAGCCTCATGGGCATGCGTGCAACTTCCTACATACTGCGCTGTGCTCACTTCCCAGTGATAAGGAGGGCACTGCCCATGCAGGCAGCCCACCCTGAGGGAAGAATCATAGGAAAGGAGCCAGCCTACAAAGTCCTAGGATCAAGGTCAGTATCACAGTTGACCTCAGTGATGGCTTGGGACTCTTCCGAGCGTGCTTTCCTTTCTTTCCTATTCTAAAGGCCTTTTAAATAAACTTCCACTCCTGCTCTGAAACTTGCCTCAGTCTCTTTTTCTGCCTTATTGCTCCTCAGTCAAATTCTTTCTTCTGAGGAGGCAAGAACTGAAGTTGCTGCAGACCCATACAGATTTGCCCTCGTAACTTGGATACCTGCCACCTGTAACAGGTTCATCCGTTTTGTAGTATGTGTCAGTACTTCACTCCTTTTTTGGCTGAATAATACTGCATTCTATGTATATGCCACATTTTATCAATTTATCAAAAAGTTTCTACCTTTTGGCTACTGTGAATAATGCTGCTGTGAACATTCATGTACACATTTTTGTGCAGATACATTTTCATTTCTCTTGGGCATGTGCCCAGTAGTATAGAGACAGGCCTCCGTATCTGGGTTCTGCATCCTCCAATTCAACCAACCACATATCAAAAATGCAGTATTCCCAGGTTGCAGAACCTGAGGATAAGAGCAGTTTTCCTATGGGCGGGTTCCACGGGGCTAACTGTAAGATGAGCATCTGCCAATTTTGGAGTCCACAAAGGTCTTAGAAACAGTACCCCTTGCAGATACCAGGGGATTCTGTATTTATGGTAACCCTATTTTGAACCATTTGAGGAACTGCCAGGTTTTTTTTTAAGTGGCTGTCCCATTTACACTCCTCCCCAGCAGGATTCTCCACATCCTTACCAACACTCATCTGAACTTTTTATTATAACCATGTCAGTGAGTGTGAAATGGTGTTTCATGATTTTTTATTTGCATCTCCCTAATTATATTGAGCATGTTTTCATGTGCTTATTTATTATTTGCATATTTCTTTGGGGAAATGTCTATTCAAGTTCTTTACCAATTTTTAAATAAGGTTATTGTCTTCCCATAAGAGCTCTATTTTGTTTTTTTTTTTCTTTTCTTTTTTTTTTTTGAGACGGAGTTTCCCTCTTATTGCCCAGGCTGGAGTGCAATGGTGCTATCTCAGCTCACTGCAACCTCTGCCTCCTGGATTCGAGCCTCCTGAGTAGCTGGGATTACAGGTGCATTCCACCACACCCGACTAATTTTTTTGTATTTTTAGTACAGACAGGATTTCATCGTATTGGTCAGGCTGGTCTAGAACTCCTGACCTCAGGTGATCCACCCGCCTCTGCCTCCCAAAGTGCAGGGATTACCGGCGTGAGCCACCGCGCCCGGCCTTCTGGTTGTTTTGTTGTTGTTTGTTTGAGATAGCATCTTGCTCTGTCATTGAGACTGGAGTGCACTGGCACAATCATGGCTCGCCGAAGCGTGTCAGGCCTCTGAGCCCAAGCTAAGTCATTATATCCCCTGTGACCTACACATGTACATCCAGATAGCCTGAAGCAACTGAAGAACCACAAAAGATGACATTCCACCACTGTGATCTGTTCCTGCCCCACCCTAGCTGATCAGTTGACCTTATGACAATACACCCTCCCCGCCCTTGCCATAGCATACTTTGTAATATTCTCCCCACCCTTGAGAATGTACTTTGTAAGACCCACCCCCTGCCCACAAAAAATTGCTCCTAACTCCACCACTTATCCCAAACATATAAGAACTGATGATAGGCTGGGCGCGGTGACTCACGCCTGTAACCCCAGCACTTTGGGAGGCCGAGGCAGGTGGATCACAAGGTCGGGAGTTCGAGACCAGCCTGGCCAATACGGTGAAACCCCATCTCTACTAAAAATACAAAAATAAGCTGGGTGTAGTGGCAGATGCCTGTAGTCCCAGCTACTTGGGAGGCTGAGGCAGTAGAATCGCTTGAACCCGGGAGGCAGAGGTTGCAGTGAGCTGAGATTGCGCCATTGCACTCTAGCCTGGGCGACAGAGTGAGACTCTGTCTCAAAAAACAAACCAAAAAAACAGCTAATGATAATCCCACCATCCTTTGCTGACTCTCCTTTCAGACTCAGCCCGCCTGCACCCAGGTGATTAAAAAGCTTTATTGCTCACACAAAGCCTGTTTGGTGGTCTCGTCACACAGACACACGTGACACAGCATAGACCTCCCAAGCTCAGGTGACCCTCCCATCTCAATCTCCTGAGTAGTTGGGACTACAGGTACACTGCCATCACATCCAGCTAATTTTTTTATTTTTTGTAGAAAAGAGGTTTCGCCATATTGCCGAGGCTGGTCTTGAACTCCTGGGTTCAAGTTATCCTCCTGCCTTGGCCTCCCAAAGTGTTGGGATTACAGGCATGAGCCACCATGCCCAGCTGGAGCTCTGGTTTTTATCAGTACATCGTTGTAGGGAATATCTGTTGTTTTTGTCAGCCTAGTATTGTTTATTAGATCTGACCTTCCCTACTACTTTTGATCCTGCTGGGGCTGCCAGTCACAGAACCATTCCCAGTCTGGCCATAGTGGTTGGTCCAAGGATGAGCAAGTGTCTCAAATAGAGCCAATCAGAATTCTGTGGGATTTTATCTATAAACCAAGAAGCTCTTTATTCGTTCTAAGGACCTAATAATGTGTCCTAGACACAGACTGTTCCTGCCAGTGGAAGAGTCAGAAGGAACAGAGGCAAGAGTTTGAATAAGCAAAGGCAGAAAATGGAGAAGAGAGAAGTCAAGTAACTTGGAGGTATTGGGGCTGAGGCCATGTGCTCCCTTATATTTGCCATTAGGTAAAGGAGGCAAAATTTTACCTCTATTCTCTTAGGATTTTTCAGCTGGGCCTGACAATTAAATTGACATAAGACAGAGCAACAGGAGAAAAATGTACAAATTAATTTCATACAAGTGTTACGTGGCATACGATCCTTCATAAGGAAATGAAGACCCAAAGAAGCAGTTACAATTGAACACTTATAAACTGAATTGGATAAAGAGTAGTGAATTATGAAAATGTGACAAGGCAAAGTGTCATGCACATCCGTGTGAAGAGACCACCAAACAGGCTTTGTGTGAGCAACATGGCTGTTTATTTCACCTGGGTGCAGGCGGGCTGAGTCCGAAAAGAGCGTCAGCAAAGGGAGATAAGTGTGGGGCCGTTTTATAGGATTTGGGTAGGTAAAGGAAAATTACAGTCAAAGGGGGATTGTTCTTTGGTGGGCAGGAGTGGGAGTCACAAAGTGTTCAGTGGGGGAGCTTTTTGAGCCAGGATGAGCCAGGCACAAGATAATGTCATCGCTTAAGGCAAGGACTGGCCATTTTCACTTCTTTTGTGGCGGAATGTCATCAGTTAAGGCGGGGCAGGGCATTTGCACTTGTTTTGTGTTCTTCAGTTACTTCAGGTCACCTGGGCGTATATGTGCAAGTCACAGGGGATGCGAAGACTTGGCTTGGGCTCGGAGGCCTGACACAAAGCACACAAGGATAGAGTAGTTATTTGAGTGGAGAAGTGACAAGGAAGATAAGAGTTAGTTTAACAGGGTTGGTTTGTACAGATTTCCCTCAGCCTCAAATTCCTGTCCTTGATGATAAGAATGATGTTTTCCTTCTGGGTATAGGGAGGACACCTTTTACATGGGAATTTCATCTCCTGCTTTTAAGAAACAGAAGAAAAGTCAGAGTGAACTCCTTGCACCTGCTGTTTTCCAAGTGATACGGCTCAGATGAGTGGAGGAACACCAGAGTTGTTGGTCCTCATGCCAGTTTAGATAAAACAACATGGACACATGTGGAGTGGTTTTGAGGAGAGGAGAGTTTAATAGGCAAGAAGGATGGGAGGAGATAGAGGAAAGAAGCTCACCAGTAGAGAGACAGATGGAGGTTGGCTCCAAAGCCGAAAGAGGAGGTCCCCACTGATTTGTTTTTCTAAGACCACCAGAGTGAGCACAAAAGAACCAGCGAGTAGGCAAGGGTAGGAGCAAAACTGCAAATTTATTTTGGTCACCTAGCTTCAAGGGAAGAAGGTGGGTAGGGAGAGGTCTATCGGCCTCTGGCAAAGGAGGCCAAGAGAGTCACCCGGTGAAGCTCTCTGACGGAGTTCCTGCAGTCCCGACTGGAGTGAGGGACTCAGGAAGGCTGCGTGGCGCGCTGGCCGAGAGTGGCTTTTCTAGGAGTGGGAGGGCAATAGGCGGGGCACGGGCGTGTCGGGGGCGTTCCGCAGGTGCGACCAGGTAAATCTTGGTCTCTTCGGATTGACGTCACCTGGCGCATGCCCAGTTGGTCTGCACCTTCCCGGGCCCCGGCTGCATTTTTGCGTGCGCGGGAAAAGTTAGTGATGAGGAACCCAGAAGTGCACCATCTTTCCTCCGTTCGTCCAAACACCCACCTGCCTCAGATACCAGCCACGTATATAAGCAGAGGCTGGAGAAGGCGATATCTGATTTGCGTAGGGCTCAGGGGATTGGTTTGACCAGGCATGTCATTCATGTATCCCTCGGAAAAAGCTGGCCATCTCATCCTAGCCTTTTAATATGCAAATGCAGGGCACTCTGGATGTTCTACACACGTGGAGATATGTGGGGCCGCCATGTTGCCAGGAACATGTGGGGCAAGGGCAAGAAGTCCACAGGAATTGCTATGTTAGGTGGACCCAGTTTCTAACGGCCTGCATTTGCACATCAAAGGTTGTCAGCCGGGCTCTAAGAGCCTGGGCTTTACAAGAAACTTTTCCGGAGATGCTTTAAAAACCACAAACTCCCCAAGGGCCCCTTTTCCTCTCTCTCTGCCTAAAATAATTTCTTAATAACTCTTGGCCGGGCGCGGTGGCTCACGCCTGTAATTCCAGCACTTTGGGAGGCCGAGGTGGGTGAATCACGAGGTCAGAG
>NW_012122487.1:7547404-7552498 GCF_000951035.1 Colobus angolensis palliatus
GTTAGCCAGGATGGTCTCGATCTCCTGACCTCGTGATCCGCCCGTCTCAGCCTCCCAAAGTGCTGGGATTACAGGTTTGAGCCACCGCGCCCGGCCTCTGGATGAGCTTTCTATAATTCCTGGGGGAAAAACCCCTAAGGTTTCCTGATTATGGTTATTGGACCCGACCACTAGGTTGGGGTAGTGGTGTGGAATTTAGAATCAGGAATACTGAGTAGTGGATCAAACCAAGATGATTATGGAGTGTTATCTGGCTCTTGAGTTCCCAACTCAGCTTATTGAAGAAAATATTAAAAATTGGAGTAGGAAAAGGGGCCACTATTACAGTTGGCCTCTGAACCAGCTTCCCCACCTGAGATACTTATATGGGCTCTGCAGGTGATGAAAATGAGAAACACTGGCTGGTGGGAACTGTGGCAAACTGGCGAGTACTCTATCCTCTCTAATGGGGGCAGCTGTGATGGTGCCACGTGAGAGTGCGGGCCTCACCTACCAGAGTTTTTATAATTTCAAAAGATTCCAGAGTTAAACCACAGAGGTCTAAAAACATTAAAAAATAAAAATAAAAAATAAGAATTTCAAAAGAAGCCAGATAGCCAATTTGTTTAAGTGTGAAATCTCTTGATCTTAAAATGTTGGCAATTAACTTATACAACACTTAAACATAGTATTTCCTTCCAGGCTAGTCTGAGCAACATAGTGAGGCTGTGTCTCTAAAAAAAATTAAAACAAGAGGCCGGGCACAGTGGCTCACACTCGTAATCCAAGCACCTTCGGAGGGAGGCTGAGGTGGGTGGATCACCTCAGGTCAGGAGTTCGAGACCAGCCTGGCCAAAGTGGCAAGACCCGTCCCTACTAAAAATACAAAAATTAACCAGGTGTGGTGGTGTATACCTGTAATCCCAGCTATTCGGGAGGCTGAGGTAAAAGAATCACTTGAACCTGGGAGGTGGAGGTTGCAGTGAGCCAAGATCATGCCACTGCACCCCAGCCTGGGCAACAGAGCGAGACTGCATCTCTAAATAAATAAATAACAACGGTATGCAGTATTCAAGTCAAACACAACTCACAGGCATCTGGCGTTTGTGATCTCTGATCTGTACTGTGATTTCTGATCTCTCATATCTCTAAAATCCATCCAGCTCCCAGTTTATGCAATTCCACATGTAAAATTCTTTCAGTTTGTTTTCCAAAGTAATACTGCCACTGCCCGAAGGCCTTCTTTCTTGTAATAAGGCTATAGGTACCTGGGAGTCTCCCTGGGATTGAGGTCATGTGTGTATCCCACCATTTCAGTGTTGGCTATCCAAGTTGTATTTCCAGTTAGTTTCTCCTACTGTCTAAATCTTTCCTATAGATAAGTCATTTATTTTATTCTTCTCTGGCTTCAGTTTCTTTTTCTGAGTGTAGAATTGGTCTAGATTTTTAACTTTACCAGCTTGGGCAGCATGGCATTTAGTATTTTTCTACTAAAAATATAGAAAACTTGCCTGGTTAAAAAAAAAAAAAGAAAAAGAAAATTTGCCTGGTGTGGTGGTGCATGCCTGTAGTCCCAACTACTCAGGAGGCTGAAGTGGAAGGATCGCTTGAGTTTGAGTGACAGAGCTGAGACTGCACCACTGCACTCCAGCCTGGGTGACAGAGAGAGACCCTATCTCAAAAAGAATTAAAAAAAAATAAAAATAAGGCCGGGCACGGTGGCTCACACCTGTAATCCCAGCACTTTGGGAGGCCACGGTGGGTGGATCACAAGGTCAGGAGATCGAGACCATCCTGGCCAACATGGCAAAACCCTGTCTGTACTAAAACACAAAAATTAGCTGGGCATGGTGGCGCATGCCTGTAATTCCAGCTACTCGGGAGGCTGAGGCAGGAGAATCACTTGAACCAGGGAGTTGGAGGTTGCAGTGAGCCGAGATCACGCCACTACACCCCAGCCTGGCAACAGGGCAAGGCTGTGTCTCAAAAAAAAAAAAAATAATAATAATAATTCTGAATAGGCAATAACTTTATAAGGCACATAATTTAAAAGATATAATAAACTATACATTTGTTATTTATATTTATTATTGTTGTTTCTATTTATGTACATATTATTAAATATTTATAAGGTACAGATTTTATACACTAAAAGAGAATTTTCTCTTCCCTCTTCCCCAGCCATGTAGAACTCTTTCCTGGAGGCAACCGTAATTATATTAGCAGATTTTTTTGGTATTCCAGATACACACACACACAGAAATACACAGGCACACACAATTTTTGGCCCACAGTGATAGCAAACATACTACACACACTGTTCTATAGTCTATACTTCAGGTTTCCTACTTCACCACATATCTTAGACTTCCTCATATATTAACATATAAAGAGTATCCTAATTCTTCTACTCTCGAAATACATTTAGGTTATTTGTAGTCTTTTGCTACTACAAATAAGGCAACAATGAATGATCTTACAGTCATTTTGCTCATGTATATCTGTGCTCTGACCTTAATTAATAAATCTATTTAAGGCCTTGCGTGGTGGCTCATGCCTGTAATCCCAGCACGCTGGGAGGCCGAGACGGGCGGATCACGAGGTCAGGAGATCAAAACCATCCTGGCTAATGCGGTGAAACCCTGTCTCTACTGAAAATACAAAAAATTAGCTGGGCGTGGTGGCGGGCGCCTGTAGTCCCAGCTACTCGGGAGGCTGAGGCAGGAGAAAGGTGTGAACCTGGAAGACGGAGCTTTTTTTGAGAGGGAGTCTGGCTCTGTGGCCCAGGCTGGAGTGCAGTGGCGCCATCTCGGCTCACTGCAAGCTCCGCCTCTGGGGTTGAAGCGATTCTCCTACCTCAGACTCCCAAGTAGCTAGGACTACAGGCGTGCACCACCACACCCGGCTAATTTTCATAGTTTTAGTAGGGACAGGGCTTCACCATGTTGGCCAGGATGGTCTCGAGGTCTTAACTTCGTGATCCACCCACCTTGTCCTCCCAAAGTGCTGAGATTATAGGCGTGAGCCACTGTGCCCGGCCAAAAGATTATTCTTAAACTGGGCATGGTGGCACATGCCCGTAAACCCAGCTACGTGGGAGGTTGAGGTGGGAAGATTGCTTGAACCCAGGATTCAAGTCCAGCCTGGACAACTTAGAGAGACCCTATCTCTTTAAAAAATGTTTTTTTAAACATTTCTTCTCTTGCACTCTGTTAGATCATTCACCCTGAAGGAAGCTAGCTCTATGTTATGAGGCACTCAGACAGGGGTTATGAGGCACTCAGACAGGGGTACGGGGAGGTAAATGTGAAAAGGCCTCTTGTGAATAACCAGCACTAGCCTGTCAGGTATGTGAGTGAGTTACTTAGGAAGCAGGCCCATTAGCTCCAGTTGAAACTTTAGATAACTAGAGTCCTGCCAATGTCATGGCAGTAGCTCTACCATCTCATAGAGACCCTGAGCTACTACAGCTTAGCTTAGCTGCTCCCAAATTCCCAACCCACAGAAAATGTGTGAGATAATAAATATTTATGTTTGTAAGCTGCCAAGTTTTGGAATAATTTGTTGCATCATGATTGATAACTAATATAGACAACGATATGAACAGGACCATGTGTTTGTGGGGTAAATCTATGTGGGCCTAGGGAGACAGACTAGAAACGGAAATACTTCAGAAAACAAGAACAATAGTCCAGTCAGAGGCAATAACAGTTTAAGAATAGATAAAGGGATTCATGAGAGAAGTAGAGAAGAAAAGGCAATGTGAGAGACTCAAGGAAGAAGGCTAGGTCTAAGGCAGGGTTCCCTAACCCCCTGGACCATAGATTGTTACTGGTCTATGGCCTGTTAGGAACTGGGCCCCACAGCAGAAGGTGAGTGGTGGGTGAGTGAGCATTACTGCCTGAGCTCTGCCTCCTGTCAGATCAGTGGCAGCATTAGATTCGTAGGAGTGTGAACCCTATTGTGAACTGTGCATGGGCGGGATCTGGGTTTCACTTTTCTTATGAGAATCTAATCCCTGATGATCTGTTACTATCTTACATCACCCCCAGATGGGACTGACTAGTTGCAGGAAAACAAGCTCAGGGCTCCAACTGATTCTGCATTATGGTGAGTTGTATAATTATTTCATTATATATTACAATATATAATAATAGAAATAAAGTCCACAATAAATGGAATGTGCTTGACTCATCCTAAAACTATTCCCCCTGGTCCTGTCCATGGAAAAAGTGTCTTCCAGCAAACCGGTTCCTGTTGCCAAAAAAGTTGCAGACCACTGGTGTAAGGTTTCCATCTTATATAGCTAGAAAGATGGTGGCAATGTTATAGAAATAGGGAGCAATGGAAGGAGAAGCAAATGTATGGAAGAGAAATAGTAACTTTCAGAGTAATCTTCTAAGATATTTTTATTTTTTATTTTATTTTATTTTTTTTAATTTTTTTTTTTGAGATGGAGTCTCGCTCTGCTGCCCAGGCTGGAGTGCAGTGGCCGGATCTCAGCTCACTGCAAGCTCCGCCTCCCGGGTTTACGCCATTCTCTTGCCTCAGCCTCCCGAGTAGCTGGGACTACAAGCGCCCGCCACCTCGCCCGGCTATTTTTTGTATTCTTTTAGTAGAGACGAGGTTTCACCGTGTTAGCCAGGATGGTCTCGATCTCCTGACCTCGTGATCCCCCCGTCTCAGCCTCCCAAAGTGCTGGGATTACAGGCTTGAGCCACCGCGCCCGGCCAGATATTTTTATTTTTATAAAAATTTGTATTTTGCCCAGTTAAGAATTTGAAGCTGAGAATGATTCAATGATGGGCTTGGTTTCATAGAGTTATGACTCTGAGCTCAGAAAACAATGCCTCAAAAGATGGTGCTTTGGCCTGCTGGTTGCTTTGAATTAAAGAAAATTGAAAGGCTTCAGCAATAAGCCTCAGAACCAAGGTCTCTCTGTCCTTCCTCCTTACCCTCTCTGACCCTCAAATTCTTAATTGGGGAAAATACAAATTTCTATAAAAATAAAAATATCTTAGAAGATTACTCTGAAAGTTACTATTTCTTTTTTTCTTTTTGAGACAGAGTCTTGCTCCATCACCCAGACTTGAGAACAGTGGCGCGATCTCAGCT
>NW_012122487.1:7553803-7560157 GCF_000951035.1 Colobus angolensis palliatus
TACCTACCTTCCTTCCTTCCTTCCTTCCTTCCTTCCTTCCTTCCTTCCTTCCTTCCCTCCTTCCCTCCTTCCTTCCTTCCCTCCTTCCCTCCTTCCCTTCCTCCCTCCCTCCCTTCCTTCCTCTATTGCCCAGGTGGGAGTGCAGTGCCATGATCTCAGCTCACTGCAAGCTCCGCCTCCAGGGTTCATGCCATTCTCCTGCCTCAGCCTCCTGAGTAGCTGGGACTACAGGAGCCCACTACCACACCCGGCTAATTTTTTGTATTTTTAGTGGAGACAGGGTTTCACCATGTTAGCCAGAATAGTCTCGATCTCCCAATCTCATGATTCACCTGCCTTGGCATCCCAAAGTTCTGGGATTACAGGCATGAGGCACTATGCCCAGCCCTAGATTTTTCTTTCTTACAGCTATTGAGAGCTCTTTTAGTTTGACTCCTGTGTCCCTTTGACGTGCTCCCAGTCCTCTTGTGTTTCGAGTACTTCTTTACTTTCTGGCACTATAAGATGCCCTGGCTCATCTTATATTTTCCCTGTTCCATGCCTAGAATCAGCCATTTCTTCAAGGATCCCAGGTTTCTATCACTGGAGAATACATTGCCACCGTTTTTTTTTGTTAAAATCTTATTGGAACACAGGCATGGTCATTTATTTTCATGTTGTCTGTGGCTGTTTTTGCATTAACAATGCTAGAGTTGAGAAGTTGTAGGAAACTGTGTGGCCTGCAAAATTTGAAATATTTACTTTCACACCATTACAGAAATAGTTTATTATGCCTGTAATCCTGTAGCAGGACGAGTGGCAGACAAAACTCAGACACCGAGTTACAGAAGGAAGGGGTTTATCCAGCCGGGGGCATAGGCAAGACTTCTATCTCAAGACCCAAGCCCCCGAGTGAGCAATTCCTGTCCCTTTTAAGGCCTCACAATTCTAAGGGGGTGCATGTGAGAGGGTCGTGACTGATTGAACAAGCAGGGGGTACATGACTGGGGGCTGTTTGCACTGGTAATTAGATCGGAAAAAAACAAGATAGGGATTTTCACAGTGCATTTCTATACAATGTCTGTAATCTATAGATAACAGAACCAATTAGGTCAGGGGTGGATCCTTAACTACTAGGCCCAGGGTGTGGCACTGGGCTGTCTGCCTGTGGATTTCATTTCTGCCTTTCAGTTTCTACTTCTTCTTTCTTTGGAGGCAGAAATTGGGCATAAGACAATATGAGGGGTGGTCTCCTCCCTTATTCCCCCCTTTTGAGACTCTCACTCATTTTATTAGTGGGAGTTCTCACTTTCATTTTCACTACTCATGTCTTCTTGCAAGACACATCGATGGTGATTTATATAGTATATGTGTGCTGAGGCATTTTGGTGAACGAAGGTAGCAATGAAGCTTTTTATCATTCGAAGAAGTACAGGTATCAAACAAGGGAGCAGTAGGCAGTTTCCTATTATTATTATAACTCCTATTACAAGAGTTTTAAATCCTCATAGCTCTGGGAACCATTTTCCAAACAAGGCCCAAGGATCAAATCCATGCCACACTTGCACGGGCACATGTGCCAATTTTGTCATATCTCTAACTATGTCTTCAACTACTTGCCCTTGATTATTTATGTGTAGGCAGCAATTAGTAAGGTTAAATTTCCTTCAGATCTCTCCTTCAGCTTCTAGCAAGTAGTTGAGAGCTAATTTATTTTGATAGATAGCATTTCTCACCAGAGTTTCTTGCTGGGCCAAAATAGTCAAGGCTCTGCAGGTTTTATCAGTGATTATTTCTAAGATAGCTTGTAACCATATGATTCAGTTGATCATGTAAATGGGAGTCCGGTATCCCCAGGAGCCATCTTGTGCCCAAGTAGCAAGCCCATAATATTGTATGATTCTCTCAGGGGGCCATTCATCATCTTTCCAATTTCCTATAGTTGTGCTTCTCTTTGCACGAGAAGCGTAGACACTGAAGCCCAGGAGTTCACTTGTTTTTATGGGCCGTAGGAAGAAAGATGGTTTAATAGTGCCAATAACACAACTACCTGCCCACTGGTCAGGTAATGTGGCATAAGCTCTATGCCCACATATCCAATACAATCCAGTTGGGGCTGTCCAGTCCCAGTGGGACTCCGGGTGGGTCCACACGGTTTGCAACTTTGGGAATTTGCTAAATGGATTCCTCTCTGTTTGATTTGAACTCCATCAAGTGACTGTTTTTGTGGTACCGTTACACAGTTTCTGTCCCAGACAACTAAGTTGTCCTACGGGGTGAGTGAATTCTTTTCCTTCCCTAGCTATGCAATATTGTCCAATAATTGAGGCTTTTAGGACCCAGAAATTATCAGGGTGATTCTTTTGAGCTGAGAATTCATCAGGAACTGGGTCTGTAGGCACTAATTCTCGAGCTTCCCATGGCCATTGATCTCCCATTACAGTTCCTTTACATACATAACATGAAGTGACATTGAGAGGCTGGGCTACATACTCAGCTAATTGCAAAAACAAATTTCTTGTTTTTCCTGGAATTTCTGGTACTGGTACAGTTAGTTCATCATAGAAAGTTTGAAACACTGGCTCAGGAGAGCGTTTGTAAACTTCTCCTCAAACCAAGATATTACTCAAGGATCCAGTCTGGCCCCATCAATTCCTAAGGTCACACACTCCTCTTTTTTCCAGCAAGGATCAAGGGTATCAGTTAGTACTAGCTCTAAGGGGTTACCTTGTCCCTTAGTACAGGAAGGACCATTTTTTCCTTTCTGAAGGTGGACTGGATCCTTTTGATCATTTTTTTTTTCTTTTATCCAAGTGGCCTAAATGACACAAGACCAGTATTTACATTTATTTCCACACAGTCCTAATTTATGACAGATGTACTTATTTTCTGCCATATGGCCTCTTTTCTAATTACGAGAACCACACCTTATTCCTAACTTATTACTATTGATGACAGCACAGGCATCAAATTTTAAGGTGACTTGTTTGGGCACTCTTTTTTTTTTTTTTTTTTTTTTTTTCCGTTTTGGCTAACACTTTACTCATATCATTTATGAGCTCCCACCAGTCCTTAATCCTTAATCTTATTTTAAGAACTGTGGTCATGGGAGGCTCAGATGGGTCATAACACACATCAGGTTGGTCATTTCCTGGGCTACATACCTTGTATAGAATAATATTAAACAAACTAGCTCTTTTTAGAGTTCCAGTACACTTATAACAACCATAAAATAATAGGACCGTAGCAACCTTTGGTCCTACCTCAGTGGCTTGATGTATACACTGGGAACAGCCTTCAGTCTGAGGAAGGTCAGTTGAAGTCCTTACTGTACAAGTCCAAATTTTAAGGAAAATGAGTCTTGCGATGAGTTTCCTCATGTTTCAGCCATGCATGGACCAGTCAGCTTCCAGGTGTGACTGAAGCAGGGCTTGTCGTCTTCTTCAGAGTCACTTTGCAGGAGTTGGCAAAGCTGCTCCCCTCCATGTACTGCTTACAGTCTACTAATGTCTCAGAGGTAGGGCCTGCTAGAATAAACTGAGTCCAACACCTCTACACAGTTATGTTCAACTGGGCTCTCTGATACTGGGAACAAGGTGGTGGGGTTAGGGTGTTGCAAACTTCAACGGCTATGTGGGGAGTTTCACATAGCAAGCTTTTGTACTTGGTCAATCTAGCATTTTTTAACCAATGATGTCCTTTGGTATTTATTAAAGTTACCACAGCATGGGGGGGCTTTATATTCAGGTTTTGCCTAAGGGTTAGTTTATCTGCTTCTTGTGCTAACAGGGCCTTTGCTGCCAGGGCCCTTAGACCTGGGGGCCAGCCTTTGGAAACCCTGTCTAGTTGTTTTGAGAGACAGGCCACTGGCCTTGGCCAGGCCCCAGTTTTAACAGTCTGGGTTAAAACTCCAACTGCCATTGTTTCTCTTTCTGACACATAGAGTGTAAAGAGTTTTGTCAGGTCAGGTAGCCTCAGGACTGGGGTCCACATGAGTTTTTCTTTTAACTCATGAAAAGTTCATTGTTATTGGTTGTAATAGATACAGTTTAGATAATCTACATTTTTATTAACTGCCACCTACTAAAATATTGACTCAAATCCTGCAGCTATTTGATTTCAAGCTTTAAATTGATCTGGTATTCCTCATGGGACTCCAATTGCATCTAAATAGACATGGGAGTTGAAAGACCCATAAGGGGCTTCTCTCGCTTTATGATGTCTTCTTATTATTATTATTATTTTTCCTTCTGGTTGATGAAATGCCATGGTGAAAGGGATAGCCAATTGGACTTAAAGTACAAGTGCCACTCCAGTTATTCAGCAGAGTGCCTAGTAAAGGTCCCCTGCAATGTGGATCATAAGAGCTGGGGGGGAGAGGGGATGGCTCTTACTTCCCATATCGTGAGGGGTACCTCAGCCCCATGCAATGTGGATCGTAAGAGCCGGGGGGGAGAGGGGGTGGCTGTTACTCCCCATATCACGGGGGGTGCCTCACCCTCCTGTGTTCTGTGTCCATTATCACCATTCTCTTTTTTTCTGGTATCAGTGACAATTTCACAGGGTGTGTGTACACAGCCTGTGGTATGAAAACTAAAAGCATCCTCTGCACCTCTGAAGATTAGGAACCGTATCACACCGTGGGTGTACACTTTTTGTGAGATTTGGGGTAATGTCATCCTTGGTTTCCCTGAATATTCTGGAAAATATCACAGGGCAGGTGTCCACCCGCTACTCTGTTGGGAGGCACATCCTACGTTAGCTACTGGAAATTAGGAGCTATATCGCAGATGGGATGTAGAGCCACTGACATATCTCAAGTACTATCATGCCCTCCTCCACGAGTTGTTAGGAGCAATATCACGGGGGTAGTGTATACCTTCTGCCTTATTGGGAATAATATCATCATCTCTTCCTTTAGATGATAGGAACAAGATCACAGAGTGGGTGTACACCCCGTGTATTTTGGAAGCAAGGTCATTCACTCTTCTTCTCGATTTTACGATTCATATCACACGCGGGGTGTACACCCCTTGCTGTATTGGAAGTAATATCACCTGTCCCCATGTGCTTATTAAGGACAAAATCACAGGGTGATGTACACGTCCTCCATTATTGGGAGTAATATCATCCATTCACCCCCTGGATATCAGGAACCACATCACAGAAGAGTTGTACATCCCCTTCGATATCATCAGCAATATCATTATCCTCTTCGCACCTGGATATTAGGAACAATACCACGGGGGGTCAAGGGTGTACATCCACTGTGAGATCCAGAGTAATATCAGCCTCTTTCTCGCTGGATATTAGGAACTATATCACAGGTGTGTGTGCACCTTCTGCGATATTGGGAGTAGTATCAGCCTCTACCCCGCTGCCTATTGGGAACAATATATGGGGGGGCAGGGGGATTACACCGCCTGCGATATTGAGAGTAATATTATTCTCTTTTCTCTGTACCTTAGGAACTATATGACAGGGGTCTGTAGACATTCTGTGGATATTGGAATCAATGTTATCCTCTGCCCCCATGAATATCAAAAAGAATATCACAGGAAGGTGTACACCCCCTGCGAAATGGCCAGTAATGTCATCGTCTCTACCTTTGGATACTAGGAACAACATCACAGAGAGTGTGTACACCCCCTGCGATATTGGGCATAATGTTATCCTCTCTTCCCCTGGATATGAGAAACAATATTGCTGGTTAGGGGAGGTGGAGTACCTTAAGAACGGTATCACTGGGTGGGTGTACACCCGCTGCGATATTGGGTGTAGTATCATCCTCCCTTCCCTAGGATACTCAGAACAATATCACAGGAGGTCTGTACAGCCCCTGCGATATTGGGAATAACATCATCCTCTCCCCCTCTGGACATAAGGAACAATAACCCAGGGTGGGTGTACATCCCCTGCGATATTGGGTGTAATGTCATCGTCTCCCAACGTGGATATTGGGAATAATGTCACTGGGGGGTGTACACCTTCTTCGATATTGGGAGTAGTATCATCCTCTCCCCTCGGGATTGTAGGTAAAATATCGAAGGAGTCTTACAACTCGTGCGATATGGGCAGTAATATCATCCTCTCCCCACCTAGGTATTAGGAACTATATCACAGGCAGCTGTACACTTCTCGTGATATTGGGAGTAATATCATCCTCTCCCATCATGGATATTAAGAACAATATTACAAAGGAGGTCCTCCTGCCCCGTGGCATTGAGGGTAATATTATGCTCTCCCCTTCAAGATATTAGGAACAACATCGCAGGAGGTGTGTACAACCCCTGCGATATTGGGGATAATATCATCCTCTCCCCCTGAATGTAAGAAACAATATCACAGGAGGATGTACACCGCCTGCGATATTGG
>NW_012122487.1:7560207-7562392 GCF_000951035.1 Colobus angolensis palliatus
TTGTTTCTTCCCCTCTGGATATTCGGAACAATATCACGGTGGGTGTGTACACACCCTGCGATATTGCCACTAGTATCATCCTCTCCCTCCCAGGATATAAGGAACAATGTCACAAGGGGGTGTACACCCCCTGTGGTATTGGGGGTAATATCTTCCTCTCCCCCGCTGGCTATTAGGAACAATATCACAGAAGGGGTGTACACCCCTGCTATATTGAGACTAATATCATCCTCTTGCCCCCTGGATATTAGGAACAATATCACAGGGGTGGTGCAAACCCCCTGCAACATTGGAAGAAATAGCATCCTCTCCACCTTTGGATGTTAGGGACAATATCACGGCGGAGGTCTGCACCCCCTGTGATATTGGGAGTCTTACCATCCTCTCCCACCCAGGATATGAGGAACAAGATGACCGAAGGGATGTACACCCACTGCGATATTTTCAATAATGTCATCCTCTACCCCCTGGCTGTTAGGAATAACATCATAGAGGGGTGTACCCTTTCTGCGGTATTGTGAGTAATATCCTCTCCCCCCCCGGATATCAAGAACAATTATATTAATTATTAGTATTAATAAATATAAGCACAGTTAATAGTAATCATTGATATTAATAATTACAATAAAAAGTAAAAGAATACTAATAAAAATGTTGACAGTTACTACTAATAATTAATAGAAATATCACTATTAATAATAGGATAATCATATCAGTAATTCATGTTACTTAAATCAATAATAAGTGACATTGGTAATAAAATAATAATTAATATTAAGATTAATAACAAATATTATTGATAAATGACATGAATAGTAATAATTCAACCATGCATAATCATATATTTATAATATTTATTAAAAATTAATTACATTATACTATTAATACTAACATTGATAATTATTAATAAAACTGATGTTTGATCATTAGTAATATTATTACTCTTAATACTGCAGGGGGTATACACCTATCTGTGATATTGTTCCTAATATCCAGAGATGGAGAGCATGATATTAGTTTTAATATAGCAGTAGGTGTACACTCACCCTGTGACATTAATCCTAATATCCAGGGGCTAGAGTATGACATGACTCCCAACAGAGCAATGAATGGACAGCCACCCGCTGATATTGCTCCTAATATTCACGGAAGAAGCCTATGCTATTATGCTCAATATCGCAGGGAGTGTACACCTCTTCTGTGATATTGCTCCTAGTATCCGGAGGGGGAGAGGATGATAATTCCAGTATCGCAGGCTGTGTTCACGTGCCCTGTGATATTGTTATTAATATCCTGGAAGGGAGAGGATATTAGTCCCCATAGAGCAGGAGGTGCACACCCACCCTGGGATATTATTCCTAATATCCATGGAGGGGAGAGGCTGATATTACTCCCAACATGCCATGGGGTTTACATCCACCCCATGATATTGATTTTACTATTCAAAGGCCGAGAGGTTGCTATTACTCAAAATATTGCAGAAAGTGTACACCCCTGTGTGATACTGTTCCTGATATCCAGAAGGGGAGAAGATGATATTACTTCCCATATTGCAAGAGGTGAACACCCACTCTGTGATAGCTTTCCGAATATGAAGGGGGAGAGAGGATAATATTATTCCCAATATTGCAGAAAGTGTACACCCCCCTACCCCTGGGGTATTGTCCTTAATATTCCAAGCCAGAGAAGATGATATTACTCCAATATTGCAGAAAGTATACACCCCCCAGTGATAGAGTTCCCATGATCCAGGAGGGAAGAGGATGATACTACTTTCAAGATCGCAGAGGGTGTACAGGCCCCCAGTGATATTGTTCCTAATTTCCACGTGGGAGAGGATGATATTACTCCCAATATCACAGGGGTCATAAACACTCCTTTGATATTGTTCCTAATATCCAGGGCCGGGTAAAGGATGATATTCCTCTCTATACTGCAGAGGGTGTACACCAGTCTTTGATATTGTTCACAATCTCTAGAAGAGGGGATGGGCTGGGCGTGGTGGCTCAAGCCTGTAATCCTAGCACTTTGGGAGGTCGAGAGGGGCGGATCACGAGGTCAGGAGATCGAGGCCATCCTGGCTAACACGGTGAAACCCCATCTGTACTAAAAAATACAAAAAAGTAGCCAGGCGAGGTGGCGGGTGCCTGTAGTCCCAGCTACTCAGGAGGCTGAGGCAGGAGAA
>NW_012122487.1:7563632-7566176 GCF_000951035.1 Colobus angolensis palliatus
CCTGTGGTATTTTTCCTACAATCCGGAATAAGAGAGAATGATATTACTCCCAACAGCCCAACAGTGCAGGGGGTGTACCCGCCCACCATGTGATATTGTTCTCAATAGCTAAAGGCAGAGAAGATAATATTATTCTTTGTACTGCAAGGGGTGTACACCCACCTGTGATATTGTTCCTAATATCCAGGGAGGGAGAGCATGATATTACCCCCAGTCTTGCCGTGGGTGTACACCCACTTTGTGATTTGCTCCTAATATCCAGGGGGTAGAGTATGACATTACTCCCAATTTAACAGTGGATGTACAGCCACCTGGGGATATTGCTCCTAATATTCAGGGGAGGTGAAAGAGATATTACTCCCAATATCACAGAGAGTGTACAACCCTTCTGTGATATTGTTCCTAATATCCTGTGGGGAAGAGGATGATATTATGTTCCACATCGCAGGCTGTGTACACCCACCCTGTGATATTGTTCCTAAAATCCAGGAAGGGAGAGGACAGTGTGATGTTCTATATAGTAGGAGGTGTACACCCACGCTGGGATTTTGTTCCTAATATCAAGGAGGGGAGAGCGTAATATTACTCCCAAAATGGCAGGGGGTGTACATCCCCACTGAGATATTGTTCTTGCCATTCAAAACAGGAGAGGGGGGCATGACTCCAGATATCGAAGAAAGTGTAAACCCCCGTGTGATACTCTTTCTAATATCCAGAAAAGAAGAAGAGAATATTAATCCCCATATCGCTGGGGTGGTACACTCACTTTGATATTTTTCCAAATATGCAGGGGGGAAAGAGGATAGTAACATTCCCAATATTGCAAGGGTTGTACACCCCGTGTGAGATGGTCCTTAATAATATTGCAAGGTGGAGGGGAGGATATTACTACATATATCGCAGAAAGTGTACACCCCCCAGGAATACTGTTCCCATGATCCTGGAGGGAAGAGGATGATATTATTTTAAATATCACAGAAGGTGTACACGCCCCCAGTGATACTGTTTCTAATTTCACGTGGGAGAGGAGAACATGATACCCAATATCACAGGGAGTAGAAACACTCCTGTGATACGGTTCTTAATATTCAGGGAGGAAGAGGATGATATTACTACCAGTACACATGGGTGTACACATTCTGTATACCGAGGGTATACACCTGTCTGTGAAAAGTTTATAATTTCCAGAGGGAGAGATGTTATTACTCACAATATCATAAACAGACTGTGAGTCCACCCTAGATCGTAATAGCCAGGGAGGGAGAGGGGGTGGCTCTTACTCCCCACCTCATGGAGGATGTCTCAACCCCCTGTGAGGTGGATTGTAATAGCCAAGGGGGGAGAGGAAGTGGCGACTGGGAGCCACATCACAGGGGGAGTGCCCTACCCCCCGGCGATATGGCTCCCAATAGAGAGAGGGCGGGGGGGGTGGCTAATGGGAGCCACATCGCAGGGGGTGCCTCACTTCCCGGCTATGTGGCTCCCAATCGCCAGGCGAGTACGGGGGGGTGGCTATTGGGAGCCACATGGGAGAGTGCCTCACCCCCCGGCCATGCGGCTCCCGGTAGCCAGGGGGGAGAGGGATTGGCTATTAGTCCCCACATCGTGGGGGGTACCTCACAGATATCATAGAGTTTGTGTTCACCTCCTGCGATACAGGGATTAATACCATCTTCTCTCCTTCCGTATATCAGAAAGAGTATCACACGGGGTTATACAGTGCCTGTGATACTGGGAGTAATATCAACCTCTCGGCCTTGGAATATTACGAAGAATGTCACAGGGTGGATGTACACCCTCTGCCATACTGGGAGTAATATCAGCCTCTCCCCTCCGTGGATATTAGGAACAATATCCCAGGCTGGGTGTATGCCTCCTGCTGTACGGAGAGTAATATCACCCTTCCAGGATATTAATAACAATATCACAGGGTGCGTGAACACAGCCTGCGATACTGGAATTATTATCATCCTCTCCCCCTCCAGATCCTAGGAACAATATCACAGAAGAGCTGTACTCTCCCTGCGGTATTGGGAGTAATAGCATAGGCTTTTTCCATGAATATTAGCAGCCATATTACCGAGCGGCTGTCCATTCATTGCTGTGTTGGGAGTCATGCCGTACTCTATCCCCCTGGATATTAGGATCAGTGTCACAGGGTGAGTGTACACCTACTGCGATATTAAAACTAAAATCATGCTCTTCGTCCATGGATATTAGGAACAACATCACAGGTAGGTGTACACTCCCTGTGGTATTAGGAGTAATATTATGATTATTAAACATCAATGATGGATTTTAATAATTATCAATGATACTAATAATTAATAGAATACCATTATTAATTATGGATGATTGTTTTAAATACATGATTATGCACAATTCAAATTAATTATTCATATTAATGTCATTTAACAATATCATTTCTTAATATTAATTATTATTGTATTACCAGCATCACTTAGTATTGATTTAAGTAACATTAATTGCTGATATCATTATTTTATTATTAATAGTGATATTACTATTAATTATTATTACTAA
>NW_012122487.1:7566982-7569483 GCF_000951035.1 Colobus angolensis palliatus
CCCAATATCACAGGGGTTGTACACATCTCCTGTGATGTTGTCCCTAATATCCCAGAGGGGAAAGCATAATATTACTCTCAATATCGCAGGGGGTGTACACCTACTTTGTAATATTGTTCTTAATATCCATGATGGGAGAGGATGATATGACTCCCAATATCGCAAGATGTGTACAGCCATCTGTGATATAGTTGCTAACATCTAGGTGGGGAGAGGATGATATTACTGCCCATATCACATGAGTTGTAAAACCCCTTCGATATTTTGCCTACAATCCTGAGGGGAGAGGATGATATTACTCCCAATATCGAAGAAGGTGTACACCCCCCTGTGACACTGTGCCCAATATCCACATTGGGAGACGATGACATTACGCCCAATATCGCAGGGGATGTACACCCACCCTGGGATATTGTTCCTTATATCGAGAGGGGAAGAAGATACTATTGCTCCCAATAACGCAGGGGCTGTGGCTGTACACCCCTCCTGTAATACTGTTCTTAATATCTTAGGGAAGAGAGGATGATACTACACCCAATATTGCAGGGGGTGTACACCCACCCAATGATATTGTTCTTAATGTATTCCACCTCACACCACCAGGGATATTGTTCCTAATATCCAGGGAAAGAGAGGATAACATTACGCCCAACATTGCAGGGGAGTGTACACACCCTCTGTGATGTTGTTCCTAGTATCCAAAAGTAGAGACGATGATATTACTGGCCATATCACAGAGGGTGTACACCCTTCTGTGATATTGTTTTTGACCTTCAGTGCAGGAGAGGATAACATTAATCCCAATATCACAGAAAGTGTACAGACCCCTGTAATGTAGTTCCTAATGTACAGGGGAAAGAGAAGAATATTGCTCTCAATATCACGGGGGTATAACCACCCTGCCCCCCGTATGTTGTTCCTAATATGCAGCGGGGTGGAGGCTGATAGTACTCCCAATATCCCAGAAGGTGCACACACACCTGTGATATAGTTCCTAATATCCAGCGGGAAAGAGGCTGATTTTACTTTCAATATCGCAGTGGGTGTACACCGCCCCCAAACCTGGGGAATCATTCCTAATATCCAGGCGGGAAGAAGATGAAATGACTGACAATATCGAAGGCGGTGGACACCTCTTCAGTGATATGGTTCCTGATATCCAGGGGGTGAGTGGATGATATTACTCCCAATAAAGTAGGAACTGTACAGCCACCCTGGGATTTTGTCCTTAATAACCACAGGGCAGAGGTGATATTACTACCAATATTGCAAAGGGTGTACACCCTTCCTGTGATACTGTTTCTGATATCCAGGAAAGGAGAAGATGGTATTAGTACCAATATGGAAGGGATGGACAGCCCCCATGGGATATTGTTCTAAAGATACAGGTTGAAAGAGGATGAGATTCCATCCAATATAACAGGGGGTGTACACCCCGCCTGTGATATGAATCGTAAAACCTAGAAGAAGAGAGAATCACAAAACACATGGGGTGTACACCCACCCTGTAATATTGTTCCTGTCATCTAAAGGAAGAGATGATGATACTACTCCCACTACCGGAGAAGGTACACAGCCCCCTGTGATATTGTTCCTCATAACTTGTAGGGGAGAGCATGATATCACTTCCAATATGACAGTGGCTTGACACCCAGTCTGTGATATTGCTTCTAATTTCTGGTAGGTAAAGTATGATGTTCCTACCAAGACAGTAGTGGGTGTACAGCCGCCCTGTGATATTTCTCCAAATATTCAGGGAAACACAGGACGACATTACCCCAAATCTCCCAAAAACTGTACACCCATTGTGTGATATGGTTCCTAATAGCCAGAGGTGCAGAGGATGGTATTCGTTCTCCTATCGCAGTCTGTGTACACACAACCTGTGAAATTGTTCCTAATATCCTGAACAAAAGGGACTGCTAATAATGGACACACATTGCAGGGGGGAGTAATTGGCTATTACGATACACACGGCAGGGCAGTGAGGCACCCCTATGATATGGGGAGTAATAGCAGCCCCCTCTCCCCCCTGGCTGTTATGATCCACATCACAGAGCAGTTCAGGACACCAGCCCTGCCCCAACCTTGACCCAGATAGTGGGTGTCATGGGACCACCTCAGGGTGGGTGGCCGTTCAGCTCTAAGGTATCCCTGCTGCCAAAGAACAACTGTTCCTGCTAGTTTGAATCTGGCCACAGGGTCTCTGTTGGTTAGACAAATGACCATGAGGCAGACACCCTGAAATCTAGCACGACAGAGCTCAACGCCCCTATGAGAGACACCACAGCACACAGACTTAGGAGACATACTAGCGAAAGCCACAGCAGGCCCTGAGTGAGGAACAATCTGACCAAGATCCTGGGGTCCTGCCACACAGCCCTTAAACCAGGAACTGGAAACTGTTTCCCTAAAGAGCCAGAAGTCAGTATTTTCAGCTTTGCCAACTGATCTTTGCCTCAAGGATGCAACTCTGCCATGGCTGCATGACAGCAGCCTTC
>NW_012122487.1:7570010-7572328 GCF_000951035.1 Colobus angolensis palliatus
ACAGGCAGGACCAGCTCGGAGGGGCCGAAGTGGAGGCTCTCTGGGGTGGGGGACCTCTGGGTGGGCAAAATTCTCTACCTAAAACTCATATAGAAGTTCTACACAGCAGTAGTTACAGAAAACACACACTAAGAAAAAGGCCAAAATAAAAATAGGACACCAAGTTTGGCCAACCACGTCTCACAAGCCAGTAGGTAAGAAAGCCCAGGAGGGCCCACCAGAGGAGCTGGGGGGTGGGTTCCTGCCTGCAGGGGGCCTGGGACACCCCATTCCCACAGATGAGGACTCAAGCTTTGGGGAGGAAGCTGTCAGAGTCACCAAGTGAGCTGATGAGAACTGGAGCCACAGAGCAGGTGGGAAGCCCTGGCCACGTCCCCGTGGGGCTGAGAAGCTAGGGTGGGGGCACACCCCCAGGGGCAGATGCAAACCATGGACCGCGGGCCCTCCTCCTGCCCAGAGGATGCTCAGCTCCCAAGGGACCACCAAGCCTGGAACCCAGGGACACACCACCTGACCATCATGCCCAGGCCTCCCAGACCAGGCAATGTCCAGTACAGGCAGGCAGTCTGGGCTTGGGGCCAGGACAGGGGTGGATGGTCCTGCTGGGCAGGCCTCCTTCTTCCTACCAGCTGGGCTGGTTGCACTGTAGTTTTGGTTCTGGCAACATATTGGTGCCCACTGTGGCCACACCAGTCCTCTTTTATAATGAAAAGAGACTTAGTTGGCTCATGGTTCTGCAGGCTGAACAGGAAGCACAATGCTAGCATCTGCTTGGCTTCTGGGGAGGCCTCAGGAAGCTTCCAATCATAGTTGAAAGCAAAGGGAGAGCAGATGTCTTACAGAGCAGGAGCAGGAGCACGAGGTGGGGGGAGAGGTGCTACACATTTTAAACAACCAGATCTCATGATGATTCACTCACTCACTATCACAAGAACAGCACCAAGGGGATGGTGCTAAATCGTTCATGAGAAACGCCTCCATTATCCAATCACCTCCCACCAGGCCCCATCTCCAACACTGGGGATTACAATTCAACATGAGATTTCGTGGAGAAAAAGATCCAGACCATATCACTGTGGCCGTATGATTAGATGCTCTGATTGATAGTCCCACCAGATTGACAGAAACAGTGGATGAGTATCAACAGGTGGAACTGGCAATAATGGACAGACAGAAATAATAGCCATCTAAAAATAAATGTTCTTCTAAGTTTTGGTAGAATGACCTAGTCCCTTCAAATTTGGTCATTCTTTGGTGAATTATAAACAAAAAGTTTTGAAACTATATAAATGAGAACTAAACTCTCAGCCAGTGATACCTGTCAGAGGACACTCTGATTTGAATAATATTGATTTTAATTATATTTTCTTTCATTTGAGTGTCAGAATAAATTTTATGATAACCAGATAGCATAGAAAGTGTAAGATGGGATAATTGTTCTCCTTTTAAAGAGTAGTACATTGGTTGGGTGTGGTGGCTAATGCCTGTAATCCTAGCACTTTGGGAGGCTGAGGCAGATGGATTGATTGAAGCCAGGAGTTCAAAATCAGCCTGTCCAAATGGGTGAAACCTTGTCTCTACTAAAAATACAAAAAATTAGGCGGGCATGTTGGTGGGCCACTGTAATCCCAGCAACTCGGGAGGCTGAGGCAGGAGAATTGCTTGAACCCAGGAGGCAAAGGTTGCAGTGAGCTGAGATTGCCCCACTGCACTCCAGCCTGGGCAACAAGAGCAAAACTCCTTCTCAAAAAAAAAAGAAAAAAAAGAAAAAAGAAAAAAGAAGGAAGGAAGGAAGGAAGAAAGAAAGAAAAGAAAAGAAAAGAAAAGAAAAAGAAAGAAAAGAAAAGAACACTGAGTCTTGGAGGGGTGCAAACAAAACAAAAACAGAGAAAGAAGCCAGTCCTGGGGATCATGGTGGATGGGAGGCAGGACTAGATTGTAGCTCCCACTTGGACAGACAGAGCAGCATGTGGAGACTTGCACTGTGAACTTTTGCCCCAGAATGACTGCAGGAATACATCAGGAAAGCCAAGAGAACCCACAGACCCTCTGAAGGAAGCAGATTGCTCCTGCAGAACCCGGGAGACACCCCAAATATTGTGAGTGCCCAAACTGTGGAAGTGGGAGAGGGGGATTATCCTCCCCTGAACACTGGGGAACCTGAAGGTCTAGATCACGGGAGAAGACTCTGACCTTAACTGGAGGCGAGTCAATTTAGAGAGCTAAGCGAAATACAGGGGTAGAAGAAGCAGAGGGAAAAGACTTGTGGGCTCACTGGGTCCCCTAGTAAGCCATTTCTGCCTTGCCTCACAGGGATC
>NW_012122487.1:7572612-7574587 GCF_000951035.1 Colobus angolensis palliatus
TGGGGGAGGGGAGGAGGGACAGAGAAAAAAGGCCCTACCTGGTGTTGCAACTGGGAGGTGGGTAGCCTGGGGCAAGTTCTCAGCTCTGCTCACCCACTGCTTGGAAACAGACTCAGTGCTTTTGTAGGGGCACAGTGGGAGTGAGACTGGCTTTTTGGGTTGCGTGGGAGCTGGGTGAGGCCTGTGACTGTAGGCTTTCCCCCACTTCCCTGACAACCTCCATTACACAGTAGAAGCAGCCATAATCCTCCTAGGAACATAACTCCATTGACCTGGGAACCACACCCCCATCCCCTACAGCAGCCGCAGCAAGACCCACCCAAGGAGAGTCTGAGCTCAGACACTCATAGCCCTGTGCCCACCTAATGGTCCTTCCCTCTCCACCCTGGTAGCTGAAGACAAAGGGCATATACTCTTGGGAGTTTTAGGGCCCTGCCCACCACCTGATTCTCCCCATAGTACCACAGCTGATGCTCTCTTGAAAGCGCCACCTCCCAGCAGGAGGTCAATCAGCACATAAATAGTGCATTAAACAACCCAAACTATGGACCCTCACAGAGTCCATTTCACCCCCCACCTTCACCGGAGCAGGTGCTGGTAACCACGGTTGAGAGACCCACAGATGATTCACATCACAGGACTCTGTGCAAACGACCCCCAGTAGCAGCCCGGAGCCTGGAGACTTGCTGGGTGGCTAGATCCAGAAGAGAGGTAACAGTCACTACAGCCCGACTCTCAGGAAGTCACATACCTAGGAAAAGGGGGAGAGTACTACATCAAGAGAACACCTTGTGGGACAAAAGAATCTGAACAACAGCCTTGAGCCCTAGACCTTCCCTCTGACAGAAACTTCCTAAATGAGAAGGCACCACAAAACCAACTCTGGTAATATGACAAAACAAGGTTCTTTAACACCCCCCAAATAATTACACTAGTTGACAAGCAGTGGATCCAAACCAAGAAGAAATCCCTGATTTACCTGAAAAAGAATTCAGAAGGTCAGTTATTAAGCTAATCAAGGAGGCACCAGAGAAAGGCAAAGCCCAATTTAAGGAAATAAAAAAAAAAAAATACAAGAAATGAGGGAAGAAATTTTCAATGAAATAGATACCATAAATAAACAAAATGAAAACTTCAGGTAACAATGGATGCACTTACAGAAATGCAAAACACTCTGGAAAGTCTCAGCAATAGAATTGAACAAGCAGAAGAAAGAACTTCAGAGCTTGAAAACAAAGTTTTTGAATTAACCCAATCCAACCGGAAAAAAATAAAAGAATAAGAAAACGTGAACAAAGCCTCCAAGAAGTCTGGGATTACGTTAAATGACCAAATCTAAGAATAATTGTTGTTTCTGAGAAAGAAGAGAAATCTAAAAGTTTGGAAAACATATTTGGGGGAAAAAATCAAGGAAAACTTCCCAGATTTGCTAGAGACCTAGACATCCAAACACAAGAAGCTTAAAGAACACCTGGGAAATGCATCACAAAAAGATCATCGCTTCGGCACATTGTCATCGGGTTATCTAAAGTTAAGATGAAGGAAAGAATCTTAAGAGCTGTGAGGCAAAAGCACCAGGTAACCTATAAAGGAAAACCTATCAGATTAACAGCAAACTTCTCAGCAGAAATTCTACAAGCTAGAAGGGATTGGGGCCCTATCTTCAGTCTCCTTAGGCAAAACAATTATCAGTCAATAATTACTTCTCTAGCGAAAGCAAGCTTCATAAATGAAGAAAATATACAGTCTTTTTCAGACAAACAAATGTGAGAGAATTCACCACTACAAAGCCAGCAATACAAGAACTGCTAAGAGGAGCTCTAAATCTTGAAACAAATCCTGGAAACACATGAAAACAGAACCCCTTTAAAGCATAAATCTCACAGGACTTATAAAACAAAAATGCAATTAAAAAAAAAAAACCAGCCGGGCGCGGTGGCTCAAGCCTGTAATCCCAGCACTTTGGGAGGCCGAG
>NW_012122487.1:7575657-7576911 GCF_000951035.1 Colobus angolensis palliatus
ATGGTCTCGATCTCCTGACCTCGTGATCCACCCGTCTCGGCCTCCCAAAGTGCTGGGATTACAGGCTTGAGCCACCGCGCCCGGCCAATCAGCTGCCTTTAAGAGACTCACATAAACTTAGGGTAAAGGGGTGGAAACAGACATTCCATGTAAGTGGACATCAAAAGCAAGCAGGAGTGGCTATTCTTACATCAGACAAAACAAACTTTAAAGCAACAGTAGTTAAAATAGACAAAGAGGTACATTATACAATGCTAAAAGGCCTTGTCCAACAGGAAAATGTCACAATTCTAAATATATAGGCATCTAATATTGAAGCTCCCAAATGTATAAAACAATTACTAATAGATCTAAGAAGTGAGACTGAGAGCAACACAATAATAGTGGGGGACTTCAATACTCCACTGGCAGCACTAGACAAGTAATCAAGACACAAAGTCCACAAAGAAACAGTGGGTTTAAATCAAACCCAGGAACAAATGGACTTAATAGATATTTACAGAACATTCTACTCAACAACCACAGAATATACATTCTATTCATCAGCACGTGAAACTTTCTCCAAGATAGGCCATATGATAGGCCACAAAACAAGCCTCAATAAATGTAAGAAAATGAAAATTATATCAAGCACTCTCTCAGACCACAGTGGAATAAAACTGGAAATCAACCCAAAAGGAACCTTCAAAACCATCCAAATACATGGAAATTAAAAAACCTGCTCCTGAATGATCACTGGGTCAAAAATAAAATCAAGATGGAAATTTAAAAATTCATCAAACTGAATGACAATAATGACCCAAAGTGTCAAAACCTCTGGGAGACAGCAAAGGCGATGTTAAGAGGAAAGTTCATAGCCCTAAATGCCTACATCAAAAAGACTGAAAGAACACAAACAATCTAAGGTCACACCTCTAGGAACTTGAGAAACAAGAACAAACCAAACCCAAACCCAGAAGAAGAAAGGAAATAACCAAGATCACAGCAGAACTAAATTAAATTGAAACAAACAAACAAACAAAAAGATAAACATTAAAAAAAGCCCTGGTTCTTTGAAAAGACAAACAAAATTGATAGACCATTAACAAGATTAACCTAGAAAAGAAGAGAGAAAGGCCCGGCGCGGTGGCTCAAGCCTGTAATCCCAGCACTTTGGGCGGCCGAGACGGGCGGATCATGAGGTCAGGAGATCGAGACCATCCTGGCTAACATGGTGAAACCCCGTCTCTACTAAAAAAATACAAAAAAAACTAG
>NW_012122487.1:7578331-7580273 GCF_000951035.1 Colobus angolensis palliatus
TAAAAATACAAAAATTAGCTGGGCATGGTGGTGTGCGCCTGTAATCCCAGCTACTGGGGAGGCTGAGGCAGGAGAATGGCTTGAACCTAGGAGGCGGAGGTTGCAGCGAGCCAAAATTGTGCCACTGCACTCCCACCTGGGCGACAGAGCAAGACTCAGGGATGGGTAGAATCAATATTGTGAAAATGACCATACTGCCAAAAGCAATCTACAAATTCAACGCAATTCCCATCAAAATACCATCATCATTCTTCACAGAACTAGAAAAACAATTCTAAAATTCATATAGAATCAAAAAAAAGAGCCACATAGCTGAAGCAAGACTAAACGAAAAGAACAAATCTGGAGGGATCACATTACCTGATTTCAAACTATTCTATAAGGCCATAGTCACCAAAACAGCATGGTACTGGTATAAAAACAGGCACATAGACCAATGGAACAGAATAGAGAACTGGGAAATAAACCCAAATACTTACAGCCAACTGATCTTTGACAAAGCAAACAAAAGCATAAAGTGGGGATAGGACACCCTCTTCAACAAATGGTGATGGGATGATTGGCAAGCCACATGTAGGAGAATGAAACTGGATCCTCATCTCTTACCTTATACAAATACCAACTCAAAATGGATCAGGGACTGAAATCTAAGACCTAAAACCATAAAAATTCTAGAAGATAACATTGGAAAAACTCTTTTACACATTGGCTTAGAAAAGGATTTCATGACCAAGGACCCACAAGAAAATGCAACAAAAACACAGATAAATAGATGGGACTTAATTAAAGAGCTTTTGCACAGCAAAAGGAACAGTCATCAGAGTAAACAGACAACCCAAAGAGTGGGAGAAAATATTCACAATCTATAAATCTGACAAAGGACTAATATCCAGAATCTTCAATGAACTCAAACAAATTAGCAAGAAAAAACCAAACAACCCCATCAAAAAGTGGGGTAGGAACATGAATACACAATTTTCAAAAGAAGATCCACAAATGGCCAACAAAGATGTGAAAAAATACTCAACATCACTAATGATTAGGGAAATGTAAATCAAACAAAGTGATACCACCTTACTTTTGCAAGAATGGCCATAATTAAAAAATTAAAAAATAATAGAGGTTGGCATGGATGCTGTAAACAGGGAACACTTCTACACTGCTGGTGGGAATGTAAACTAGTACAACCACTATGGAAAACGGTGTAGAGATTCCTTACAGAACTAAAAGTAGAACTACCATTTGATCCAGCAATTCCACTACTGGGTATCTACTCAGAGGAAAAGAAGTCATTATACAGAAAGATACTTGCACATGCATGTTTATAGCAGCACAATTCGCAATTGCAAAAATGTGGAACCAACCCAAATGCCCATCAATCAATGAGTTGCTAAAGTATGTGTGTGTATATATATGTGTATATATATACAGCCAACTGATATATATACATGGAATGTATATATACACATACATATACATGGATATATACATGTATATACATGGATATATACACATATGTACACATACACATATGTGTGTATGTGTACATACACACACACACACACACACACACACACAGAATGGAATGCGACTCAGCCAAAAAAAAAGCAATGAATTAATGGCACTTGCAGTGAGCAACCTGGATGAGATTGGAGACTATTATTCTGAATGAAGTAACTCAGGAATGAAAAACCAAACATCATATGTTCTCACTCATAAGTGGGAGATAAGCTATGAGGATGCAAAGCATAAGAATGACACAATGGACTTTGGGGACTCAGGGGGAAAGAGTGGGAAGAAGGTGAGGGACAAAAGACTACAAATTGGGTGCAGTGTATACTGTTTAGGTGACAGGTGCACCAAAATCTCACAAATCACCACTGAAGAACTTACTCATGTAACCAAACCCCATCTGTTCCCCAATAACCTATGAAATAAAAAA
>NW_012122487.1:7581733-7597077 GCF_000951035.1 Colobus angolensis palliatus
TTGAGACAGTGTCTTGCTCTGCCACCCAGGCTGGAGTGCAGTGGTGCAATCTTGACTCACTGCAACCTCTGTCTCCTGGGTTCAAGCGATTCTTCAGCTTCAGCCTCCTAAGTAGCTGGGATTACAGATGCATGCCACCACGCCCGGCTAGTTTTTGTATTTTTAGTAGAGACGGGGTTTCACCATGTTGGTCAGGCTTATCTCGAACTCCTGACCTTGTGATCTGCCTGCCTTAGCCTCCCAAAGTGCTGGGATTACAGGTGTGAGCCACTGTGCCTGGCCTACACCTTTCTTTTTTAACTTAGCATTGTATCTTAAAGATCTTTCATGTTGGCAAACAGAGATCTTCCCAATTTTTTTTACAGTTGTATAGTTTTCCATCAAGTGGATATACCATATTTACTTAACCAGTGCTCTATTAATTTACATTTGGATTGGTGTCAGTCTGTTACTCTCACAAACAGTACTTCAATATTTAATTTGATGTATAAGTTGTTTGTTATATATGCAAATACATCTGTAGAATAAACCCCAGAAAAGGCATTCTTAGGTTTAATAGTTACCAAATTTGTCATTCTTGTAGTGTGTGTGTGTGTGTGTGTGTGTGTGTTTAAAATGCAGTACTACTCTTCTTCTCTTGGTGAACTCTTCCTCATTCTCCAATGCTCACTTTAGCCACTTGTTGAAGACTTTCTTGCTTTGTGAGGCTTGCTCCCACCTCTATTCTTTCATTGCTCCATATTTGTAGCTCCATTATAGTTCTTAGCCCTTTGTACTGAGATTACTTGTTGGTATGGCAGTCTCCTCTACTGGTTTGTGATGTTGGAAAGCAGGGATGCTGTCGGCTATATTTTTTGTAACCCCAGAACCACAGACAGTGCCCAGTGTACTGTAGATACTCATGTGGATGGCTGGGTGGATACATGGATGGATTATAGATGAATAAATGAATACAGCCAAGGACATTACTGGGACTGGAGTAAATTCCAAAAATTACTTTCCTATGGAGAACCTGAGACAGGTGTCAATGTTAAATATCAGTGTGTGTTGTTATGCTTTAGTATTTGGCCTGGCTGCGTGAGTTGACTCAGAGGTACTGAACCAGGAGCAGGGCACAGGAGCTCAGATAAGTGCTGGATAAGGTTCATGTTGCAAACAAACACCAGAAATGGATCTTCCATCATTTAAGCAAAAATTTGATTGTGGAAGCTTACAATAGAAGGCTTGAACAGCCAAGTCTCAGGAAGAATGGTAACAAGGCCAGGGCTTCTGAAACAGGAAGAGCTTGTGGGTTTCTTTTCTGAGCATTTCTGGAGACAATTCAGCTCTTACTATTTCCTGTCTTTGATTAGGTTCTCAAAAATTCTCAGAAAAGAGCCAGATAGGTCAGCAGCTCCTTCCCTTGGCTCATTTAGGCATAGCTAAAGGACAGAATGGGTCAACACAGGCAAGACCTCTCAGAAAATCACTATGTGCTGGGAAACCATTGCAATTTTTAACTACTAGAGGTGCCAAGGTGACAAGTAGGTGGGCTTCCTATTGGTTGTGTGTGGTAGAGTGACAAAGAAGCCAGGGCAAAGTAGAAAGGAGGTTAATGGGGCAGGGACTCAGATAGGAGAGCAAGCAGAAGTCCAGCCACCAAGAGGTTGGCAATAGATTGGGATTAGACTGGCAGCCAAATGTGGAGTAGGAGTCAACTGAACACATCTGGGCTCAGGTCAAGATTGGCTCTGGGAACTAGAAGACTGAGCCTGCTCTTGGGAAATGAGTGTTCAGCTTGGAAGCCAACCTGGGCCTGGCATGCATTGTTCCTTTGTACAGAACTTGGAGCAGACCTATCCATGCATACACCTAAATTCACGTATCACCACTGTGAAGGACAGGGGCAGCCTGCCTTAATCCTCACAAAATATACCAATAAACACCTGTGTATTTCATTGTCTGCTAACTATTGGTGCTTGTTATTTTTTTTCTAGTTCATGTTATTTGACCTTGAATCCAACTTCTGTGCTGGTGTGAGTGAGACAGGGGAGGATACCAGCATGCATTTCACACCTACTATGCTCCAGACAGAGTTAGTGGTTCGGATCTCATACACATTATTACATTTTTATTCCCCAAAATGGCCATTTGAGGGCAAATTTTAGCATCTTTAAAAAAAATGTATTTTTTTTTTTTTTTTTTGAGACAGAGTCTTGCTCCGTCACACAGGCTGAAGTGTAGTGCCGTGATCTTGGCTCACTGCAACCTCTACCTCCTGGGTTCAAGTGATTCTCCTGCCTCAGTCTCCTGAGTAGCTGGGATTACAGGTGCCCACCACCATGCCTGACTAATTTTTGTATTTTTAGTAGTGACAGGGTCTCACCATGTTGGCCAGGCTGGTCTCGAACCCCTGACCTCAGGTGATCCACCTACCTTGCTCTTTCCAAGTGCTGGGATTACAGGCATGAGCCACCATGCCCAGCCTAAAAATACACTTTATTGAGGTATAAGTGACATACAAAAAGCTGTACATATTTAATGTATACAATTTAATGAGTTTGGTGATGAGTATACACGCGTTAAAACATCACCACAATCTATGCCATAAACATATCCTACCTCCAAAAGTTTCCTTCCAGGATTAGGACTCTTTTGATAGATAATTTAAGCAGAGGAAGGTAAAGTAACATGAACAAAATTATCTGAGCCTCCAGTGATCATATTTTCCCTATCACAGCGCCGTCTAGGTCCTCTTGAGTCTCATCACATGCACACAGGGCCCATGGTACCTGTCTTCATGGTGACTATAAGCCAGCCAATATGTCAGGGACAATAGAATGCACTTGGAGTCAGGAACCCTCCACTGTAACTCAGCTGTGCTGTTAATTAGCTGGTGGCTTTGTTTCTCATCTGTAAAGTGAGGGGTTGATCAAATGACATCTAGGCTCTTTCATTGCTCTAAAAATGGCTTGCCTCTGGTTTTACAGCCTTTAAGGCAATTAGAGATCACTTCTGCCTTAGAGAGCTTTAATTTGGTCTGCAGATCTATGCCATACTGGTGCCACATTTTGTTAGCCTCCACAAAAATATGCCAGTGTCCTTGACATTCTTCTCTACTTCTTTGCTTTTTTTTTTTTTTTTACACATAACATATGATTTAATGAAGCAGGACTGAGTGCCACACCAGTGTGATTCCCAAGGAAGCTTGCAACTTACCTATAGTTCCTTTTTTTTTTTCTTTTCTTTTCTTTCTTTCTTTTTTTTTTTTTCAACGCGGAGTCTCTCACTGTCGCCCAGGCTGGAGTGCAGTGGCTAAAGCTGGGCTCACTGCAAGCTCCGCCTCCTGGGTTCACGCCATTCTCCTGCCTCAGCCTCCCAAGTAGCTGGGACTACAGGGGCCTGCCACCGTGCCTGGCTAATTTTTTTGTATTTTTAGTAGAGACAGGGTTTCACCGTGTTAGCCAGGATGGTCTCGATCTCCTGACCTCGTGATCTGTAATCCCAAAGTGCTGGGATTACAGGCGTGAGCCACCGCGCCCAGCCCCTGTAGTTTCTAAAGTAGAATTTGGCATATTGTCTTCTCTACTTCTCTGGTCTGTAAAAGTTTTTGTACTATCCCCCTCCCAATTTTTGGAAATGAAAACCTTTTTTTTTGTTTTCAAATGATGTACTTGTTCAGAATTCCAAAATGTAAACTAAATGTAAATGAGTAAGAAAGAAAGTTCTATCAACAACTGAGGAAAAATATCCTGCTGGGAAAAAAAGGTTTTTGAATTTGAAAATACCTTTATGGATAGAATGTGAGGCAAACTTTTGTGCATAAGAAATTAACAGAAATGTGAAGGTAGAGGGATCGCATGGAAATGGGTAGAGAGAGCTCAACAACAGAGCGGTGGGCTGGAGCTCAAGATTCCTGGAATTAATAATGGTAAGACCTTTTTAGGAGTAGATGTGTCTAATATTCAATTTTAAGGTGTTAGGTTTCTGTGATTTAAATCCTGCCCATTTCCTCAACTTTGTCTGCTACATACACTAACGCCCTTATGTAACTTGGACATTTTGTTTGTTTGTGTAGGGTGGGTAGTAGGGGTGAAAAATAAGGAAAAGGACTGAGTTCCATGAAAACTAATTCATTGAAAGCAGAAACTATCATTTATCAAGTGCTTCTGGGTTCCAGGCAATATATCTGATACATTTAATCTTCTAAACTATTCTAGGAATTAGATCCTATTATTATTTCTGTTTTCAAGAAATAATAATCTTTCTTGGGGAAAATACACATTATTTGTACCAAGTTATCCAAGGAGCAAATGCTGAGAGTAAGACTTGAATTCAGATTTGCCTGACTCCAAACTCCACTTCTTACCCAGTCATTGCTCTCTATGGCTGCCCATGTGTTCCGGGAAAGATCCAGGACTGTACAGAAGAACGTCCTTCCAAATTGGGACGGAGTCAGGAGACCAAAGAATGACCGGAGAAGTCTAGTTTGATGAGTAGATTACTTAATTAGGACTTACGGACAGGGCATTCCTGGGCAGCAGCAGGACATCTCCAGAGAACTGCTCTGCCACCCATCTCTAAACTGCTTTTAAGCTATTTTTTTTTTTTTTGGCTCTTTGCCTACTGCGTGCAATGAGACTGTTTTTCTTGGTATGTTCCCAGACATGCTGTGGGGTGTTTAGTTTCTTAGGGACACTTTCTTTTCAGCTCGTCATCACAGCCTTGGCTCCCTGCCCAGCCTTCAGGGCTCAAGGAGTGGACACGCACCCTTAAGTAACCTGGTGGGGATCCATCACCTAAAACCGTGACAGACAGGGATTTAGTCACTGGAACTACAAAAACCTGAAACTAGTAGCCAATTATGCTTTCTACTCTTCTTTATATTCTTCCTTCTGAGTTGGTTTTGTTTTTGGTATTGAAATATTTTGTATGTCAAAGTCCTAGCTGAGTTCGGTGTCTTATGCCTGTAATCCCAGCACTTTGGAAGGCTGAGGCAGGAGGATTGCTTGAGGCCAGGAATTTGAGGCCAGCCTGGGCAACGTAGAGAGATCTCGTCTCTATTTATAAAAGATAAAATAAAGTTTTAAAATATCTAAACAAAATATATAGAACAACTATTTTCAGGCTTGGGATGACAGATATTACGGGTTATAATCCTTTAAAGAAGGGAAACTAGTGAGATGAGCTCCAAGTTTATCTGCCGGTGCTCTCTGGACTGCAGAGTACAGAGCCCAAGCAGACAATAATGGGTTTCTGAAGCTGCTGAGAGGGTTGGAATTTGTGATACAATGAACCATTGAGGGGGCTCTGCACTTGAAGGAGAATGGAGAAGAAAGGGGCCAGAAATGTTTGTGGGGTAGCTCCTGTGGGCTTCTTGGCTGAGGCTGAAGTGGGTGTATGTAAGGCAAGGATCTGCAAGGCCTAGCAAAAGCAAAAAGTTGAAGAACTGAAAGGAAAAGTAGATAAGTTCAAATTATAGCTGGAGATTTTAACCATTCTTTCAACAGTTGGTAGAACAAAAAGACAAATTATCTTGGATATGGAACATTTGAGCAATATTATTAGGTCAACTTGGCGTAATTGACATTTAGAGACCACTAACCCAAGAACTGCAGAGTGTACGTTCTTTTCAAGTCACTCGGAATGTTCAGCAAGATAAACTATATGCTGGGCCATAAAATATGTCTCAAATTTCAAAAGATGGAAGTAATGCAGAGTATGTTCTCTGATCACTGAAAAATAAAACTAGAAATGAGTTGTCATAGACATCTTTAAAAATAATAAAGCCCAAGCTGGACATGGTGGCTCATGCCTATAATCTCAGTGCTGAGGCAGGAGGATAGCTCTAGCTAAGGAGTTTGAGACCAGCCTGGGCAACATTGTGAGACCTTGTTCCTACAAAAAAATTTAAAAATTACCCAGGCATGGTGGCGTGTGCTTGTAGTCCTAGCTACTTGGAAGGCTGGGGTGGAAGCATCACTTGAGCTCAGGAGTTCAAGGTTATAGTAAGCCATGATGGTGCTACTCCAGCCTGGGTAACAGAGTGAGACCCTGTCTCTAGTAAACAAACAAACAAAAAAGGCCCACATATTTTGGATATTAAATGACATACTTCTTTTTTTTGAGACAGAGTCTCATTCTGTCATCCAGGTTGGAGTGCAGTGGCATGATCTCGGCTCACTGCAACCTCCGCCTCCTGGGTTCAAGCGATTCTCCTGCCTCAGTCTCCTGAGTAGCTGGGACTACAGGCCTGTGCCGCCATGCCTGGCTAATTTTTGTATTTTCAGTAGAGACAGGGTTTCACCATGTTGGCCAAGATAATCTGGATCTCCCGACCTCATGATCCGCCCGCCTCGGCCTCCTAAAGTGCTGGGATTACAAGCGTGAGCCACCGTGCCTGGCAAATGACATACTTTCAAACAACCTACAGGTCAGAAAAGAAATTCCAAGAGAAGTTTTAAAGTATTTAAAACTGAATGATAATGAAAACACAACATATCAAAATTTGTGGGATGTAGCTAATGCAGCACTTGGAAATTTATAGTCTAAAATGATTAATTATATTAGAAAATAAATAAGGCTTTGAATTAATGCTCTGAGTTTCCACCTTAAGAAGCTAGAAGAAAAATAAACAAAAAGTAAGTAGAAGAACCAATAGGAATGGAAATAAGAAAGATAAATCACAGAAAAGAGAGATCAAACTGTTAAAGCCAAAAGTTAATTCATTGAAAAGATCAATAAAATTAAGGAAAAATGATAAAGAGAAAACAGAGAAGAGACAGATTAAAATTATCAGGAGTCAAAAAGAGGACATCACAAGAAATCCTATAGAAAGAAAGGTAATAAGGCAATATTATGATGAACTTTATGCTAATAAATTTGACAACTTAGAGAAAATATACAAATTCTTAGAAAAACCTATTTAACCAAAACTGATACAAAAATAAATAGAAAATATGTGTAAGTCCGTAACTGCTAAATAAATTTAATTTGTAATTTCACAAAATCTCAAGCTGAGCACAGTCGTATCTGTAGTCTCAGCCACTTGGGAGGCTGAGATGGGAGGATCACTTGAACCTGGGAGGTTGAGGCTGCAGTGAGCCATTATTGTACCACTGCACTCCGGCTTGGGTAACAGAGTAAGAGCTTGTCTCAAACAAAACAAAACAAAAATCAATCAGGATAATTCATGACATTAACAGAATAAAGGGAAAGAAATTATATCTCCATAGACACAGAAAAAGAATTTCACAAAATCCAACATCCATTTTTGAAAATTTTCAGCAAACTAAAAAAAAAATAATTTTCTTTTTTCTTTATTTACTCTTAAGGCAGGGTCTCACTCTGTCACCCAGGCTGGAGTGCAGTGGAGTGATCTCCGCTCACTGCAACTTCTGCTTCCTGGGCTCAAGCCATCCTCCCACCTCAGCCTCCTGAGTAGCTGGGACTACAGGTTTCTGCCACTAAACCTGGCTAATTTTTTGTATTTTTTTTTTGTACAGACATGGTCTTGCCATGTTGCTCAGGCTGGTCTCGAACTCCTGGACTCAAGCCATCCACCTGTTTGGACTTCCTAAAGTTCTGGGATTCCACGTGTGAGCCACCGTACTCAGTAGAGAATTTTCTTAATCTGACAAAGAACATCCACAAAAAGTTACAGCTAATTTTATATTTAATGATGACAGACTGAATGCTTTCCCCCAAGACTGCGAACAAGATAAGGATCTTCACTTCTACTGTTTTTAGGCAGCATTATGTTGGAGGTCCTCACCTGTTTAATACAGCAAGAAAAAGTAATAAAAGTTTACAGATTAAAACAGAAGAGAAAATGTCACAAACAACGTGATTGCCTGCATAGTAATTCCTAAGGAATCTATTTTAAAATGACTAAAAATAATAAGTAAATTAGCAAGGCTTCAGGACAAAAGATAAATAATAGACAGTATTTCTATATTATAGCAAAAAACAATTGGAAGTTAAAATAAAAAATCAAAATATCACCAAAAACATGAACCCTTAGGTTTGCATTTAATGAAATAAGTGTAAGAGCTATATAATGAAACCTATACGACATTGCTGAGAGAAATTAAAGACTTACTTAGGAGATGTATACATATTCAGAGATTGGCAGACTCCGTATTCTTAAGATGTTAATAACGCTCCCACTCGTCAAATTATTTATAGATTGATTGCAATTCTAATTAAATTCCCAGCAGTTTGTATGTAGACAATGACTAGCTGATTCTCAAATGTATGTAGAAATGCAAAGGACCTAGAATAGCTAAAATCATATTGAAAAGGGACAAAATCAGAGGATTTATACTTCATGATTTTAAGGCTTATGAGATAGCTACAATATTAAGACAGTATAATCATATAATGATAGTAATTGAATAGAATATCATGGTCAGAACTAGACTCACGTATATATGGTCAATTGATTTTCAAGGTTCAATGCAGTATAATCTTAAAGCATGCTGGATCAACATGAGAATATATACATATATATAAGAAACATGACCTTTACCTCACACCATTTATAACAATTACCTTGAAATGTGTCATAGCTGTAAAAATAAGAGATAAAACTATAAAACTTCCAGATGAAAGTCAAGGAGAAAATCTTTGTGATGTTGGGTTAGGCAGTTTTCTTAGGGCACAAAAACATTAGCCATAAAAACAATCCATAAGCTGAACTTAATCAAAATTGAAAACTTTTGCTCTTCCAAAGACACTCTGAGAACTCTAATGACAAACCACACAGAGAAAATATTTAAAAATTTATATCTTACGAAGGATTTGTATCTAGAATATATAAAAATCTTTTATAATTCAATAATTAAGTAATATAGTTAAGAATGGGCAAAATAGTATAGACTTTTCATCAAAGAATATTTTACTTTATTTTATTTTATTTGTGAGATGGAGTCTCGCTCTTCATCCAGGCTAGAGTGCAGTGGCACAATCTTGACTCACTGCAACTTCTGCCTCTTGGATTCAGGCAATTCTCCTGCCTCAGCCTCCTGAGTAGATAGGATTACAGGTGTGTGCCACCACACCCACCCAGCTAATTTTTGTATTCTTAGTAGAGATGGGGGTTTCACCATGTTGGCCAGGTTGGTCTCGAACTCCTGACCTCATGATCCACCCCCCCACCCCTCCCCCAGCCTCCCAAATTGTTGGGATTACAGGCGTGAGCCACCTCAGCGGCCCCAAAGAATATTTTAAAACTGAAAAATAAGCATATGAAAAGATACTCTGCATCATTATTCATTGGGGAAATACAAATAAAACCACAATAAGGTAGCATTACAAAGCACTAGAATGATAAAATTAAATGAGTGGTGATACTAATTTTTGGCAAGCATATGAAGCAACGACTACTCTAATAGTTGGGTTCTTTATAAAAGTTGAAATACATTTAATATATGCGCCAGCAATCTCACTACAAGATATTTACCCAAAAGAAATGAAAACATTTATCCATTCAAAACCCTGTACTAAGATGTTCATATCAGTTCTATTGACAACATCCAAAAACTAGAAAAAATCCAGGTGTTCACCAACTGCTGAATGGCTAAACACATTGTGATTTTTTTTTTTTTTTGAGACAGTGTCTTGCTGTGTCACCCAGGCTGGAGTGCAGTGGTGCCTACCCTAGCTCACTGCAGCCTCAAATTTCTGGGCTTAAGCGATCTTCTCACCTCAGCCTCATAAGGAACTGGGACTACAAGCATGCGCCACTACCCCCAACTAATTTTTTTCTTTTTTTAATTTTAGAAACAGTCTCATTCTGTCGCCCAGACTGGAGTGCAGCAGTGTGATCTCTGCTCATTGCAACCTCTGCCTCCCAGGTTCAAGCGATTCTCGAGCCTCAGCCTTCAGTGTAGCTGGGATTACAGGTACGCGCTAACATGCGCAGCTAATTTTGTATTTTTAGTAGGTTTTGCCATGTTGGCCAGGCTGGTCTTGAACTCCTGGCCTCAAGATGATCTGCCTGTCTGGGCCTCCCAAAGTGCTGGGGATTACAGGTGTGAGCCACCACTCCTGGCCCCAGTTAATGTTTTTAAAAAGTTTTTTGTAGAGATGGGGGTCTTGCTATGTTGCCCAGGCTAGTCTCAAACTCCTGGGCTTAAGCAAGCTACATGCCTTGTCCTCTCAAAGTGCTAGGATTACAGGCATGAGGGACTGTACCCAGGCCATATTGTGAGAGAGAGAGAGAGAGAGAGAGAGATTTTTTTTTTTTTTTTTGAGACAGTCTCGCTCTGTCACCCAGGCTGGAGTGCAGTGGCGCTATGTCGGCTCACTGCAAGCTCCGCCTCCTGGTTTCACATCATTCTCTTGCCTCAGCCTCCCCAGCAGCTGGGACTACAGGCGTACGCTGCCACGCCTGGCTAATTTTTTTTTTTTTTTTTTTTTTGTATTTTTAGCAGAGACGGGGTTTCACAGCCTTGGTCTCTCCCAAAGTGCTGGGATTACAGGTGTGAGCCACTGTGCCCTGCCATATTGTGATATTTTTAAAAATCACAAAAAATTGTGATAATTCCAGTCCATAAAATACTAGTCATTAATAAGATGGAAAGCACTACTGATACATGCAAAAATATTAATATAATATTAATTAAAGCTTGCTAAGCAAAACAAGAGTTTTATTCACATGAAATTCTATAAAAGGCAAAACCACTGTGATAGATCAGTGGTTGCCTGGGCCTGAGGGTTGGGAGAGAGGAATGACTGCAAACTTGCATGAGAAAAATTTTTGGTGTGATGGAATGTCCTATACCTTGATTTTGGTCATGATTATGAGACAGTATATATTTGTCAAAACTTATCAAACTGGCTGGGAGCAGTGGCTCACGCCTGTAATCCCAGTATTTTGGGAGGCCGAGGTGGGAGGATCACTTGAGGCTAGGAGTTCAGGACGAGACCAGGCAATAGAGCCAGACCCTGTCTCTCCAAAAAAATCTAAAAGTTGGTTGGGTGTGGTGGCTCGTGCCTGTAGTCCCGCTACACGGGAGGCAGTGGCAGGAGGATCGCTTGAGGCCAGGAGTTTGAGGATGCTGTGAGCTATGATCACACCAGTGCACTCCAGCCTGGGTACCACAGACTGAGACCCTGTCTCTCTTGAAAAAAAAAAAAAACGTAGGCGGGGCCTGGCGGCTCATGCCTGTAATCCCAGCACTTCGGGAGGCTGAGGTGGGCGGATCACGAGGTCAGCATAGTGAAACCCTATATCTACTAAAAAAAAAATACAAAAAATTAGCCGAGTATGGGGGTGTGTGCCTGTAACTACTCGGGAAGCCGAGGCAGGAGAATTGTGTGAACCTGGGAGGCAAAGGTTTCAGTGAGCCGAGATCGCGCCACTGCACTCCAGCCCAGGCAACAGTGCGAGACTCTGTCTCAAAAATAAATAAATAAATAAATAAATAAAATGTAAATTATATATCAGTAAAATCAATTTCTAGGAAAAATATATTGCCCTTACAAGGAGTACCTTTTCATTTGCTTGTTAAATAAAGCACCTTATAGCTTTTACAAAGGAAAGAAAGAAAGGAAGGACGTAAGAAAGGACAAGAGGGAGGGAAAGGAAGAAAGATAAATGATTATAGAAAGCTTCCATTTATGTTTAATAATGCTTGGAGTAAAACTCTATAATACTTACTAGAAAGAGGCCTGCAGATAGGCACCTGGGAACGATCAACAGGTGTGGCTACACAATAGGCTTGTGCTTCCTGAATTTTCAATAGAGGGTTATTTATCAACACCTGGCAGTCAAGGTGACTGCCTTGCTCTTGCAGAGCATGTCTTGGTTAAATTAAGGTGTCAGAAGAGGGTTGCCTGGTATCATCCCCCCACCCCTGGAATAGCCCCAGGAGAACATACTTCCAAGTGGAAACATAGGCTATGTTCAGTCCTGGGTTGGCTCTGAAGGCTTCCTCAAGGGTGGAGCACATAGACCCAGATTTAGCTTCGCTAAAGATCTTATCCAAAAAAAAGACAGCTTGTAATGAAAACCAGCCTCTCGGTAAGAGCTACCATTTCCAGAACAAAATAGTTATACCATATGTTGCTCATGCACTTGGGGAGTATTTAAATTATGTCTTCTTTTTTTTTCTTTTTTTAAAGAGACAGAGTCTTGCTCTGTTGCCTAGGCTGGAGTGCAGTGACACAATCGCAGCTCACTGCAGCGTGGAACTTTTGCCTCAGCCTCCCAAGTGGCTGGGACTACAGGTGCACGCCAATGTGCCTGACTAATTATTTTCTATTTGCAGGGATAGGATCTCGCTATGTTGTCCAGATTGGTCTCAAACTCCTGGCCTCAAGCGATCCTCCCACCTTGGCTTCCCAAAGTGCTGGGATTACAGGTGTGAGCCATCACGCCCAACCCTACCAGCCCTTCATTAAAGGGTTCCAAATAAAACAACCAATGAGCTAAAAGTATGAACCAGCAATTAAGAACACATGGGATTTGGTTTCTTTGGCTAGCTTGAAGCAAAGCAATTCCCAGCGGAAATCTCAGCACTCAGAGCCAAGCTTAGCTGTTTCCAGTGTCCAAGCTAAATATACCGATACCAGCTTCAAGGAAAAGGTAGGGTGATGAAAAGAAAAACGTTATGTCAAGAGGTATTATTTTCTCTGTTCCCAGGGGCAAATTGGTACTGAAAGGCAGTTTTGTGGCCTGAATAAGTCACTTTCACTACTCTGGGTTGGACTGTCTCCCCACCTCCTCTATTCCTTAATTATTCTCTTTTTTATTATTATTATTTTTTGGAGATGGAGTCTTGCTGTGTCACCCAGGCTGGAGTGCAGTGGCATGATCTAGGCTCACTGTAACCTCCGCTTCCCGGGTTCAAGCGATTCTCCTGCCTCAGCCTCCCAAGTAGCTGGGGTTACAGGTGCCCGCCACCTTGTTGCCCAGGCTGGAGTGCAATGGTATGATCTTGGCTCACCACAAGGAGGTTCGTTGCTGAACCTCCCGAGTTCAAGCAATTCTTCTGCCTCAGCCTCCTGAGTAGCTGGGATTATAGGTGCCTGCCACCACACCCAGCTAAGTTTTTGTATTTTTGGTAGAGACAGAGTTTCATCATACTGGCCAGGCTGGGCTCGAACTTCTGACCTCAGGTGATTCACCCGCCTCGGGCTCCCAAAGTGCTGGGATTACAGGCTTGAGCCACCACGCCCGGCCTCATCATTTTAATTCTTAAAATGCTGCAATTTTTCACAGCTACCACAGAGAACTAATACAACAGCTTGATGATTTTTTAAACATAGTATACGTCTGTGAAACTACCACCTGGGACACTGGATTGAAGGTGGGCGCCCTGTGGAGGTGGGTGGGAGCAGTGGGGTTGGCCACAGGCAGATTTCCCTGGTAGCAGAGACCTCAATAGCAGACAGCTTTGATGGGAACAAGACCCAAACATGGAGAGAATAGTAGATACTACCAAAGTTCCTAAAAATAACCGGGAAACTTTACAAGGAGATGGATGACGCTGTGAATGTAATCTGTTTTTCCAGGTTGGGATGGGTGGGGAGCATGTACTAACTTTCTACCTGGTCCCTAGATGACATGCTCCTTGAACCTAAGGACTATATCTTATACGTAGTTATATTTCCAGTTTCTAGAACATTTCATGGCTCAGGATACTCACTAAATGTTTTTTGAATGAAGAGCTACATTCTCTTGAAATGCTCTCTCCCTTTTATCTACAAAAGGAAGAGTTTTCTCCCATGTTGAAATGATGTTTATTTTGCCTTTTCTTTCTACGTCCCAGCTAGCACTTAATTCTAGACTTCCCTACCAACGTTAGCTAAGAAGTTTTCAGCCGTTGGCATCTCAGTTTCAATATAATCTTCACATCTTGGTCCTGATCTTTTTCATCCTGGTCTTACAGCATTTCATCATGTGCTTCTGCAATATATAGGTCTTAGGACATGTTCTTGAATCACAAAAGCTCCTGGCCTGGTTCCTATAATGCCTTCTACCCCTAGTCAACCCTGGGAATACCTACTCACCCTGAGTCCCAAATAAAATATCACCTCTTTAGGTATAACTTATCCAGTCCCCCAGGCAGGATTAGTCACCTCCTTGCTTATTTCCTCAGCACTTTGTTCTCAGTCTCATAGCCCTTACCTTGAGGTATCCTGATTTCTCTCTTAACCTGTTTCTTCTGCATTGAAGGGGTCTTCTGCATTGAAGCGGTCACCTCATGAATAGGTGGGTCCATATTTATTTACTTTCATATATATATTTTTGAGACAGGGTCTCACTCTGTAGCCAAGGCTGGAGTGCCATGGTGTGATCATAGCTCACTACAGCCTTGGTCTCCTTGCTTGACTTAAGGCATGGATCCTTGGCTTAAGGGATCCTCCTGCCTCAGCCTCCTCCTGAGTAGCTGGAACCACAGATATGCATCACCACGCCTGGCTAATTTTTTTTTTAATTAATTTTTTGTAGAGACAGGGGTCCCACTATGTTTTCCAGGCTGGTCTTGAACTTCTGGGCTCAGGCGATCCTCCCACCTCAGCCTCCCTAAGTGCTGAAATTACAGATGTGATCCACCGCACCTGGCCAGTCTGGGTCCTCATTGATGAGCATGGTGCCTACCACACAGTGGGTGCTTATATTATTTATGGTTCTCCACAGAAACAGAACTATAAGGATTAATTTCAAGGAATTGATTCATATAATTGTGGGGGTGCGCAAGTCTGAAACTTGCAGGCTAGAAATTCTGGTATGAGCTGATATTGCAGCCTTGAGTTGAAAAATTTCAGGGAGGCCAGCAGCCTGGAAGGTCAGGTAGGATTTCTTTGTTGAGGCAGAATTGCTTCTTCTTCAGAGAACCTCTGACTTTGCTCTTGAAGCCTTCAACTGATCAGATGAATCTTTATTGAAGTCATCTGCTTAACTGAAAGTCAACTGATAATAAATGTTATACCTTGGTCACAAATACCTTGACGGCAGCATGTAGACAAGCCTTTGACCAAACAACTGGGTACCATAGACTAGCCAAGAAGACACATAAATTGATCATCATAGTGCCTAATAAATGTTTGTTGCATAAATAAATGAGTAGATTTATTCATTCAACACAGTACGTTTTACACAAGTTCAGAGAAAAGAGCAATGGGCTTTGACATGGATTTCCAGACTTAAAATGTTCTTAACAAGTAATAGAATAATCAGATTTTGTTCATTGAGCAGGATGCCATCGTAATGCCCTCCAAAAAACAGAGAGAGAATACATATATTTGTGAATTAGACAAATTTAGATACATGGACACATGAAGTATATCCATCCAATTACTTTTATTCTAGATGGGGGAAATATGGCGTTAATAAACTTTGATCGGCCGGGCGC
>NW_012122487.1:7598919-7606705 GCF_000951035.1 Colobus angolensis palliatus
ACAGAGTGAGACTCTGTCTAAAAAAACAAAAAAAAAGAATCCCAGGGTTGAAAAGACCAAGAGAGCATGGGTAATGAAACTGAGGACTGGTCAATTAAAGCCCTTATTTGTTCAACAGCACTCTCTAACCAGAAATTGCTGAAATAGAAAACAAAATGGACTGATTTTCCTTTTACATCCCTATCTACACACTGAGGCAGGGAAATGAAAGGGATTGAAGTTATCAAAAGCCAGACAAGAGGAGGGAGAGAAAAGGGTGGGGAAATCTTTAAACTGGTTAATCAATTCCTCAACTATTCACATCAAAATTAAGTCACTACTAGCTGAATAAATGAATGAACATCTCCTTTAATTCAGATAACACCTCTACTGGTGTTACTATCCCACTTTACAGAGGAGAAAACTGAGGGCAAGAGAGATTAGACAATATTTCTAAAATGATTCCAAATAAACTCAAGTGTTATTTCATACCCACCAGCTGTTAAGAATACTGTGCAGTGTAGACAACTGGCTTTCAGCACATTTATTTCCTCTCTCTTGATTTCGAAAACTCTCTTGTAATAAAATTTGACTGCCTGGGCAGTCTTACAATAAACCCATGCTGGTGGGCGGGTGCTAATTTAAAGAGAGTGAGGGGGTGAGTAGCTCTCTCTTTAAATTAGCCAATAGAAATTAGTTTAGCCTGTGTGGTCTAACCCTAGCCAATAGGGGAACAACACAGCAGCAGGGCCCACGTGCGTCAGAGATAAGAACCCCTTCCCCTCCCTTGTCCAAGTGTGCACTCACCATTGCTCCATCTGTAAGGGCGCACCCTTCTATAGAAGTACCTTGCCTTGCTGAGAATTAAAAAGAAAATTTTATATTCGAGTGCTATTTCTTTTGCGGCACTGAAACTTTACATATAACACGGGTTCAAGCAATTCTCCTGCCTCAGCCTTCTGAGTAGCTGGGACTACAGGCACACATCACTACGCCCAGCTAATTTTTGTATTTTTAGTAGAGACAGGGTCGCCAGGATGGTCTTGATCTCCTGACCTCGTGATCCACCCATCTCGTCCTCCTAAAGTTCTGGGATTACAGGCATGAGCCAGAATTTTTATTTTTAATTCTATGATTTAGATTATTGAAGTTATGTTCATACTTTCTTTAAAAATCTGATTTAAGGCCGGGCGTGGTGGCTCAAGCCTGTAATCCCAGCACTTTGGGAGGCCGAGACGGGTGGATCACGAGGTCGGGAGATCAAGACCATCCTGGCTAACACAGTGAAACCCTGTCTCTACTAAAAAATACAAAAAACTAGCCAGGCGACGTGGCGGGCACCTGTAGTCCCAGCTACTCGGGAGGCTGAGGCAGGAGAACGGCGTAAACCCGGGAGTTGGAGCTTATAGTGAGCTGAGATCCGGCCACTGCACTCTAGCCTGGGCGACAGAGCAAGACTCCATCTCAAAAAAAAAAAAAAAAAATCTGATTTAACTAGGATGCAAAATGTGGAGGGAAATTCTTCAGTGTTAAGGAAGGTAGAGAATAAATCATCATGTTAGTGGTATTAATAAATGCAAGCTGCTTAGACATTAATTTTTTCATATAGGAAGGAAAAAATAGAAATGTCCAATTATTTGAATTGGGTTTTAATAAAGATACATGTAAAATGAAAACAGATTTTCTTCTTTTTAAAAACAGTGTTTTTCTATTTTCAGCACCCATGTGTCTCATTATAAAAACTTTGGAAATTACAGGAACATATAAAGAAGAAATAACAATTCCAAATTCCTCCTCCATTAGAGAGCTACTGTGAACCTTCTAGTGTGTGTTTCTCTCCAGCCAAGAAAAGAGATTTCTTCAGATGGAAAGAATCCAGCTGGAAAATAACAGGATCAGTGAAGTGACTGCCCAAAATTCAAGGGAAAGAAGGTGAACCAACTGAGAAACCTTTTAATCCTTTCTACCCTTGCTCTGATATAATCAGTTCTTAGTAACAGAAGACAGTGTGAACTTTCAGATTGCTCAAAAACACTTTCAGGCTCTCATAGACATGTAAACTGAAAAGTGACCGAGGCAGATCTCAATCAATTTAGAGGTTTATTTTGCCAAGGTTGAGGATGTGCCCGGGGCTGGGGGACAAGAAACACAAGTCATAGTAGTATCTGTGTCCTGCACTTTTTTCAAAGAGAGTTTTGGAAACTTCAGTATTTAAATAGGAAAGAGCAAACAGAAGGATGAAGAAAGTGAAAAAAAAGGAGGGTAGGCAATGAGGCAAGTGGTTGTATTCTTGTGAAACTCTGATTAGCACTCTGTGAATCTACATTTTACATGTGAAGAGAAAAGGGAGGAGTCAGTTTTGCATTCCTCTTGGCTCAGTAAATCTACAGTTTACATAAGACAAAATAAGTATGTGAAATTACAGCTATCTGTTTGGGAAGGAAAGGAAGGCAATTTTCACATGACTCAGTTCTCAAGCTTAACTTTTTTCCTTTGGCATAGTGAGTTTGGGGTCCTGAGATCTTGTTTTCTTTTCACAGATATACCCCTTCCACCAGAGTTACTATAGTAATTGGCAATTCTAGCCCTTTTTACAATTGGGCATTCCCCTGAATATTATAGGAGAGGTCTGGAATTTGATATTTAAGGTTATTTGGATTATTTTTATTTAAGTGTAAGTGATTTCCATCAATGCTTCTGCTGGTGCAAATATTTAGAGAAAAGGAAAAGTGAATACAAGATGACTTTACCTTGTAATTAAAGAAGAGAGAAGTTTCGAGGGGCAGAGAAGAGAGAGGGATGCAGACCAGAGATGAGTATGGTGTGTGCTCCTGCCCAGATCTCTGGTCTGGGCTGAGCCTGAAGCAGGAGGAGCTGATTTGTTGAGAGACTTTGAGGATCTGAAGAACTGGGCCTTCAGGATCTGGTGGCAGATTGTGGCACTGATGGAGGCAGAGGTCAGCCTGCTCTGGCATCAGGTTTAGCTTTGGGTGATAGCACCTTTGAGGTCAGCTAAGAGATCTCTCAAAGGTGTCATTAGCAGTGGCAACAAGGAAGATCCCCAAGTGCCAGAATGGCCAGGGGTTGTGCACAAGTGGAAGGTAAAGAAAGAGATGAAAAACCTGCAGGGGGCAGGCTACTGCGTGAGAGGCTCTCTTTTGAGGAGTCCCAGAAAATTGGGGTAAAGGGATGATATTTTTGTAAGGAGAGTTAGAGATCCTGTTTGAATATAAAAGGCAAAAGCAGTAACCAGGGGTATTCATTATGAATTGCAATCGAATGTTAATGACAGCCAAATCATTGGCTGAAATTCCAGAGGCCTAAACAATTCAGGCGAGGGTGGCTTCATAGTATCATTCATGTCCTGAGTTTATTCCAACTTTCTGCTCCACATCCTTAACAAGGAGCACAAGGTTTTTCATGGTTTCAAGATGACTGCTGCAGCTCCTTCTATCATATCCACTTTGAGGCAGGAAGATGGAGGAGGGGATATTCATTTTTAGGGCTGCCATAGCAAACTAACACAAACTGGGTGAAAATTTATTTTTTCACAATTCTGGAGGCTGGAAGTTCAAGATCAAGGTGTCATTAGGGTTGGTTTCTTCTGAGGCCTCTCTCTTTGACTTGTAGATGGCCTTCTCCGTGTGTCTTCACATGGTCTTTCCTTAGTACCTGTTTGTGTCCTGATTTCCTCTTCTTATACATTTCCCAATCATACTAGAGTAGGACCCACTCTAACGACTTCATTTTAACTTAATTACCTCATTAAAAGTTCTATCTCCAAATACAGTCACATTCTGACATACTGGGGATTAGGACTTTAACACATACCTTTGGAGTGGGGTGGGTGAGGACATCTAATTCATCCCAAAGCAAAGGGGAAAATGCAAAAAAGTGTGTCTCAGCTAATCAGCCCTCCTTAAAGAGCTTTCTCTGAAGTCCCACCCCAAGAATCACCATGCATATCTAATCAGTTGTCCTTTGAAAAGAAGCTGAGAAAGTAGTTTTTTGTAGCTTAACACACTGCTACACTTAATAAACTTGGGTTTTAGTTGGTAAGGAAGAAGGGGGATGTGGATATTTGAATGATCTAGCCAGACAAGGTTATTGATGTTAATGTGACTTCATTCCTGGCCACAGACTGGTATGGGCTCTGTAACATATGGCTGATGTCTGTGGAAAATTTACATCTTTTGGCAATGGATGTTTTTTTCCTAGGATGTTATATTTGCGTCTGTGTCTATGGTATGGAGTTCAGGGCCTGACCATCTACAATAACCCTGAGTGTTGTTGACGAAGAGTCAAACTCTGTAAAATATTTAAAGACATTCATTCTGAGCCAAATATGAGTGACCATGGCCCATGACACATCTCTCAGGAGATGCTGAGAATATGTGCCCTTGCCAAGGAGAAAGTCCATTCAGATGGTTGGGGGGGGCCTTAGAATTTTACTTTTGGTTTACGTTCTCTCCCTCCTGGCCAAGGTTAGCCAGAGGCAACATCAAAGGCCAGCAAATCTTTATTTTGTCCCATAGCGTTGCAAGGGTGGCATGGCTGCCTGCCCTGGGTCCATCCTGTCCCTTGGTAGGACTCTCTATGACTGAGGCACATAAGAGTCAAAAGACTTACAGGCAATTAATTGTTCTAGGCCAGATAGCAATGGACATGGACAGTCATTCATTACCTCTTAAAATTATTATTTTAAGTAAAAGGCCAACAGACAAAAACCGAAGGCAAAGTTACAAAACTGACTTTATTTAACTTCCATGTGTTGAGCTACTGAAAGCTTGGATTTAGGTTACAGACTTATGACAACTAGCTATACAAAACATAAGCATTGTTCTGAAAAAAAATCATAAAAAATGTCAATCTTCATAACTCATAACTGGGAGTATTATACCCAGGAGGTTTTCTCACAAAGTATCTTCATCCTGTCAGTAAATATTTTCTTTTAAGTCTATGGGAAGCAGAAAGTACTCTGTGGTTGGGGGTGGATGCAAAAGTGACACGTGATAGCTCAGGAGGCAAAGTCCCTTATTTTACCAGATGTTTAGGCATCTTTGTACCCCTCCTTGACTTGGAGGATCTGACCTTGACCTAATTCTATCCCTCAAAACCGGCCGTTACAATCTCATGTGCCCACCTCTTCCACAGCCGTCCCTGGGCTTAGAGGGAGGGTGTTTGTATAGTTTCAGCATCAGAACATTTGCAGTGAAAAACAGATTGGGCCCAGTGTGACGCCAAATGAGGGAGATTCGCATCTCTGGTTTTCAGAATACCACGATTTTGGTTTCCTTGGAAATAAAACAAGGAGAGATAAATAATATTATTATTTTGACTATCGAAAGAGTATGTGTGTGTTAGAATAGAAAAAGGAACCTATTCCATTAAGGTACCAACTAAAGATATGAAGAAAAATTATAATCTGGGACTCTCTGTAGGATTATTGTAGCCAAGAATTTCAATAATTCTTGAAATCTGCACTCAAAAACAAAAACAAACCAAAAAACAAAAGTCAGGGCTGAAATCTAGTTATATCTTTTCTTGGAAACAATTTCTCGTTCTCTAGCTCCCCTTTTATTCTATTAAAGAGAAATTATAGACTAATTTTGAAAAGATTAAGATCTAAACAAAACACCAGGGCAGTGACCCACCTTCCCCTTTTTCCACCACACCCAAAATTACCTTAAACAACTAGTCTAAAAAGCCCCAGCCGTTTGCGGTATGGCAAAAAGGTGGGAACCAATCAGAAAGTGCCGAATGTTTAACTTTATATGTTAACGAATGACAAGCTTATGATTGCAAAAAAACCCCCAAACTGATGTAACTTGTTTGTACCTTACTATAAAAGTGCTGCTTAAACTGTGCTCGGGACCTCATCTCTTCCACCTTACCGGGGGAGATAGGTCCGGGTTCGAACTCGCAATAAAGTGATCCCGGCCGCTTGGCTTTGACTCTGGTCTCTGGTGGTCTCTCAATTGGGGGTCTCGAGACTCAGGGCATAACAATTTATGTGCTAAATAAGTTTTAGGCTTATTATGCTTGGCCTGATTATTTGTATAAAGTGCAGCAAGAGTTAATTGGTCATATAGGCCCCTTTTAAGTTGGTTTTGCTGGAACTTTACCTAACAATATGTTGTTTTAGTTAAAGTCTTGGTAAAATAACCAGTGTCTCCAATTGTTCTGTTTTTGAAATTCTTATTAAACTTACACAAATAACTATATTGTCACAAAATTATATTCTGAATTTTGGAGAACCAGAGAGAAAGGCAAATTTGCTTACAAAATCATACTTCACAGAAATAATTCAAAAGAAAAAGAGTTTCTTGATCTTTCTTTAACAAGAGCAGCAGATTTCAAACAAGGTGTTTGTTTGAAATGCCATTCACAGGCCGAACAGTTCATGAGAGCTGCCTATCAGGCGCTGTAGAATCTAGCAGCTCCTCACATAGTTAGAATTAGTTCTGAGGAAAAGAGGCTCTCTGCTCACGAGTATCTCCTCCTTGCATCCCCAGGTAGCAAGATTCTATGTAAGCCACTTTTGTTTTATCATGGAACTCTTGGGCATCATTATTTCCATTAGCATAAGGGTAGCTTCAGTTAACACTTCATAGCAAGGTAGTAAATGCCCCTCAAGTGGAAATTCTTTAGTCCAGTTTTCTTCATTGGGAAGTACTCACAGTCTTTTGCCATCAGCCCCAACCAAAAAATGCTCCACAAAGGGCTATGAAATGGAGGATTTGTCCCAACTAGCACTCCAGCTTCTACGCTATACTTTGTGGGTTCAAGCAATCTTACTAGTTCCTATTTAGCATGTCCAATTAACATTTCCCAAGAGAGCAGATTTACATACCTTGAGTTTTATAGTACTAGAGAGGAAAAAGATTCCCCCAGTTAGATACAATACTCATTTTCAGAAGACATTTAGGTAAAGGGGTTACAATTACCTTACATAAAGCCTGTTTAAACACCTTGAATTTCCTAATTCTATTAACCCATATATTTTTATATTTCAGTTCCAGGAACTTTTTTTTCTACCCCAGACCATTTTACCTTTTCTGGTGAAAAAGGGTTTGGGTTCCCAGCAGGGAGTTGCATATGCAAGACCCATGAAAGACAGCAAATTTGGTAAGTCTTCTCAAACAGTCTTATGATTCTGTGAGAGGGGCACCCATGTAAAAGGGGAACCCTCCTCCCCAAAAATTTAGCATGACCTGAGTAATAGGCATATTTGGTGGGAGGATATCCCAGTTATTATAATATAAGGCCAGTCCAACATGGCTTGCACATGAAGCATATTAACAACTTCATCTGGCGTGCTCCACTTGGTATTTTATAGGGAGAGTTGGGCAGTTCCCTTCTCAGGGCAAAGAGACTTTACAGTGGTGTTTACTGGTTCACTAGGCTGGTTGTTTTCTCAGGGATAACCCCCTATGCATGTGGATCACATATGTTCAATGATTGTTTAATAGTGAGCTGTGTGTCCTGCATCAATCCAAACAAGCTCTTAAATTCTGTAGCATTTAAAATTAAGGATTTTGTCCTTAAAGTGGTTATTTTTACAATCCATTATAGTAAAGGTTTCTCAAGAAGCTGATGATACCAATTTTACAAAAGAGAACTATTCCTTTACACTATACCCTCTGGTTTTAATAGTTACTTGGTTTTCCCTTCCCCCACACTTTACTATCTTCTTGGTAGTCATAGGTCTTAGAGTTCTAACTTTCGTTGCCCTGGTTTAATTCTTTTTTTTATCCACTTAGTTTTGTGTGTAATTTTTCCTTTATTTTAAAGCAACCCTTGAATA
>NW_012122487.1:7607104-7609027 GCF_000951035.1 Colobus angolensis palliatus
GGATGGTCTCGATCTCCTGACCTCGTGATCCGCCCGTCTTGGCCTCCCAAAGTGCTGGGATTACAGGCTTGAGCCACCGCGCCCGGCCACATTTTCTTTAGCAAAAGCCACATCTTTGTGTTTTATAAGCTTCACCAAAAACATTTTATGCTCCTACTATTTTAACTCTTAGTAACCCAAGTTTCCAGTGAAAAACTTGAGGGTTTAACATGACTTTAAGATTTTTAAACTACTAAAGATAATTTTGAGATTAAATTTACCAAATTAATCTTACCAGAGATTACTAAGGTTATGCAAATTAAAAGCATCTGAGCTACCCTCTACCAATCTGATAAGCACTACTTTTTTAAAAAGTCAATTGATTAGCTCTTTCATATAATTTGGTAGTGAAATATCTCTTTGATATGATACAATAAACATATAAATATAACAGGCACACAGAGTAAAAAGGCAGGCTCAAAAGATTTTTCATTTGCCTGTTTTTGAAAATGTTTGCCCTTCATTTGGATTATGAATTTTAAAAAGCTACAGGAGCTGACAAAAAGTGAAGGAGTGAGTAACCATCCAAGGTCTTTTCAAAAAAGAACTGAACTTTTGAGATATCAATTTGAAGAATTTCAGATAAACAGATTATAGAATTCAAAAATGGAAAACTTCTTGCATTAAGAAAAAGTATTTTAAATAAAATCTTATTTTAACCAATTCTTTAGTTTTGTATTACTGTATTTGTATTTTTTTAATTTAATTTTTTTTTCCAAAACGAAGTCTCACTTTGTCGCCAAGCTGGAGGGCAGTGGTGCGATCTCGGCTCACTGCAACATCTGTGTCCCAAGTTCAAGCAATTCTCTTGCCTTAGCCTCCCGGGTAGCTGGGGTTACAGGCACATGCCACCACGCCCAGCTAATTTTTCTATTTTTTAGTAGAGATGGGGTTTCACCAAGTTGGCAAGGATCGCTTGACCTCCTGATCTGCCTACCTCAGTGCTGGGATTACAGGCATGAGCCACTGCACCCAGCATATTACTGTATTTTTAATAACAAAGACCCATCTCTCTAAATGGATTATGATAATTTTAAAAGATTATATCCAACCAAATTATACAAATGTTTTTTGAAAAAAAAAAGATTTATTTTTACTAACTTTATTACTATTTACATAGACCATCCATGACATACTTGGACTGTTTTGACAATCAGTCATCTTATTTTAGAACAAAAACTCACCATACAAGATTCTTTCTCATATAAAATTACTTTTGTTTTTTACCTTTCTTACCCGAAATACCTCTTCATAGCTGTAACTTTCTTTCCATCTCTTATTTCCTGGTTCCTTTTACCTTGTTATGTACATAACCTTTAAGTAAGGTTTAGAATTAGACAGAAATGTTTACCTTGTAATAAAAACACATTTAAAAAAAGTTTTTCTATAATTTTTAAATTGAAAAATTACCCAGACCTTTAATTAATAACTATTATTTAATATAACCTTAGATTCTAAATTATATGACAAGTTTATATATAAGCATTTATTTCATTACATTTACTTGATTAATTTATTTAATAGTTTACCCAGATTATTTATGAAAACTGTGACAGTCATCACTTAAAGTTAATTCTCTGTTAACCAATTTTATAAACTATGAATTTCAGGTGTTGACCTAAGTAAGAAAATCTAGGCTTAAATAAGGGTATTTTTACCAATAACTCAGGATTTAGCTGTTTTCATTAAACCCACAATGTTACATGTTTTATTTATCAAAAATTACACAAGCAAAGATAATTCTGTTTTGGGCTAGGTTTATAGTTTGATAACCCTATGACAAATCCTGACACCTTGTAGTATTCTGCAGGGATGAGCATGAAACCACTTGATCAACAAATGCAAATAAAAATCCTAACAATTCTTTTTTTTTTTTTTTTTTTT
>NW_012122487.1:7609787-7614133 GCF_000951035.1 Colobus angolensis palliatus
TTTTTAGTAGAGACGGGGTTTCACCATGTTAGCCAGGATGGTCTAGATCTCCTGACCTCGTGATCCGCCCGTCTCGGCCTCCCAAAGTGCTGGGATTACAGGCTTCAGCCACCGCGACGGACCCCCAAATTCTTGATAACCTCTTTCATTACCCAAGGCAGTTGTCAGCTAAGTAGTCCTAAATTTGCATGTTAAAGAAAACAACTCAGGTGGAAAATCAAAGTAGAGAGAAAAATTCTAGTGTGCTAGAGGGAAATTAAAATGGATTTAACTGCCAAGTTAAACATAAAATTGTAGGGCAGGCATGGTGGCTCATGCCTGTAATCCCAGCACTTTCGGAGGCTGAGGCAGGCAGATCACCTGAGGTCAGGAGTTTGAGACCAGCCTGGCCAACATGGCAAAACCCCGTTTCTACTAAAAATACAAAAATTAGCCAGATGTGATAGGCCCCTGTAATCCCAGCTACTTGGGAGGCTGAGGCAGGAGAATTGCTTGAACCTGGGAGGCGGAAGTTGCAGTGAGCCACGATTGCACCACTGCACTCTGGCCTGGGGGATAGAGCAGGACTCTGCCTCCAAAAAAACAAAACAAAATAAAGCAAAAACATACAATTGTAGAAATCTATCATAGGGTTGTATGGGGAGACCAATTTTATTTAGATAGGTAGACTAATTTTGTTTTATTTTTTGATTAATTTATTATTATTATGTCAGTAGTTTTTGGGGAATAGGTGATATTTGGTTACATGGATAAGTACTTTAGTGGTGATTTCTGAGATTTTGGTACACCCATTACCCAAGCAGTGTACACTGCACCCAATGTGTAGTCTTTTCTCCCTTACCCCTCTCCCACTATTCCCTGAGTCTCCAAAGTTCATCATATCATTCTTACACCTTTGCCTCCTCATTGTTTAACTTCCACTTATATTCCACTGTATAGTCTCTAAGTGAGAAAATGCAATGTTTAGTTTTCCATTCCTGAGTTATTTCACTTAAAATAATGGTTTCCAACTCCATCCAGGTTGCTGCAAATGCCATTATTTTATTCCTTTTCATGGCTAAGTAGTATTCTGTGGTATGTAGATACCATATTTTCTTTATCTACTTGTTGATTGATGGGCATTTCAGCTGGTTCCATATTTTTGTAACTGAGAATTGTACAGCTGTAAACATGCCTGTGCAAGTGTCTTTCTCATATAATAACTTATTTTCCTCTGGGTAGACACCCAGTAGTGGGATTGCTGGATCAAATAGTTCCACTTTTAGTTCTTTGAGGAATCTCCACACTGTTTTCCATAGTGGTTGTACTAGTTTATATTCCCACCAGCAGCATAAAAGGGTTCCCTTTTCACCACATTGATGCCAGCATCTATATTTTTTTATTTTTTGATTGTGGTCATTCTTACAGGGGTAAGATGGTACCATATTGTGGTTTTGCTTTGCACTTCCCTGATAATTAGTGATATTGAGCATTGTTTCATATGTTTGTTGGCCATTTGTATATCTTCTTTTATTGTCTATGCATGTTCTTAGCCCACTTTTTGATGGGATTATTTGTTTTTTTCCTTGCTGATTTGTTTGAGATCCTTGTAGATGCCAGATATTAGTCCTTTGTCAGATGCATAGTTTGTGAAAATTTTCTCCCACTCCATGGGTTGTCTATTTACTCTGCTGATCATTTCTTTTGCTGGCACAAAAGCTTTTTAGTTTAGTTAGGTCCCATCTATTTATCTTTGTTGTTGTTGCATTTCCTTTTGGGTTCTTGGTTATGAACTCTTTGAATTCTTTGCCTAAGCCAATGTCTAGAAGAGTTTCTCCAATGTTGTCTTCTAAAAATTTTGTTTCAGGTCTTAGATTTAAACCTTTGACCATCTTGAGTTGATTTTTGTATAATGTGAGAGATGAAGATCTAGTTTCATTCTTCTACATGGGGCTTGCCAATTATCCCAGCACCATTTGTTGAATAGGGTGTCCCTTCCTCATTTTATGTTTTTGTTTGCTTTGTCGAAAATCAGTTGGCTGTAGGTATTTGATTTTATTTCTGGATTCTTTATTCTGTTCCATTGATTTATGTGCTTGTTTTTATACCAGTACCATGCTGTTTTAATAACTATGGACTTGTAGTACAGTTCGAAGTTAGGTAATCGTAATGCCTCCAGATTTATTCTTTTTGCTTAGTCTTGCTTTGGCTATGTGGGCTCTCTTTTTTGTTCCATAGGAATTTTAGGATTTTTTTTTCCTAGTTCTGTGAAGAAAGATGATGGTATTTTGATGAGAACTACATTGAATTTACAGATTGTTTTTGGCAGTATGGTCATTTTTACAATATTGATTCTACCCATTCATGAGCATAGGATGTATTTCCATTATTTTTGTGTGATCTATGATTTATTTCCAGTGTTGTAAGTTTTTCTTGTAGAGATCTTTCAAGTCTTTGGTTATGTATATTTCTAAGTGTTTTATTTTATTTTTTTGCAGTTGTAAAAGGGATTGAGTTTCTGGTTTGATTCTTAGCTTGGTCACTGTTGGTGTACAGCAGTGCTACAGATTTGTATACATTGATTTTGTATCATGAAACTTTACTGAATTCATTTATCATTCCTAGGAGCTTTTTGGATGAGTCTTGGTTTTCTAGGTATACGATCATATCATCAGTGAACAGCAACTTTTTGACTTCCTTTTTACCAATTTGGATGCCCTTTATATCTGTCTCTTGTCTGATTGCTTTAACTAGGACTTTCATTACCTTGTTGAACAGAAGTGGCAAAAGTGAGCAACTTGCTTTCTTCTAGTTCTTAGGGGAAATGAAATGCATTCAACTGTTCTCTGTTCAGTATAATGTTGGCTGTGGGTTTGTCGTAGATGGCTTTTATTACCTTAAGGTATGCCCTTCTATGCTAATTTTGTTGAGGGTTTTAATCAAAAGGGATGCTGATTTTTGTCAAATGCTTTTTCTATATCTATTGAGATGATTATATAATTTTTATTTTTGTTTCTGTTTATGTAGTGTATCACATTTATTGACTTGAGTATGTTAAACCAACCCTGCATCCCTGGTGTGAAACCCACTTGATTATGCTGGATTATCTTTGTGATATGCTGTTGGATTTGGTTACCTAGTATTTTGTTAAGGATTTTTGCATCAATACTGATCAGGGATGTTGGTCTGTAGTTTTCTTTTTTTGTTATGTCATTTCCTGGTTTCGGTATTAGGGTGATACTGGCTTCATAGAATGATTTAGGGAGTATTCCCTCTTTCTCTGTCTTTTGGAATAGTTTCAGTAAGATTGGTACTAGTTCTTTGAATTTCTGTTAGTATTCAACTGTGAATCCTTATGGTCCTGGACTTTTTTTGTTCACAATTTTTTTTTATTACTGTTTCAATCTTGCTACTTGTTATTGGTTTGTTTAGAGTTTTTATTTCTTCCTAATTTAATCTAGGAGGGTTGTATATTTCCAGGAATTTCTCCATCTCTTCTAGGTTTTCTAGTTTGTGTGTATAAAGGTGTTCATAGTAGCCTTGAATGATCTTTTGTAGTAATGTGGTATCTGCTGTAATATCTTCCATTTTGTTTCTAATTGAGCTTATTTTGATCTTCTCTCTTCTTTTCTTGGTTAATCTCGCTAATGGTCTATTGATTTTGTTCATCTTTTCAAAAGATCAGGTTTTTGTTTCATTTATCTTTCATATTGTTTTTTGTTTGTTTCAATTTCATTTAGTTCTGTTCTGATCCTTATTTCTTTTTTCTCTTGGGTTTGAGATTGGTGTGTTCTTGTTTCTATAGTTCCTTCAGGTGTGAGCTTAGATTGTCTATGTGTATTCTATTAGACTTTTTGATGTAGACATTTAGTGCTGTGAACTTTCCTCTTAGCCCCTCTTCTGTGGTATCCCAGAGGTCTTCATAGGTTATGTCACTATGTCATTCAGTTCAAAGAATTTCAAATTTCCATCTTGATTTCATTGTTGACTCAGAGATCATTCAGGAGCACATTATATAATTTCCATGTATATGTATAGTTTTGAGGGTTCCTTTTGGAGTTAATTTTCAGTTTTATTCCACTGTGGTCTGAGAAAGTACTTAATATAACTTTGATTTTCTTAAATTTATTGATACTTGTTTTGTGGCCTATCATATGGTCTACCTAGGAGAATGTTTCACGTTCTGATGAAAATAATGTATATTCTACAGGTATTGGGTAGAATGTTCTGTAAATATCTGTTAAGTCCATTTGTTCTAGGGTATAGTTTAAGTCTATTGTTTCTTTGTTGACTGTCTTTTTTTTTTTTGAGATGGAGTCTCGCTCTGTCGCCCATCATATGGTCTACCTAGGAGAATGTTTCACGTT
>NW_012122487.1:7614854-7615591 GCF_000951035.1 Colobus angolensis palliatus
AAAAAAAAAAAAGAATAGCTATTCCTCCTCACTTTTGGTTTTCATTTGCATGGCATATCTTTTTCCACACCTTTACCTTAAGTTTATGTGTATCACTATGTGTTAGGTGAGTCTCTTGAAGACAGCAGATACTTGATTGGTGGATTTTTTTTTTTTTTCTTTTTCTTCTTGAAACAGAGTTTTAGGGCTGGGCACAGTGGCTCATACCTGTAATCTCAGCACTTTGGGAGGCCGAGGTGGGCGGATCATGAAGTCAGGAGATCGAGACCATCCTGGCTAACATGGTGAAACCCCATCTCTACTAAAAATACAAAAAATTAGCTGGGCTTGGTGGTGGGCACCTGTAGTCCCAGCTACTACAGAGGCTGAGACAGGAGAATGGCATGAACCTGGGAGGCGGAGCTTGCAGTGAGCTGAGATTGTGGCACTGCACTCCAGCGAGACTCCGTCTAAAAAAAAAAAAGAAACACAGTTTTGCTCTGTTGCCCAGGCTGGAGTACAATGGCATGATCTTGGCTCACTGCAATCTCTGCCTTTCTGGTTCAAGTGATTCTCCTGTGCCACCGTGCCTGGATAATTTTTGCATTTACAGTAGAGATGGGGTTTCACCATGTTGAGCAGTCTGTTTTTGAACTCCTGACCTCAAGTGAGCCACCCACCTTGGCCTCACAAAGTGCTGGGATTACAGGTGTGAGACCCCACACTTGGCCTGGTTGGTGGAATTTTTTTTTTTTTTT
>NW_012122487.1:7616472-7617770 GCF_000951035.1 Colobus angolensis palliatus
TTGGCCTGGTATCTTTTAAGTGAAGCATTTAGGCCATTTATATACAACATTTGTATTGAGATGTAAGGTACTGTTCTATTCGTCATGCTAATTGTTGCCTGAATACCTTGTTGTTGTGTTTTTTTTTCATTGTGTTATTGTTTTATAGGTCCTGTGAGATTTATACTTTAAGGAGGTTTATTTTGGTGTATTTTGATGTTTTGTTTCAAGATTTAGAACTTCTTTTAGCATTCCTTGTAGTGCTGGCTTGGTAGTGGCGAATTCTGTCAGCATTTGTTTGTCTGAAAAAAACTGTATCTCCTTCATTTATGCAGCTTAGTTTTGCTGGATACAAAATTCTTGGCTGGTATTTTGTTTGAGGAAGCCAAAGATAGGACCACAATCTCTTCTGGTGTGCAGGGTTTCTCCTGAGAAATCTGCTGTTAATCTGATAGGTCTTTGTTTATAGGTTATCTGATGCTTTTTGTCTCACAGCTCTTAAGATTCTTTCCTTCCTCTTGACTTTAGATAACCTGATGACTATGTGCCTAGGTGATGATCTTTTTGCGTTGAATTTCTTAGGTATTCTTTGAGCTTCTTGTATTAGGATGTCTAGATCTCTTGTGAGACCAGGCAATTTTCCTCAATTATTCCCTCAAATAAGTTTTCCAAACTTTTAGATTTCTCTTCTTTCGCAGCAACACCAGTTATTCTTATGTTTCATCCTTTAACATAATCCCAAATTTCTTGGAGGCTCTGTTCCTTTGGTTTTTGTTTTGTTTTGTTTTAAACAGAGTTTTACTCTTTTCACTCTTGATCCCTTGATGTGGTACACTCCCTCTTGCCCTAGGGATGGGGTCCTGTGAACCAGACTGCAGTGACTGTTATTGTTCTTCTGGGTCTAGCCACCCAGATCCAGGATCCAGGCTGGTGCTGGGGAAGGTCTACAAAGAGTCCTGTGATGTGATCCATCTCCAGTTCCCTGAGCCATGGCTACCAGCACCTGCTCCAGTGGAGATGAAAGGGGAGTGGATGGCCAGGCATGGTGGCTCACGCCTGTAATCCCAGCACTTTGGGAGGCTGAGCTGGGAGGATCATGAGGTCAGGAGTTCAAGACCAGCCTGACCAACATGGTGAAACCCCATCTCTACTAAAAATAAAAAAATTAGCTGGGCATTGTGGCACATACCTGTAATCCCAGCTACTCAGGAGGCTGAGGCAGGAGAACCACTTGAATCTGGGAGGCGGAGGTTGCAGAGAGCCGAGATTGCACTGCTGCACTCCAGCCTGGACGACAGGGTGAGTGAGACTCTGTCTCA
>NW_012122487.1:7618596-7621778 GCF_000951035.1 Colobus angolensis palliatus
ATGTCATACCAAGGGTATATTTGACTCTGTCTCAAAAAAAAAAAAAAAAAAAAAGGGGAGTGAAGTGGACTCTGGGTGTCCCCGGTTGTAGTTTTGTTTAGTGTGCTGGTCTTCTTGAATGGTGATTATACTAGCAGTGAAGTTGTCACGTGGACAGACTCAGGACCTCTGGTTAGCCAGGGTGTTGTAGGTAGTGGAATTAGCTGTTGTTTTCTCCTTTGGAGCAGGGTCATTCTGTTGAGTTACTGTGATGACTTGAGTTGATGGCCTCCAACTTGGAGGTAGCACTTTTAAGAGAGCACCAACTGTGATAGAAGGGAGATATAGGCTAGTTCTACATTGGCCAGCATAAGCACTCAGATTTCTCAGGTGATGGGCAGGGCTGTTGAGCTCCCAAGAGTTTATGTCTTTTCTCTTCAGCTACCAGGGTGGGTAGACAAAAACCATCAGGTGGGGGCAGGGTTGGGTGAGTCTAAGCTCAGACTCTCCATGGGTGGGGCTTGCTGTGGCCACTGTTGGGGATAGGGGAGTGGTTCTCAGGCCAATGAAGTTATGTTCCCAGGGGATTATGGCTGCCTCTGCTGCATCATACAGGTTGCCAGGTAAGTGGGGGAAAGCCAGCAGTGACAGGCCTTACCTAGCTCCCATGCAGCCAGCAGGGCCAGTCTCACTCCCACCATGCTCCCACCAACCGCACTGAGTTTACGTCCAGGCAGCCCACATGCAGGGGTGAGATCTTGCCCCAGGGTACAAACCTCCCTATTGAGAAAGCAAACAGGGCTCTCAGGCCTCACCCCTCCCCACCTGCCTGCATTGTCAGCTGTGGCTTCTGTGCTTGTATTGGCACTTCCCCATTTGTCCCACCTGATTCTGTTCAGAAAAATTAGTGCTCAGTCAAAAGTGTTACAAAGTTCAGCTAGGAGCTTCCTTCTCTCTGTGGCTGCTCCCCAATTCCACTGGCTGCCTTCACTTCCCCAAAGATCTCTGTGAGATAAATCCAGGAATGGCTTCACTGGGCTTGACCTGGAGACTGGGAGTGCCTCCAGGGCTCTTCCTACTGCTTCTTCTACTTTTATATTTCACTCAGCTCCCTAAATCTGTTTCCACTGTAGGTAAGGTTAAATCCTTCTCCTGTGACCTGGATTTTCAGATTCCCTAGTGAAGATGTGTGTTTGGAGGCTTCCTTTTCCTCCTCTTACACTTTGGGAACTCACAGTTTTTTGGCTGTCTTGTGGTGTTTGCAGTGGCAAGCCTCTTCTTTCAAAGGGTCTTTGAATTCTTTTGGTTTTCCTGGTATGTTTCTGCAGTGGTTCTTGGAGCAAAAGTTCACAATGTGAGTCTCCAGACACTGTTCTATCTGTCTAAGCAGGAGCTGCATGTTAGTCCTGTCTCCCATCCACCATTTTTTAGTAGTTCTAATTTAAGTCTCCTTTTTTAAATTTTTGAGATGGAATCTCACTCTGTTGCCAGGCTGGATGTAGTGGCATGATCTTGGCTCACTGCAACCTCCACCTCCTGGGTTCAAGTGATTCTCCTGCCTCAGCCTCCCGAGTAGCTGGGACTACAGGTGTGTGTCACCATACCAGCTAGTTTTTGTATTTTTATTAGAGATGGGGTTTCACCATGTTGGCCTGGTTAATCTCGATCTCCTGACCTCAGGTGATCTGCCCACCTTGGCCTCCCAATGTGCTGGGATTATAGGCGTGAGCTACTGTGCTTGGCCCTAAGTCTCCTCTTCAGCTCTGAGCACTGGGTCTCCAAAAAGAGGATTATATTATGAGGTTAGATCATGCTTTTACAGTGCAACTTTTTTTTTTTTTTTTACAAAGACATTTCTCTAAGTATCTAAACTATATTCTTCCTTAAACATCAAACAGTAGCCTCTGTTGTAATAACTATTTTAGTTGGAAAAAAAATCAGAGAACACAATACAGAAGTAAGCAGTTTAAGATCTGAGAGAAAACACATTTGTTTACATTCTTGAGGTTCCATAGGAAAAAGAGGTTTCTTCCATAAAAGGAGTTTGGTACCTTATCTGTTTACTTTAAGGAATCCCAGGATGTTAGACACTATTTTTCTAAAAAAAACTTTCTCAATAAGAACATGATCATAGGAGAAAAAATGAAAAACAAAACAAAAAGGCCTTTTAAATGCACCCCCCCCACACACACACACGATTCTATAGATTTTACTTCAGAACTCTAGCCATGAGATATTAATACAAATTCACAGGCTTGCAAAAAGCAAACGCACGAAGAAACAAACCAAAAATGGTTGGCTCCAAACAGTGGTTTTTATCTCAGTGGAAAACAGCAGGCCAGGCATAGTGGCTCATGCCCGTAATCCCAGCACTGTGGGAAGCTGAGATGGTAGGACTGCTTGAGCCTGAGAGTTTAAGACCAGCCTGGGTGACATCGTGAGACCCTATATCAAAATAAATTATTTTAAAATTATTTTTAAAAAGAAAAAAAAAACTGGATTTAAAGACGGCACACAAGAAAATAGAGAAAAAAGAGAACCTAGAAACCCTATAATTACAGGTTGAACTTTGGGCTCTTTTTCCTTGATGTAAATGTGCAGAAAGACTATAATATGTTTATTTTATACAAACACTTGCAAGGAGTGGCAGCGTGAAACCAACAGAGTGCCTGAAAGCTGTCATTCTCCTTGTTTTTTCCTCATTCTTAGATTATTTGTTTCTCACTTTTTTTTTTCTTGAAAAGGAGGAGCTGAGCTGTGGCCTAGAGTTCAGTGTGGGGGGTTAAGTGTGCCGGTTGTGGGTTGGACTCCACAGCGTCACCACAGAGTTGCTGACACCCTCTTACAGGTCTCAATTTCTCTCTCCGGAGGTCTAAGCACCTCTGGGAGGGCTCCAAGCATGGAGTGACCAGGTTCTATATGCACTTCCTGGAAAAGCCCTTTTTAAACTAATTTTGTTGGGGGTTCCCTGAAGGCCGCTGCATGTCACGGGGGTCAACCCCACAGACATTCCCACGTGGCCCCCTGTCACCCATGGGTGCTTTTTGGCAGGAAGGAACAAAATGGCCTTTCTCTTCAGAGCTGAGGAAACTGTCTCTTATTTACCTATGAAAACAACATTTCAGCCGGGCGCGGTGGCTCACGCCTGTAATCCCAGCACTTTGGGAGGCCGAGACGGGCGGATCACGAGGTCAGGAGATCGA
>NW_012122487.1:7622353-7628206 GCF_000951035.1 Colobus angolensis palliatus
ACTCCGTCTCAAAAAAAAAAAAAAAAAAAGAAAAGATCCTAAACAATAACTTCCTCAGAGAAAAAAGTCAGCTCAGAATAAATTAAGGACCGTCAACCAAAGGGAGTTCCAGGACTCAGGAGGACTCCTCAGCTCCACTGGTTGGAGAAGCTCAAAGTCAGGGAGGCTTCGATGGTTCCCTGCTAGTACCTTAGCTCCAAGTTCAGGCAACTCTTTTGGGGTCCTGAGTCTTCTCTGAGGCACCAAATTACTGTCGACAAAAAGATATGAGTGACCATGGCCTGTGACACAGCCCTCAGGAGATCCTGAGAACATGTGCCCTGGCCAAGGAGGAATTCCATTCAGATGGTTTTGGGGGGCCTTAGAGTTGTATTTTTGGTTTAGAGTGTCACCAGTAGGGTGAAATGTGTGTGGCTGTGTTTTGGAGGGTGCTACATTTTAGGTTGAGAGGTGGAGAAGCAAAGGAAAAACAGGAGAGCGAGAAAAAGGAAGTGTGGGAGTAGGGAATGAGGAAGAGGACAAGAGGAGGGGAGAAAGCAGGAGAACAAGTGCCAGGAAGAGAAATTGACAGGCCTCCTTTCCCAGACACCGCAGCAACCACCTCCAGTGATAGGGTGGGAGTAGGGGAAGGATCCTGGGGCAAAGTCCACCAGCAGGACGAACTGATCACTGGGCAAGCAGTCACTATAAAACAAGCCTAAGAAGAAATGCAGGCCAACAGATGAGAATGAAGGCAGAAAATAGAGGTGGGCGAGAGAGAGAGAGAGAGGCATCCCAAACAAGCAGCTGCCTACCATGTAAGAAGGTTTCTGAGGCAGTGTGGGGCCATGCCCTGATGGGCAAAGCAGGAAACAGTCCTGAAAACCTGGCAGGCTTGCTGCTGAAAGCTCCCGCTTTTTGTTTTTACTTAGGAGAGAATATTCCCACTTGGTACCCTGCTAATGAACGAGCTTACTCAGTTCTGAGTCATCGATTTTCCATTCTTTTTTGGGAAATGATGCTAAAGAGAAATACTGTAACCACTGGACTAATTCCGCTCATCTCTTTCAAGGCCATACTGGTGATCCCTGTGACCCCAGCCATTGCGTATGATCTGTCTTGGAAAGTATTATTTAATTTCTGAGGCAAATGTGGCAGTGCCCTTCCATCAGCGGATGCAGGCAAAGTGTCCGAGACTGAGAACAAGGGATGGTGTTACCATGGTAACGAGATGACCGGCTCAGTGTGGATGGAGCTAAGCATGTTTCTGTTGAAGAACTGGAGTAGCTGTTCTTAGCCTCTACTCGTACCTGAGGAGTCACAGCTGATTTACATAAACCCTTCACTTTTCATTAATAGCAAATATACAAAAGGATTGAGGAAGGCAAATTTTCTCTCTCCTCTTGGGCTGTGACTTCCATCTTTTAAAAAAACAAAAGCAAATTTAAAATAATAAAAGCTAACATCTCCTACTGGGGAGAAAAATAAGAACAAAGGTCTGGGAAGCCGGTGCTCTTTAACACCATTGAGGTTTTTTGATTTGTTGCTTCTAATTAAGATATTGGTTTCTGCTGAGGGCATATCTAAGGTAGGTTCGATTTTAAAATATTTGCCAGCCTTTGAAGGATGAGACATACTAGCTAGTAAGCCAGGTTTATTAGTGATGTAACATTAAACAGCTTACTTACCCTTTTTAACCTATGTTACAATAAATGTACTTCCTCCTAAGGTCAATACTTAAAAGGGAAAATACTCATACTGGATGTTTGTTTACAAACAAATTCCCGATGGCAGTGCTGAGGACCAGAATATACTGCTCCAAAATACGGTTTTTTTGGCATAAGGATTATTTTGAGCTGATTATTTTGAGAAACTGCAGACACAGGAGAAATTCTGAAAACAGGGTACTAGAAGTTACTATTTTGTAAGAGAAATGCATATCTACAAAGGGAATCTCCATTTGTAAGAGTGCCTCCTTCTCTGTACCAGGAAGAGATGGATGACAAAGTCACTAAGATGTGTATAAATGGAGAAGGCACTGGCTGAAATCTGCATAACAAACCTCACCCTTGCTTTTCCTGAGCGTCTCCACATAACCGGCCTTCCCAATACCATTCTTTCTATGTTTCAGCACATGATGGTATTTAAGACTAAATTCAAAGCCATCACTTTGAGATTTACCACTTTCAGCAGATACCTCCTAGATACACATGCTAATAGACCTGTTTGGTAATCTGTCTTTAGCTACAGATGTCTGTCACTCTGTCCCAACCAAGAACTACAGAGGATAGGAGAAAATTATTTTCCCTTTTGTACAGTAAGATTGACTTATTTTTTTAAATATCCCAATGCTATAGCAAATTGAATGTATAATGTAAGAGTTTTGGCTAGAAGAATGCTTGTAATCACTCACATGAACACTTATACGTTGCAGGTGAGAATGAAAAGGGGACAGCCACTTTGGAAAACAATTTGGCAGTTAAACACACTTACTATATGTGATGGTTAATTTGATCTAATTTAATTTTTATTTTTTTGAGATAGGGTTGTGCTGTCACCCAGGCTAGAATACAGCTGTGTGAGCATGACTCAGGGCAGCCTCAACCTCCCAGGCTCGAAAGATCCTCCAACCTCAGTCTCCCAAATAACTGGGACTATAGATACATCCCACCAAGCCCAGCTAATTATTATTATTATTATTTTTTTAAGCTATGAAGTCTTACTATGTTGCCTAGGCTGGTCCTGAACTCCTGGCCTCAAGCCATCCTCCCATCTCAGTCTCCCAAAGTGCTGGGATTACAAGTGTGAGCCACTGTGCCTGGCCTATATGTGATGATTAATTTTATATGTCAACTTTACTAGGTTGTAGTACCCAGTTGTTTGGTTAAACATCAGTATAGATGTTGCTATGAAGATATTTTAAAGATGTGATTAACATTTACAATCAGTAGATTTTTGAGTAAAGCTGATGATCTTACGTAATGACAGGTGGGCCTCATCTAATCATTGGAAGACCTTGAGAGCAAAAGCTAAGGTTCCCCAAATAAGAAGCAGTTGAGCCTCAAGACTGCAACACAGAAACCTTGCCTGATCTTTCAGGCTCCTGGCCTCCTCAATAGATTTTGGACTCAAAATTGCATCAACTCTGTATTAGTCCATTCTCATGAACTCTGTATTAGTCCATTCTCATGCTGCTAATAAAGACATACCCAAGACTAGACAATTTACAAAGAAAAAGAGGTTTAATGGACTCACAGTTCCACATGGCTGGGGAGGCCTCACAATCATGGCAGAAGGCAAAGGAGGGACAAAGGCATGTCCCACATAGCTGCAGGCAAGCGAACCTGTCCAAGGGAACTGCCCTTTATAATACCATCAGATCTTGGCCGGGCATGGTGGCTTACGCCTGTAATCCCAGCATTTTGGGAGGCCAGGCAGGTGGATCATGAGGTCAGGAGTTTAAGACCAGCCTGGCCAAGATGGTGAAACCCCATCTCTACTAAAAATACAAAAAATTAGCCAGGCATGGTGGCAGATGCCTGTAATCCCTGTTACTTGGGAGGCTGAGGCAGGAGAATCACTTGAACCTGGGAGGCGGAGGTTGCAGTGAGCCAAGATCATGCCACTGCACTCCAGTCTCGGCGACACAGCAAGACTCTGTCTAAAAAACAAAAAAAACCCATCAGTTCTTGTGAGACTTACTGACTATCAATAGAACAGCACAGGAAATGCCCATCCCCATGATTCAATTACCTCCCACTAGGTCCCTCCCATGACATGTGGGTATTATGGAAGCTACAATTCAAGATGAGATTTGGGAACACAGGCAAACCATATCAAACTCTTAGCTGAATTTCCAGCCTGCTGGCCTGCCCTATAAATTTTGGACTTGCCAGCCTGCCACAACTGTGCAAACCAATCCTTTTTTTTCTTTTGAGACAGGGTCTCACTTCATTGCCCACGCTGGAGTATAGTGGCGTGATTATGGCTCACTGCAGCCTTGAACTACCGGGCTCAAGATCCTCTCATCTTAGCCTCCTGAGAAACTGGGACTACCAGCATGCACCATCATGCCCAGCTAACTAAAAATATTTTTTTTTGTATAGATGTAGTCGCACTTTGTTGCCCAGGCTGATGTCGAGCTCCTAGTCTCAGGTGATCCTCCCTCCTCAGCATTCCAAAGTGCTGGGATTATAGGCGTGAGCCACTGTACCCAGTCCTTGAACCAATCCTTAAAATAAATCTCTCTTTCCCTCTCTGTAAGTATGTGTGTGTGTGTGAGTGAATACCCACACACATATGTGTATGTATGTAATATATAGATACCGCTATAGATAGATGTGTAGATATATAGGAGATATATATTTCCTCTATATATTTGTATTCCATTGATAATTTTTCTCTGGATAACCCTGAGTGATACACCATGCAATCCAGTAATCCCAGCCCTAGGTGTTTACCCATGAAAAATAAAAACTTATAGTCATGGCCGGGCATGGAGGCTAATGCCTGTAATCCTAGCACTTTCAGAGGCTGAGGTGAGCAGATCATATGAGGTCAGGAGTTCAAGACCAGCCTGACCAACATGGGGAAACCCCATCTCTACTAAAAATACAAAAATTAGGCTAGGCACGGTGGCTCACGCCTGTAATCCCACCACTTTGGGAGGCCATGGTGGGCAGATCACAAGGTCAGGAGTTTGAAACCAGCCTGGCCAATATGGGGAAACCCCATCTCTACTAAAAATACAAAAATTAACCAGGTTTGTATCACCACGACTGGCTAATTTTTGTATTTTTAGTAGAGACGGGGTTTCACCATGTTGGCCAGGTTGGTGTCAAACTCTTGACCTCAAATGATCCACCTGGCTCGACCTCCCAAAGTGCTGGGATTACAGGTGTGAGCCACCATGCCCGGCCTGCATGAGTGTATTTAAATAGAATTTTGGGAGAGCCAAAACTGTAGAGATGGAAAGTAGATCAGTGGTTGCTGGAGGCTGGAGTAGGGCTGGGATTGCCACCAAAGGACCATGAGGGAATTTTATGGGTGATCTAAGTGTTCTATATCTTGATTATTGTTACATGACTGTATGTATTCATCAAAACTCATAAATTTATATACTAAAAATGGTAATTTTACTGAATAGAAATAATACTTCAAAGAACTTGACTTCAAATAACAGTAATATAATGATCACTCTTATAATCTCACCTATTCTGTTGGAAGACTTGGTAAGGAACTCATTCTAACAAATCACTGCTTTTCCAGAAAGACATAAGGACTTGATGGCTAAAACGTAAAATAAATTTTTTTTCTGGGCTAACAGAAATTCTCCATAGGTATAAATCCTCATTTATTTAAGATTACATCCAATATTTGCAGGGTTTTTTTTGTTTTGTTTTTGTTTTTGTTTTTTTAAGAGACAGGCCTGGCTGGGCATGGTGGCTCACGCCTGTAATCCCAGCACTTTGGGAGGCAGAGGTGGGCAGATCACCTGAAGTCAGGAGTTCAAGACCAGCCTGGCCAACATGGTGAAACCCCGTCTTTACTAAAAATACAAAAATTAGCTGGATGTGGTGGCAGGTGCATGTAATCACAGCTACTCAGGAGGCTGAGGCAGGAGAATCACCTGAGCTCGAGAGGTGGAGGTTGCTGTGAGCCAAGAACATGCAATTGCACTCCAGCCTGGGGCACAAGAGCGAGCCTTTGTCTCAAAAAAAAGAAAAAAGAGAGGCAGGCCTGGGCCGCTATGCTTGGCTAATTTAAAAAAAATTTTAAAAGGCCGGGCGCGGTGGCTCAAGCCTGTAATCCCAGCACTTTGGGAGGCCGAGACGGGCGGATCACGAGGTCAGGAGATCGAGACCATCCTGGCTA
>NW_012122487.1:7629646-7637237 GCF_000951035.1 Colobus angolensis palliatus
AAACAAACAAACAAAAAATAATGAAGTATGACAAAGATTTACACAACTTTACATTGTATCAGTTATGATAAGTAATCTAGAGATGATTTAAAGTATACGAGAGGATGTGCATCAGATATATGCAAATACTATGCCATTTTCTATTATTTTATATCAGGAACATAAGCATCCGTGCATTTTGATGTCTGAGGAAGGTCCTGGACCCAAAGCCCCAGAGATACCAAAAGATGACTGTACATACTTAGAACAAAACTTTGAGTGGAGATGAGGGTAGAAAAAAAAGCTTGGATGCCTAGAACAAAAGTGTAAATAGTAATAACTTCTTTATTCATGGCGGGGTTACAGAGTCAACACTTTCCATACTGTCTGCATTTAAAAAATTAAAATGTTTTACTTTATAGTTAGGAAAAAATTTATTTCCATTTGTAAGAGAAAGCAAAAGTTCTCTACTGTTTACTACCCTCCCCATATCATTAACAACATGAAAATAATTATATGAGCATCTCTTTTTTTTATTGTTTGAGATGGAGTTTCACTCTTGTTGCCCAGGCTGGAGTGCAATGGCACCATCTCGGCTCACTGCAACCTCTGCCTCCCGGGTTCAAGCGATTATCTTGCCTTAGCCTCCTGAGTAGCTGGGATTACAGGCACCAAGCACCGTGCCCGGCTAATTTTTGTATTTTTAGTAGTATTTTTCACCATGTTGGCCAGGCTGGTCTCGAACTCCTGACCTCAGGGATCCACCCATCTCGGCCTTCCAAAGTGCTGGGATTACAGGCGTGAGCCACCATGCCCTGCCACGAGCATCCTTTTAATGAAAAAAAAAAATATATAAATATATATATATATTTTAGATATAGATGGATATTTCCTTAACATGGTAAGATAAAATCCTAAAGTCACAAAAGAAAAGCTTGATAAATTTGACTATATAAAAACGAAACTTGTACAAAAATAAAACTGAAAGGCAGGAAAAAGAAGCACATAAAATAAAAAGAACTGGGGAATCACATTTGCAACTCATATTCTGTCTCTGTAAGAACAACAATAATGAGTAAAGAATGTGTACACCTGGAAGGTTGGAAAAATTCCAAGTCTGGATAATTTAAGGGCTAAGAGCCCTCTGAAGTTTTGCTGAAAAATTTACTTGCAAAAGGCAGATTATTTGGATAAAAGGCATGCAAATGTATTTAACATGTTTATATGGGAGCTTGAACCTGGGAGGTGGAGGTTACAGTGAGCCAAGATCGTGCTACTGCTCTCCAGCCTGGGCAACAGAGCAAGACTTCATCTCAAAAAAAAAAAAAAAAAAGTACAGGGGAAATTGTTCATATTTTTTCTTCAGTTTGAGAGCAAGTACTGTTTATTAACTGGCCCGATTAGAAAAATAATCATGGTAGACACCTTAGTTCATTGTTTTAAGAAGCCTGTTAATCTGGTCCTCCCTGTTGCCAGCATCTCCACCTTCTACAAAATAGGTGGTCATTTTCTTCATTCCACTTCTTGGAGAAGATAATTGCAAGGACCACAGGAAGTTATCTGCTTCTTTGAAGTGTTTTCCAACAGTATTAGGTCTCATGAATCAGATCCTCCATGCAGATGATGCCATATTTACCAAGAGATTGAGCAATCAAAGTGTTATCTGTAAAAGCAATTTGCTTCTTACTGATTTTGCCGTAACCACGCTGCTAGATTAGTTCATTTACTGCCTTCAGATTTGGTTACCCCCATGCAATGTATGGCTCTACAATCCACAGTATGTTAGTTGAAGCCTTGTTGATTTTCACAAAGGTTCCATTGAAGATTTGATGAAGGCGAAGAAGCTGCAACACCTTTCAGACCTTTGTGCTCACACCATTGATACCTCTGAATCTGATGACAAACACCAATTTGAGTTCTGTAGGTACACAGACGTTGCCAACTTTTCTTGCCATTCTCACCATTCGAATTTCAGTTCTGTACATCTGCTTATATTCCTTGTGATAGTGCTTCGCTTTTTCATAGATAAGCTTCTTTTTGCCTTTCAAAACATCTTTTGGGCAAACTTCTTCCTCAGGCACTTGATCTTCAGCTCTGTGATATTCCTTTGTTTTTTTTTTAAGACTTTCTGACGCATCAGGAAGCTGCTGCTGCTTCTCTTCAACACCCTCTATGGTTCTAGCTGGAAAAGAGGAGAAACTGCCCAGTTTTATGCTTAGGTTCAGCAATGTATGATCAGCCATGTAGAAAAGTGATTGGACAAAAAGGGTCTAATCTAATGCTAATATACTGAGTGGGGAAACGCGGCAAGGCCTCTCTGTCTAGATTCTTCTTGGCCTCCCTGAGCATGCATTCATTCCTTCTAAGTATAGGGAAAGATCTCTCTGGAATGGGGACTTGAGGGCCTACAGTCAAACAAGGTAGGTCAGGTAATTTTTTTTATGGTCAGATTTTAGACAGAAAGGCAGACAGAAACTTAGAGTAAGATTTTTAGGTTTTATGGCTGACTGGGGAAAAGGGATTCTGGTTTCTATGACCCACCTTGGGGAAGAAGGATTCTATTTTCTATGACTAGTCTTGAGGGAGAATGGGACTGAGAGATAGCGGGGTAGGAGAAGGTCAGAAAAAATCTTTTGCTTTTGAGGCCTTCATTTTGGGGTATTGTTTTCTGAGCACCAACAGTAACATTCTATGGATGTGTCTGTGTGGAACTGGACATTCTTGTATGTTGCCCGTGGGGGTCTAAACTGGTACAATGTCTATGGGTAAAATTTGGTAATAGCTATTGAAATTACAAACACAGCTCTTCACCCAGAAATTTCACTTCTAGGAGTAGAGGAGACAGATATTCTTACACTTGTTTCAAAAATATCTGTACAAGTTTACTTATTGCAGCATAACTTGCAAAAGCAAAAGGTGGAAAACAACCAAAGGTCTATCAGTGGCAGATTCGTTAAATACATACATACATATGTCAAATAAAATGAAATAAAAAAATTTAGAAGCTGCCTATGTGCTGTTATGTGAAAGCCTTAAAATATATTGTACATGAGCCAGGTGCGGTGGCTCACGCCTTTAATACCAGCACTTTGGGAGGCTGAGATGGGCAAATCATAAGGTCTGGAGTTCAAGACCAGCCTGACCAACATGGTGAAATTCTGTGTGTTGGAAACAGGCCCCCTAAAATCTGGCCATAAACTGTCCCCAAAACTGGCCATAAACAAAATCTCTGCAGCACTGTGACATGTTCATGATGGCCATGATGCCCACACTGGAAGGTTGTGGGCTTACTGGAATGAGGGCAAGGAACACCTGGCCCAACCCGGGCAGAAAACCACTTTAAGGTGTTCTTAAACCACAAACAATAGCATGAGTGATCTGTGCCTTAAGGACATACTCCTGCTGCAGTTAGCCAAATCCATCCCTTTATTTCCGCCCATCCCTTTGTTTCCCGTAAGGGATACTTTTAGTTAATCTAGTATCTATAGAAACAATGCTAATGACTGGCTTGCTATTAATAAAGACATGAGTAAATCTCTGTTCGGGGCTCTCAGCTCTGAAGGCTATGAAACCCATGATTTCCCATTTCACACCTCTATATTTCTGTGTGTGTTTATTTAATTCCTCTAGCACTGCTGGGTTAGGGTCTCCTAGACTGAGCTGGTCTCAGCACCTGTCTCTACTAAAAATAAGAAAATTAGCCAAGCATGGTGGTGCATGCCTGTAATCCCAGCTACTCAGGAGCCGAGGCAAGAGAATCGCTTGAACCCACGAGGCAGATGCAGTGAGCCAAGATGGCGCCCTGTACTCCAGCCTGGGCAACAGGGCAAAACTCTCCTCAAAAAAAAAAAAAAAAAAATCTTTTTTTCTGAGAAATTGAGCAGTAAATTCCTGTTACTGGAATCCTTTGAAAAATAGAAGAAAAATTTTGCAGGTCATCTATAAACGTTACATTCGGTGACAATAAAGAGGCAATTTTCTTACATTCTGTGGAAACAATTCACACACTTGATGCAATGTGAAACTCCAGATTGGAATCTGAGCAGAGCGGTTGATTTCCTGTCAAAATTTTGCAAAATGATCTTTGAAGAAGATGGGAGAACTTGTCCTCCCAAGTTCAAGGTGTCAAGTTTTATTTCAAAGCTATAGTAATCAAGAAAGTATAATATTGGCACAGTATTATACAGACCAAAATAATGGGGAAAAGCCAAGAAACAGATCCATGTGCATGAAAATATTATATGTGATAGTGTTGTGGATTGATTGCTGGATTGTTTCATAAATGGTGCTGGAACAATTTGATATTGGAACAGTGAAACAAAGGCCTATCATGACTACCTCCATTTTGCTCTTAATGCTACCCTCCCACAATGATATATTTTAGGTTAACTTCCTTCCTTATCTCTGCACATAGGCCACGTTAACTATGGGAGGAATTTAGTTTATAGGTTAATTTTAAAGCAAGGATGAAAATAGTCCCTTTCCCTAACCACAAAGGAGATAGGAAGGAAATATGAACAAGTAACAGTGTTTAACATTTAAAACTAAATGTTAAAAATTTAGACAAGAACAGGTGGCTGACTACTGTAATTCCAGCACTTTAGGAAGCCAAAGAGGGAAAATCGCTTAAGCCCAGGAGTTTGAAAGTAGTCTGGGCAACTTGGCGAGATACCATCTCTACAAAAAACATGAAACCAGGAAACAAAACCACTAACCAGGCATGATTGCATGAGCACGTAGTTCCAGCTACTTGGGAGGCTGAGACAGGAGGATCTGGGCTTGAGCCCAGGAGGTTGAGGCTGTGGTGGTCGGTGTTCATGCCACTGCACTCCAGCCGGGGCAACGAAAACAAAACAAAACAAAAACCCCAAAAACAAAAACTACTAGGGAAGCTGAGGTGGGAGGATCACTTGCGCATGGGAGGTTGAGGCTACAGTGAACTATGATCTCCTCACCGCACTCCAGCCTGGGTGACAGTGAGAACTTATCTAAAAAAAAATAAAAAATAAAAAAATTATGACCTGACTGAGGACAAAGAAGTTTACCCTTACTGCCCCTCAGAAGGGAATATCTTAATGTGGGAAAGCTGTTTATAATTTGTAATATTGTGCAGTGAAAATAGTATTTGCCTTTGTAAAAATGCATACATTATATGATCTTTTTATAAAGTGATACATAGGAATATTATTCATAGGAAAAATTTCTAGAATAATAGATCCCAGTGGATTTTAAACTTCATTCTGAAGAACTGTGAGGTACCAAGAAGGTGCTTTGAGACTCAACTCGGGGGGTGTTTGCAGACCAAACTATTAGGTTTTCAGGCATCCACCTCCTAATTTTGTGTTTTACATATTGATAACCTACATAAGATTCATTTAAAGGAGAAGTTTTGCAAGTTTGAAAAATTTGCAAATCACTTGCATATACTGAGTGTAAAAGCAGTTATCTCTAGACGTTTTTCTCTTTTTGTTTTTTTATTTAATCACTCAAGTCCCATCTGACCTATTAACAGGCAGCCCAATTACCTGCGGTAATTTTCGTTTCTTTCAGTATCTTGCATTTTCAGATTTTTCTGTAATGCAAAGTATTGCTTTTGTAATAAGAAAAAATGTTATTTTAATTTTTAAAAAGCTAATAAGACAAGAACAACATTACATTCACTTGATAGTGACATTTTAATACATTAAATCAGAAAAGAGTCTCAGCAAAAGGAATTGTAAGGGGGTTCTTATTCTTGAGTAGAGCACAGTGGTTTATTTGTATCTGTCAGTTTATCTGTTTCCATGGTAGCAACCTAGGTCAACTGAGAACAGGTGGATTGGGTTTTCTGTTGAATATGACCTCTTATTATCTTGTAAATTAAGTTCTTGCCCTATTTGGCTGTATGAGACCAATGACTGGGAGAATCTGAATCAAACTAGAGAGTAAGTAAAGGACATAATAAAAGCAAAAATATGAAAAAGTTTGTTTTAAAATCCTTCTGTATTAACTGGGCGTGGCGGTGCAATGCCTGTAGTCCCAGCTAATTGCGAGGCTAAGGCAGAAAGATCACCTGCGCCCAGTGGAGGTGGCAGTGAGCTATGGTTTTACCATGGCAACTGAAGTCTGGATGTCAGAGTGAGACTGGTTTCAAAAAAAAAAAAAAAAAGAGAGGAAGAAGAAAAATGAGTAAATAAAAATTCCTCTGTAAGTAATTTTGTATTGTATTCCTGAATTTTTCCCAGGTGAACCAAGTGGCAAAGTGTTAGCATGGCTATTAAGTTCAGTAGATAGTCCTATTGCATTGTGTCATTTATTAGTTTATATTAAGAAATGATCTACTAATACCTAATGGGTCTTAGCCTTTTATTTTTTTATTTTTTGAGACGGAGTCTCGCTCTGTCGCCCAGGCTGGAGTGCAGTGGCCGGATCTCAGCTCACTGCAAGCTCCGCCTCCCGGGTTCCCGCCATCCTGCTGCCTCAGCCTCCCGAGTAGCTGGGACTACAGGCGCCCGCCAACACGCCCGGCTAATTTTTTTTTTTGTATTTTAGTAGAGACGGGGTTTCACCGTGTTAGCCAGGATGGTCTCGATCTCCTGACCTTGTGATCCGCCCATCTCGGCCTCCCAAAGTGCTGGGATTACAGGCTTGAGCCACCGCGCCCGGCCGGGTCTTAGCCTTTTAAAATGTAAACGACTCCTCAAGGCTTTTAGGAAGTGAATAAAACACTGGTTCCCTCAATTTTTAGAGATGATAATGAGAGAAATAAACCTGTGGAGTTGGTTAAGGTAAATCTTTTGAATTTGGAAAGGTTTATCTTTTGACTTCCTGCCATTGGTGCATACATTCCCTGGGCAAGTTAAAAGGTTTTTTTCTTCATTCATTTATCCTTTTTCTTTTTTAACTTTTAAGTTCAGGGGTATTGACGAAAAGAGTCAAACTTTGTAAAACATTTGAAGAGATTTATTCTGAGCCAAATATGAGTGACGATGGCCCATAAGACAACCCTGAGGAGGTACTGAGAACATGTGTCCAAGGTGGTCGGGGTGCGGCTCGGTTTTACACATTTCAGGGAGACATGAGACTTCAATCAAATACATTCAAGTAACACATTGGTTTAGTTCAGAAAGGTGAGACAACTTGAAGGGTGGGGCTTTCCAATTATAGGTAAATTTAAAATTTTTCTGGTTGACAATTGGTTGAGTTTATCTAAAGACCTGGGATCAATAGAAAGGAAATATTTGGGTTAAGGTGAAGAACTGTGGGCTGGGCGCGGTGGCTCACGCCTGTAATCCCAGCACTTTACGAAGCCGAGGTGGGCGGATCACCTTGGGAGTTTGAGACCAGCCTGACCAACATGGAGAAACCCCCATCTCTACTGAAAATACAAAATTAGCTGGGCATGATGGCAGATGCCTATAATCTTAGCTACTCGAGAGGCTGAGGCAGGAGATTCACTTAAGCCTGGTGTTTGGGTGAACGGAGGCAAGATGGCGCACTTCTGGGTTCTTCATCACCAACTTTTCCCGCGTGCCCAAAAATGCAGCCGGCGCCTGGGAAGGTGCAGATCAACTGGGCATGTGCCAGGTGACGTCAATCCGAAGAGACCAAGATTTACCTGGTCGCACCTGCG
>NW_012122487.1:7637687-7647575 GCF_000951035.1 Colobus angolensis palliatus
TGGTGGTCTTAGAAAAACAAATCACCTGGGAGGCGGAGGCTGCCTCTCCCTCCAGCCTCCGCAAAAAGAAAAAAAAAAGATTAAAAAAAAAAAAGATTAAAAAAATTTTAAGAAAAAGATAAAAAAAAAAGAAAAAAAGATAAAGACTTGTGGAGACCAAAGTTTTTATTGTGCAGAGGAAGGCTTCAGGCAGCAGGCTTCAGAGATAATATATTGTAAATGCTTCTTATCAGACTTAAGGTCTCTGTTGATGTTAATGCCTGGGAGGTATAATGAGACCTGTCTGACCCTCACTTCCTGCCATGGGCTGAACCAGTCCTTCAGGTTAAATTTTATCCAGGCCCTGGCCGAGGAGGAAGTTCACTCAGAGGGTTGTGGGGGGATCTTAGATTTTTATTTTTGGTTTCCAGGGTTACAAGGTCAGATTTGTTACATAGGTAAACTTGTGTCCTGGGGGTTTGTTGTACAGATTTATTCTTTCATTCATTCTGTAATTACTAACTAAGAGCTTCCCAAATGCAAGATTGAATGCCTATTGAGTGCTAATGGTGTGAGCTCTGTACTCATTGTGCCTGTAAACCTGAACACAAGTCAGGAGAAATTTGAGTCTGACTTAGCTTGACAAACGTATGTTTAGCCAACTTAGGACATTTCCTAATAAAAGCGAAACATCAACCCTTAACTTCATTTAGTAAAGGATGTGAAACCATGCTTGCTTTTTAGGAACAACTTCTCTAAAACTTGTCTTTCCTTTCTTCCTAATTATGGGAAAAGTGTCCTGTTTTTCTTATCCAAGCAGAGGACTAAGCTCAGTTTTTCTTATCTTGCCCAGATTCCTATCTAAGGAGTTTGGGGGTCATGACCTACAAACCATAAATTCTCATCAGATGAGTTTTGTTTAACCCTATATATAAATCGTGACTACTTTCCAAACTGACTTTGGCATAACATTACTTGACAAAGAAGAAAATCAAAATATTTTATCTCAAAATGTGTTTCTTTGCCACATTTTGAAATGGCGCTGCAAAGCTGCCCTTTGTGGGGGAAAATTTGCATCTGTAAAGAATCTCTATTAACATAGCTAGATCTTTTTCTTCTAGGCCCTCCCAATCCTTAAGAGATTAACTGAGAGTCTAGCACCATTTAAAGGTCTGAACAGGAAACATTTGTCATCTGTTGTCTCTAAAGGCAGCCACTATGAGACTTCAAAAGAACCTTGGTCTCCACAATCTTTTATGTTAACCTGAACATTTCCTTTCCCAGGTGTTTTGTTTTGTTTTGTTTTTGAGACTGAGTCTCGTTGTCTCCCAGGCTGGAGTGCAGTGGCACGATTTCAGCTCACTGCAAGCTCCGCCTCCCAGGTTCACGCCATTCTCCTGCCTCAGCCTCCTGGGTAGCTGGGACTACAGGTGCTCACCAGCATGCCCAGCTAATTTTTTGTATTTTTAGTAGAGACGGGGTTTCACTGTGTTAGCCAGGATGGTCTCCATCTCCTGACCTCGTGATCCACCCACCTTGGCCTCCCAAAGTGCTGGGATTATAGGCGTGAGCCATTGTGCCCGGCCAACTTCTAAACCATAACTTCCAATCTTGTGGCTAATTTGTTAGTGTTACCAAGGTAGTCTGGTCCCCAGGCAAGAAGAGGATTTGTTCTGGGAAAGGGCTGTTATCTATCATCTTTATTTCAAGATTCAGCAATACACTACTATGCTCAGGAATAAACAAGGGCAGCTTAGAGGTTAGAAGCAAGGTGGAATTGGTGAGGTCAGATCACTTATACTGTCATAATTTTCTCACTGGTATAATTTTTGCAAAGATAGCTTCAACTTGAATGGTACAAAAACATTTTTAAATGAACATACCTAAAACTGAACTCATTATCTTCCTCCTGAAATCTGTCCTTCAGTGTTTGTTCTCAGGTATCCTAGGCTTTGGTCTAGATTCCCTTTCTTCCTCTCTCTGACCTTCTTAAAAAACTGAAGCCAGCCTGGTGGGATGACCACAGATAAAGGGTACCCTGAGCTAGGTGGATCTCAGGCCCATCCAAAGTAGGAAGGGTGTTTTCCTATGACCACTTAGCGAGGTGGAGAAATAGACTGTAAAGTTGAGCTTGCACCTGGAAAAACAGGATTGAGCACTCAGGCCAAAGCACTAGGCAAAGACAAAAACTGGAAACAAGGATCAGCATTGGTAGTTGGGAAATTTGAAACCAACCTAGGCTAGGGAGTGAACACAAGGTTGAAAAGAGTGAACCAGAAGTGAGTTATTTATGTGGAAGTGGGGTGAGGGTTGTAGATTAGCTATTGGGGACAAAGTTCACTATTTGGGTGATGGGTACACTAACAGCCCAGACTTCACCGTGATACAGTACATGCCTTAAGAAATCTGTACTTGTATCTCTTAACTATATTCAAATTTAAAACATGTTTTAAAAGTAAAGAAAAAATACAAACAAAGTGAGACTACAAAGAAAAAAAGTGGCCGGGCGCGGTGGCTCAAGCCTGTAATCCCAGCACTTTGGGAGGCCGAGACGGGCGGATCACGAGGTCAGGAGATCGAGACCATCCTGGCTAACGCGGTAAAACCCCGTCTCTACTAAAAAATACAAAAAAACTAGCTGGGCGAGGTGGCGGGCGCCTGTAGTCCCAGCTACTAGGGAGGCTGAGGCAGGAGAATGGCGTAAACCCGGGAGGCGGAGCTTGTAGTGAGCTGAGATCCGGCCACTGCACTCCAGCCTGGGCGACAGAGCGAGACTCCGTCTCAAAAAAGAAAAAAAAAAGTGAGTTATGAATGGTGGGTGGAGGTAGCAACTTTCCTTTAAGTCCTGGTGAATTGTATTGCTGAGTAAACATCACGGCGTAAACAGTATCTTCACATCCTTAGCTGTGGCACTGGAATGAAGCTCTACGGATTAGTGATTGGTCTATGAAGACAAAAACTTTGTTAGAATTGGGAATAATTATTTTTTAAAAGACAAGCGGAATTTAAGAATTTTATCTAGATCAAAACATACAAGTATGTTGATTTCTCAAACTTTTGATGTAAGTGCAAGACCTTCCCTTTGAGTTTAGGTCCACTCTTGGAATTCCAATCCTCTTTTTTGCTTGAACTGCCTCCTTAATTTCCATCATCACAGAAATTTCACCGGACAGCCTTAACTGTCACCTGAACACCAAAATGCCATGCAAAGGCCCTGATACTTCTTTTTCCAGCCTGACTTTTTATCAGTCCCTCATACTCACCTTTGGCCACAGTCACACTGTTAACACCACTTGTAGACTAAATACAGCAGCTGTTTTGTGTTACTGCAGTCACACATGCTATTCCTTCACTAGAATACCACTTCAGTTGAATGGGGCCTTGTGAATTCCTACTCAATCCCTTATGATCCAGCACAGTTAACAATTCTCGTCATCTTTCCTGATTCTCCCAGGCATAAATAGTTGATTTGTTCTCTTTGTTTTAACAGCACTTTGTATATATTCTACAAAGCACTTACCACATCCTCTCTCCTCTGACAGACTGAGTTCTTTGAGGCCAGGAATCACATGTTATCCATCTTCATATTACTAGTAGCTAACCCAGGTCCTGGCATATAGTAGGTTCTTGATCAATATTTGTTGAATAACTACAATAAATACTGTCTTGTAATAGCTTTTTTATTATTTATTTATTTGAGATAGAGTTTCACTCTTTTTTTTTTTTGAAACGGAGTCTCGCTCTGTTGCCCAGGCTGGAGTGCAGTGGCCGGATCTCGGCTCACTGCAAGCTCTGCCTCCCGGGTTCATGCTATTCCCCTGCCTCACCCTCCTGGTAGCTGGGACTACAGGTGCCCGCCACCACGCCCAGCTAATTTTGTTGTATTTTTAGTAGGGATGGGGTTTCACCGTGTTAGCCAGGATAGTCTCGATCTCCTGACCTCTTGATCTGCCCGCCTCGGCCTCCCAAAGTGCTGGGATTACAAGCGTGAGCCACCACACCCAGCCCACTCTTGTTGCCCAAGCTGGAGTGCAGTGGAACAATCTCAGCTCACTGCAACCTCCACCTCCCGGGTTCAAATGATTCTCCTGCATCAGCCTCCCCAGTAGCTGGGATTACAGGCATGCGCCACCATACCCAGCTAATTTTTGCATTTTTAGTAGAGACAGGGTTTCGCCATGTTGACCAGGCCAATCTCGAACTCTTGACCTCAGATGATCTGCCCGCCTCAACCTTCCAAAGTGTTGGGATTACAGGCGCGAGCCACTGTGCCTGGCCGTAACAGCTTAAGTGTGTGTATACTTTGTACAAGATTAAGCTCCATCTCGTGTGACCACCAAGATGCTCTCTTCAGAAAAGATGCAAGACCAGGACTCAGAGGAGTGTTGCAATTGTGGACATAGGGAGGAGCAGCCATGTATTTGCTGAATCAGTCTACATCATTATTTTTTTTTTTAGTTTCCCTCTATGGTTACTGCACCATGCTATAATATTTGGTTATAGTCTGAATAACACATGCAAAGAGACAGATTTGCCATCCTAAATAATAATAAGAATGGCTAAAATGAATTTCCCTTTCATGTATACAGGTAAATCAACTATTTGTAACCCTAGTGACACATTAGAGTCATCTCTAGAACTGAAGCATTTTTAATGTCTCGGCGTCAGTTACTTCAGATCAAATGAATCGTGATCTTGGGCATGGAGCCAGGCATCAGTATTTTCAGAGAGATCCTGGGTGATTCTTTGTGTAGCCAAAGTGGCACACAATAGTCAACAAAGTGCTGAGTTACACCCAATGTGCAAATGGTCATTGTTCAGTCCAGGTGTGTTTTTCTTAGTCAGTTGGTTCCAGAACATGATGGTGGAACATATCAAGTAGTTGTTATTACCAGCAAAGTTTAGCTGCTCCATGAGCTGTATTTGTTGGGTGGATAGTGGCAGGCAGAGCAAATGACTTCTATATGTTTGGTATTTTCAGTGAAAGAGGAATTAAGGTCAAATGCGAGGGGAGTTCCAATCTTCAGATTGACCACTGATAACATTTCTGGTGTCCCTGTTACTTGCTCATCCCTGCCATGTACTAGGGGAAAGCAGAAGCAGCAGAGATGTGGTCCTTGCCCTCAGTGGAGAAGGTGAGGGGGAGGGGAGGAACAGTTGCAAAGCTACTCTTATCCTCTAGGCACTTTCTATGTGTTATCTCATGTAATCCTCATGATAGCCTAATAAATTAGATGTGACTATCGTCACACAAAAAATGGATTCTCGGCCGGGCATGATGGCTCATGCCTGTAATCCCACCATTTTGGGAGGCCGAGGTGGGCGGATCACCTGAGGTCAGGAGTTGGAGACCAGCTTGGCCAACATGGTACAACCCTGTGTCTACTAAAAATACAAAAATTAGCGGATGTAGTAGCCCGCGCCTGTAATCCCAGCTACTTGGGAGGCTGAGGCAGGAGAATCGCTTCAACCCAAGAGGCAGAGGTCTCAGTGAGCTGAGAGTGTGCCATTGCACTCCAGGCTGGGCGACAAGAGCAAAACTCCGTCTCAAAAAAAAAAAGAGAGAAAACGGATTCTCTTAATTTCCTCTTCTACAAAATGAAAATATAATTGTTTCTACCTTCTTGAGTTGTTGTGTAGATTAGAGGAAATTAATTCATATTAAGCTCTTAGCATCACTGAACATACTAAGCATTCAATAAGCATTGGAGATTATTGTTATTGCCCAAGGTCTCAAAATAAAGAAGTGGCAAGGGAGGTAGGATGAAAACCCAAGGCTGTCTAACCCCAGAACTCATGTACTTTCTTCTCAGCTTTGCAGGCCAGGTGGGGATTTCAGAATAACGCCATGAAAGCTGGGCACCGTGGTGTACGCCTGTAGTCCAAGCTACTTGGGAAGCTGAGGCAGGAGGATCACTTCAGCTCAGGAGTTCGAGGCTGCAGTGTGCTATGATTGTGCCTATGAATAACCACTGCATTCCAGCACAGGCAACACAGCAAGACCCCATCTCTAAAATTAGTAACAATAATAATAAATGCCTTGAAACTACAATATGAAGTTGCAACAGATGCAACGTATAATGCAGTGCCAAAAAAAAGGAAGGGGCCAGAGCATGAGAGCTGCACATTCACACTCAACCAGGGAAGACATTGAGTGCGGGCAGGACACAGAATGTAGAAACCCAAAATCAGGGTTCAAGTCCTCCCTTCACCATGTATTAGCTGTCTGATTTGGGATCATTTACATCTCTAGTGCCCTCAATTTCTTCTTTACATAAAATAGAAATGATAATAATACATTGAACTTTTTTTGTATTAATCAGGGTACTGCCGAGAAAGAATCAACAGGAGGCCAGGAGCGGTGGCTCTCGCCTGTAATCCCAGCACTTTGGGAGGCTAAGGTGAGTGGATCACCTGAGGTCAGGAGTTGGAGACCAGCTTAGCCAACATGGCAAAACCCCGTCTCTACTAAAAGTACAAGAATTAGCCACGTGTGGTGGCGCAGGCCTGTAATTCCGGCTACTCAGGAGTCTGAAGCAGAAGAATCGCTTGAACCAGGGAGGCGGAGGTTGCAGTGAGCTGAGATCACGCCACTGCATTCCAGCCTAGGTGACAGAGTGAGACTCCATCTCAAAAGAAAAAGAATGAATCAAAAGGATATTTATTTATTTATTTATTTATTTTTGAGACGGAGTCTCGCTCTGTCGCCTAGGCTAGAGTGCAGTGGCATGGTCTCGGTTCACTATAACCTCTGTCTACCGGTTTCAAGAGATTCTCCTGCCTCAGCCTCCTGAGTAGCTGGGATTATAGGTGCATGGCACCACACCCGGCTAAAACAAGGTATTTATTTCTTTATGCAATTGGCTCACACAGTTATAGAGGCAGAGAAGAGTCCCAAGATCTGCAGTTGGCAGGCTGGAGACTCAAGAGAGCCAGTGATATTGTTCTAGCCCAAGTCTGAAGACCTGAGAATCAGGAGAGATGGATGTAAATTCCCGTTCTAGTCCGGGCTCAAAGGCAAGGAAAGACTATGTGCTTGCTTGATGACAGTCATGTCATGAGAGGAAATTCTCCCTCACTCAACTATTTTGTCTATTCAGGCCTTCACTGAATTGGATGAGGCTCACTCACACTGGGGAGATCAACCTTCTTTGCTCAGGATACAGATTCAAATGTTGATGTTTTTCCGGAAATGCTCTCACAGACACATTCAGAGTAATGTTCAGGACGGGCGCGGTGGCTCAAGCCTGTAATCCCAGCACTTTGGGAGGCCGAGATGGGCGGATCACGAGGTCAGGAGATCGAGACCATCCTGGCTAACACGGTGAAACCCAGTCTCTACTAAAAAATACAAAAAAAAAAAACTAGCCGGGCGTGTGGGCAGGCGCCTGTAGTCCCAGCTACTTGGGAGGCTGAGGCAGGAGAATGGCACAAACCCGGGAGGCGGAGCTTGCAGTGAGCTGAGATCCGGCCACTGCACTCCAGCCTGGGCGACAAAGCGAGACTCCTTCTCAAAAAAAAAAAAAAAAAAGTTTAACCAAACATTGGGACATCCTGTGGCCAATCAAATTGACACATAAAATTAACCATCACAGTCATGTTTTCCTACTTCTTTGCATGCCTGGTACTTTCTGATAAAATGCCAGAAACTGTGAATTTTATCCTGGATATTAAAATATCCAGCTGTATATTTTAATATTCTTTTAATTATTCTCTAGTTTTGTTCTGGGACACTGTTACTTGGAAATGTCTGTATCCTTCTGGATCTTGCTTTTAAGCTTTGCTAAGTGGACTGGAGCAAGATTTGGTGAAGGTCTAATTTTGCCCGGCTACTGAGAGAATGCTCTTCTGAGTACTCCACTTAATGTCCCATGAGTTGGTCTGTCTGTTGGGCAGATGAATTATTCACATACTAGATCTATGTGATCTCCCAGGACTGTTTCCTCTAATCATTCATATGCTGATAAATAATTAGCTGGGGACTCTAGAGGGATCTTTCACAGATCTCCAGATTTCTCTGTCCCTGCAACTTTCTCCTCTCCAGTACTCTCTCCTGTGAACTCTAGATGCCTTGGCCTCCTTGAACTTCCATCATCTGAATTCAGCTGGGCTGGGCTTCATCTAGTTTCCCTCACCAGGCAATAAGCTTGGGCAGGTCTGGGTTCACTTGGTTTGTTTCTCACCTCTCAGGGAATACTTTCTTGCATTGCCTGATGTCCAATGTCCGAAAACCGTTGTTTACACACTATTTTTTCGGTCATGTCAGTCATCCTGGGACTTGTTACTCCATCTTACTGGGAAGCAGAAGTCACTTTCTTACTGTTTTTGAAGTTGGCATTGAAAGATGCCAGAATATGCCTTCTCAAAGTATGCTGCTTTGTCATGTAGGTTACTTTAAGTTAAAGGCAATTGAGAATCAGCAGATGCAGTAAAGCTCTTTACCTCCCTCTAACTGCCTAAAAGTGGAGTATTCATTTCCCCTTTTGTAAAATATATTTACATTTATAAAGAAAGTTTCTATTTGTAAAGGTATCTCTGTACCAGGAAGAAAGGTACTCTGGCAAACAACTCTTATCACCTGAGACTCTCAGCTGCGTAACCAGACTACTTTTATTTATTATATATTTCCACTCCTCTCTCTCCCATAATATGCCTCCCCGACTCAGAAGCCCCAATTTGTTTAATTTGTTTAGCCTAAGATGATAAATAAGCCTCACTTATTTGGCCACCTTTTTGAGTCTCTTTTCTTTCTGAAATTCCTTTGCATACATATGTAATTAAACTTTTCTCTTATTTATTTATTTATTTATTTATTTATTTATTTATTTATTTATTTATTTTTGAGACAGAGTCTCACTCTCACCCAGGCTGGAGTACAGGTGTGTGATGTTGGTTTACTGCAGCCTTGACCTCCTAGACTCAGGTGATTCTCCCACTTCAGCCTCCTGAGTAGCGGGGACTATAGGCATGCACTACCATGCCCAGCTAATTTTTTGTATTTTTAGTAGAGATGGAGTTTCACCATGTTTCCCAGACTGGTCTTGAACTCCTGGACACAAGCAATAGACCCTCTTGGCCTCCCAAAGCATTAGGATTACAGGCATGAGCCACCATGTCTGGGGCCTCACTTGTTAATCTGGCTTTTATGAGCTTAATTTCCAGGGCCCCAGTGGGAGACCCTAGGAGGACAGAGAGATAAAGCTTTTCCTCCCCTATAGCATATGTGTAATGATAGAACGACTCCATTTGAGCCTGCAATGTGGTTATGTGTGTTTGTGAAGGTTGATGAATGTGTATAACAAGGGGCAGGTATGGAGGAAGGTGACAGGGATCCAGGTTATTTGTGTTTTCTTTCTTTTTTTTTTGAGATGGGGTCTCACTCTGTCGCCCAGGCTGGAGTGAAGTGGCACAATGTTAGCTGACTTTAACCTCCACCTCCCAGGTTCAAGCAATTCTCCTGCCTCAGCCTCCTGAGTAGCTGGGACTACAGGTGCACGCCACCACGTCCAGCTAATTTTTTGTGTTTTAGTAGAGATGGAGTTTCACCGTGTTGCCCAAGCTGGTCTGGAACTACTGAGCTCAGGCAATCTGCCTGCCTTGGCCTCTCAAAGTGTTACGATAACCGGCATGAGCCACCGCGCCCAGCCTCATTTGTTTTTTTCTAAAAAATTGTCTCCAGGCCGGGCGCGGTGGCTCACGCTTGTAATCCCGGCACTTTGGAAGGCCAAGGTGGGCGGATCACAAGTTCAGGAGATCGAGACCATCCTGGCTAACACAGTGAAACCTCATCTCTACTAAAAATACAAAAAATTAGCCGGTCGTGGTGACAGGGGCCTGTAGTCCCAGCTATACTCGGGAGGCTGAGGCAGGAGAATGGCGTGAACCCGGGAGGCGGAGCTTGCAGTGAGC
>NW_012122487.1:7647645-7658641 GCF_000951035.1 Colobus angolensis palliatus
ATAATATAGTATTTTTGACACAAATGATCATTAGAAATATAAATTCTTAATATCCTATCATTTCAAGAACTAGCATATTTAATAATATAATTTTTAATATAATTTTTTGTTACATCTTTTGTTTTGTTTTGTTTTGTTTTGAGACGGAGTCTTGCTCTGTCGCCCGGGCTGGAGTGCAGTGGCCGGATCTCAGCTCACTGCAAGCTCCGCCTTCCGGGTTTACACCATTCTCCTGCCTCAGCCTCCACCTCCCGGGTTTACACCATTCTCCTGCCTCAGCCTCCCGAGTAGCTGGGACTACAGGCGCCCTCCACCTTGCCCGGCTAGTTTTTGTATTTTTTAGTAGAGAGGGGGTTTCACCGTGTTAGCCAGGATGGTCTTGATCTCCTGACCTCGTGATCCGCCCGTCTCGGCCTCCCAAAGTGCTGGGATTACAGGCTTGAGCCACCGCGCCGGGCCACAATTTTTGTATTTTTAGTAGAGACAGGGTTTCATCATGTTGGTCAGGCTGATCTTCAGCTCCAGACCTTGTGATCCGCCCACGTCGGCCTCCCAAAGTGCTGGGATTATAGGCATGAGCCACCGCGGGGAGCCTTCTTTTTTTTCTTTTAGATGGAGTTTCGCTTTTGTTGCCCAGGCTAGAGTGGAATGGCAAGATCTTGGCTCACCGCAAGCTCTGCCTCCTGGGTTCAAGTGATTCTCCTGCCTCAGCCTCCCAAGTACCTGGGATTACAGGCATGGGGCACCACACCCGGCTAATTTTGTATTTTTAGTAGAGACAGGGTTTCTCCATGTTGGTCAGGCTGGTCTCGAACTCGCGACCTCAGGTGATTCGCCTACCTCGGCCTCCCAAAGTGCTGGGATTGCAGGCGTGAGCCGCCCCACCTAGCCTGTTGTATATTTTAAATTTTGTTTTATGTATTTTGAAGAAAGGCGAATAAAGTGAGACCATTTTCCAAGAGTGCGCTATAGTTTTTTCATTAAAAAACTAATAATATGTGTTCATTTTACAAATTAAAGAAGGCTGGGTGTGGTGACACATGCCTGTTGTCCCAGCGACTGTAATACTCCAACTGGGTTCTTCTTGCCCACTGCCTAGAAAAGCCAAGACACTGAGAAAAGTAGGGGTTGCAGTGGAGAAAGAGTTTAATAATTGCAAGGCTAGCCAAGCTAGGAGAACAGGAGATATTTTTCAAGTCTGCCTCCCTAAGAGTTCGGAGGCTAAGGTTTTTCAATGATAGTTTGGTGGGCAGGGGACTAGGGAATGGAGAATGCTGGCTGACTGGGTTAGAGATGAAATCATAGGGGTTTGAAACTGTCTCCATGCACTGAGTCAGTTTCTGAGTGGGGAGCCAGTTAAGTCATTTCCTTTGTGTGGGTCATGAGTCCAGGTGTGTTAGCCCACCAGAATGCAAAGTCTGAAAAATATTGCAAACACCAGTCTGAGGTTTAACAACAGTGATGTTATCTATAGGGGAAATTAGAGAAGTTGCAAATCTTGTGACCTCTGGCTACATGCCTTCTGGCTACATGCCTTCTAGCTACATAAGTTAGGTGACAATGACTAGTCATTATTTTACCATGCTAGGGTTTAGCAGAATTTAGCAGGCCTCTACCATAATTCTAACCTTATAGCCTTTCATTAACTTTACAAAGGGCAATTTCAGTCTCTGAACAAGGAGCAGGGTAGTTTTAGGAAGGGCTATCATCATCCTTGCTCTAAGGTTAAGCTATAAATTAAATTCTTCCCATAATTAGCTTGGCCCATGCTTGGGAATGAGCAAGCACAGTTAGCTTGTGAAGTCAGAAGCAAGATGGAGTCAGTTATGTTAGATTTCTCTCACTGCTATCATCTTTGCAAAGGTGGCTTCCATTCTTGGGAGGCTGGGGTGGGAGGATCACTTAATCCCAGAAGTTCCAGACCAGTCTGGGCAACACAGTGAGAACTTGGCTCAAAAAAGAAAAAAAAAGAAAAAGAAAAAGAAATTATATATGTATATATATTTATAGAGAGAGAGAGAGAAATAAAAAGAAGGAAATAAAAATTATTTTGAATCCTACCACCTAGAGATGACTTTGAGCACTGTAGCTACTTAGTAATTCTTTTACCAATTAAATTAGCAGAAAACATCCTTACTCCTAATAAAATTATATGATGTAGTGCATAGGATTGTTTCACGTGTATGTAATAGTACCTAGTAAGCATTTGTTCGCTCTTTTTTTTTCTCTCTTGCTCTCTTGTGCCCCCTTGTTTTCACTCTCCTTAGTTATTGTTCTCCCGATGATATGATTTGGATCTGTGTGTCTTTGCCAAATCTCGTGTCAAAATATAATCTCGGCCGGGCGCGGTGGCTCAAGCCTGTAATCCCAGCACTTTGAGAGGCCGAGACGGGTGGATCACGAGGTCAGGAGTTCGAGACCATCCTGGCTAACACCGTGAAACCCTGTCTCTACTAAAAATACAAAAAACTAGCCGGGCGAGGTGGCGGGCGCCTGTAGTCCCAGCTACTCAGGAGGCTGAGGCAGGAGAATGGCGTAAACCCGGGAGGCGGAGCTTGCAGTGAGCTGAGATCTGGCCACTGCACTCCAGCCTGGGTGACAGAGCGAGACTCCGTCTCAAAAAAAAAAAAAAAAATCTCAGGCTGGTCATGGTGGTTCATGCCTGTAATCCCAGCACTTTGGGAGGCCGAGGTGGGTGGGATCACCTGAGGTCAGGAATTCAAGACCAGCCTGTGGCTGGGTTTAGTAGAGATGGAGAAACCCCATCTCTACTAAAAATACAAAAAAGTAGTCTGGTGCGGTGGCAGGCGCCTGTAATCCCAGCTACTCAGGAGACTGAGGAAGGAGAATTGCTTGAACCCAGGAGGAAGAGGTTGCGGTGAGCCGAGATGATGCCATTGCACTCCAGCCTGGGCAAAAAGAGCTAAACTCCTTCGCAAAAAAAAAAAAAAAAAAAAAAAGTAATGTCTGTTGTTGGAGGTGGGGCCTGGTGGGAGATGTTTGTTTCGTGAGGGTGTGTCCTTCATGAATGGTTTACTGCCATCCAGTTGGTGCTGAGTGAGTTCACGTGAGATCTGGTTATTTAAAAGTGTGTGGCACCTCTCACTCGCCCTCTCTTCCTCCTACTCTGACGGTGTGATGTGCCTGCTTTGCCTTCCACCATGATTGGCAGCTCCCTGAGGCCTCCCCAGAAGCTAAGCAGATGCTAGCACTATGCTTCCTGTAAAGCCTGCAGAACTGTAAGCCAATTAAAACTTTTGTTTTTATAATTTACCCAGCCTCAGGTATTTCTTTGTTTTTTCGTTTTCTTTTCTGTTTTGTGACAGAGTCTCACTCCGTTGCCCAGGCTGGAGTGTAGTGGCGTGATCATGGCTCACTGTAGCTTCAAACTCTCCAGCTTAAGCAGTCCTCCCACATCAGTCTCCTGAGTAGCTGGGACTACAGACATGTGCTACCAAGTCCAGTTAATTTGTAAATGTTTTATAGAGACAGGGTCTCACTATGGCTGGTCTCAAACTTCCAGGCTCAAGTGATTCTCCTGCCTTGGTCTCCCAAAGTGTTGAGATTACAGGCCTGAGCCACCACGCCTGGCCAGGTATTTCTTTACAGCAATGCTAGAATGGCCTAATATACTTGATAATGAAAGAAATCAGGCACATTCGTCAGTCCTGGGCCCAGCAAACACATTCCACTTGACACCATATATCTCTCAATTTCCTGGGCCCAGTGCAAACACGGCCCAGTGCAAATACATTTCTCCATATATCTCAGCTTGGGAAATCCTGGGAAATCCCCAATAAGGGCGCCGCCGTTTGTAGTTTTACTAAAAGCACGGAAACCAATAGATAACTGCTAAATGTATAAACTTAATATGTTAACCAATTGTAATGCTGTAACCTAAAGAATTCCCTTGTTCCCTGTTCCTCTGTAACCTTACAAGTCCTATTTTCATCGGGCTATAAAAAGCCAGCGCACGCATTGTTCGAGGCCCTCTTGTATGTTGTGGAACGGAGGGACCAAGTTCGAACTTGCATTAAAGATCCTTGCCGCTTGGCTTTGACTCTGGACTCTGGTGGTCTTCTTTGGGGAATAAACGGTCTGGGCATAACAATAAGGTATATATAATGGTCAGTAAACATATATTGATGAACTAATTAAGTAGGACAGTTGATTCCATTTGTTGGGCAAAACAAATTCAAATACATTTGTTGGGCAAAACAGATACAGTCCCTGCACTGATGAAGCTTTTACAGTCTCAGGAGAAACTACTACTAATCAAATAACCATACAAATAAGCATAACCCACAAGCTATGCTAAATACTATGAAGCTGGCCGGGCACGGTGGCTCAAGCCTGTAATCCCAGCACTTTGGGAGGCTGAGACGGGCGAATCATGAGGTCAGGAGATCGAGACCATCCTGGCTAACACGGTGAAACCCCGTCTCTACTAAAAAAAAAAAAATACAAAAAACTAGCCGGGCGTGGTGGCGGGCGCCTGTAGTCCCAGCTACCCAGGAGGCTGAGGCAGGAGAATGGCATGAACCCGGGAGGCGGAGCTTGCAGTGAGCTGAGATCCGGCCACTGCACTCCAGTCTGGGCGACAGAGCAAGACTCCGTCTCAAAAAAAAAAAAAAAAAATACTATGAAGCTATGCTAAATATTATGAAACTATGATAAATACTTGGACCTGACCAAGCTAGACGGGCCAGGAGCATTTTCCTGGAAAAGCAGTTTGTCAGTTGAAAGAGTCATCCTGATGAAGGAGCAGGGCAAGAGTGTGTGGGCATCACACACACAAAGGCTCCAAGGTGGATGGCAGGTGATGCTGAGAGAATCAAGAAGGTGCACGTGCAGATGCACAGAGTGGGGCTCAGCAAGCTTAAGAGGCAGAGCGGGGCCACATCACACTGGGGCTTGTAGGCCACATTAAAGATATGAGCCTTTAACCTAGGAGTGGCATGAAGACATTGAAGGATTTTAAGAAAAGAAGCATCAAAATTGGATTTGTGTTTTGAAAATACCCTTGACTGTGTGGAGAATGGCTAGAGGCAAGCAAAACTTAATGCAGGGGGAACAGTTAGGAGGCTGTCGTAGTAGAACAGGTGAATGGTGCTAGAGGCTTTGACTAGAAGGGTAATGGGGGTAAAAGTCATGGCAATGGCAATGGTTGGAAGAGGGAGAGGGAGAGGGAAATGTTCAGGATGACACATAAGTTTCTGAATTTTAAAGGTACGTGGACCAACAATGTATAAGAAGAATTATTCACCACAACCAAGTAGGATTTAGTCCAATCATATAAGCCCAGCTCAATGTTAGAAATCAATTAATGTAATTACCATATCAACAAGCTGAAGATGAAAAGTCACATAATCATATCACAAAGAAAGCATTTTGCAGAATCTAATATCCATGATTTTTAAAAAGGTGTCAGCAAGTTAGAAATGCAGAGATTTATCTCAAATTGATCAGGAGCATCTACAAAAACCTACAGCAAGGCTGGGCAACAAAGTGAGACCCTGTTTCTACAAAACATAAACAAAATTGTACAGGTGTGGTGATACACACCTGTAGTACCAGCTTTTTGGGAGGCTGAGGTAGCAGTGAGCCATGATTACGGCACTGTACTCCAACCTCAGCAACAGAGCATGACCCTGTCTCAAAAAAAAAAAAAAAAAAATCCTACAGCTAGGATCGCATTTCATCATGAAAGACTGAATGCTTTTGCTCTAAGATTAGGAACAAGGCAATGATGTCAGCTCTCATCACTCTCATTCAACGTAGTACTGGAAGTTCTAGCCACTGCAGTAAGCGGGAAAAAAAAAAGAGAGAGAGAGGGAAAGAAAGAAAGAAGAAACAGAGAGAGAAGAAAGAAAGAAAGAGAGAGGGAGAGAGAGAGAGAGAAAGAAAGAAAGAGAAAGAAAGAAAGAAAAAAGAAAAGAAAAGAAAGAAAAAGAAAGAAAGAAAGAAAGAAAGAAAAGAAAAGAAAAGAAAGAGAGAGAAAGGGCATACATATTGGAACAGAAGAAGAGGCCGGGCGCGGTGGCTCATGCCTGTAATCCTAGCACTTTGGGAGGCCAAGGCTGGCGAATCACGAGGTCAGGAGATGGAGACCATCCTGGCTAACATGGTGAAACCCATCTCTACTAAAAAATAAAAATAAAAATAAATTAGCCGGGTGTGGTGGCGGGCGCCTGTAATCCCAACTACTCAGGAGGCTGAGACAGGAGAATGGAGTGACCCCGTGAGGTGGAGCTTGCAGGGAGCTGAGATCGCACCACCGCACTCCAGCCTGAGCGACAGAGTGAGACTCCATCTAAAAAAGAAAAAAAGAAAGAAACTGAATTTTAAAATGCAATACCTTCTTAGGCTGGCATTGCTGTAACAAAAATAAAATAAAATGCAATACCATTTGATTGCTCTAAAGAAAACAAAATACTTAGGTATACACTCAACAAAACACGCACAAGATCTGTGCGCTGAAAACTACAAAATACGGTTAAAAAAATAAAAGACAACCTAAATAAATGGAAAGACGTACTATATTATATTTTGGAAGAGTCAACATAACAGAAATGTTGATTCTTCCCAAATTGATCTATAGGTTTAATGCAATTTCTGTCAAAATCCAAGGAAATTTTCTGAAGATGGAGAGAAGATTATTCCAAAATTTATATGGAAAGGCACGGGCCTCCCAAATACCTAAAACAATATTGACAAAGAGGAATAGAGTGGAGGAATTGCTCTGCCTGATGCTAAGACTTGATAACTGAAGTAATCAGGATAGCGTGGTATATTGATGAAGAGTTAGATACACAGATCAATGGAACAAGATAGAGAACCCAGAAACAGATCCGTAAGAATCCGCTCAATTGGTTTTTGACAAAGGTACAAAAGCAATTCAATGCAGGAAGGATAGCCTCTCCAACAAACGGGCTGGAACAATGAGACATTCATGATCAGACAATGAAACTTGACTTAAACAAAACTAAATATAAAAATTAACAAAAAATGTGCCATGAACTTGCATGGAAAATGTAAAAAGGAAATTCTTGGCTGGGTGTGGTGGTTCATGCCTGTAATCTCAGCACTTTGGGAGGCTGAGGTGGGTTGATCATCTGAGGTCAGGAGTTCAGAGTAGTGGCGAAACCCCATCTCTACTAAAAAATACAAAAATTAGCTGGGCATGGTGGCTCGTGCCTGTAATCCCAGCTACCTGGGAGGCTGAGGTACAGAATTGCTTAAATCCGGGAGGCGGAAGTTGCAGTGAGCCGAGATTGTACCACTGCACTCTAGCCTGGGCAACAGAGTGAGAACCTGTCTCAAAAATAAATAAAATAAAATAAACAATTGAGAAAAAATTATAGGAAAAAATATCTTTGGTATCTAAATCTAGGCAATAATTTCATCCATGATCCATGAAAGCACTATTCATGGAAACAAAATTTGATCAATTTGAGATCATCAAAATTAAAAACTGTGTTTGGTAAAAGCCCATGAGAAGAGGGTGAAAATGCAAGGTACAGAGTGGAAAAGAATGTTTGTAAATGACATATACAACAAAGGACAAGTATCTAGAATACTTTCAAAACCCAAAAGTAAAAATACAAACCAATTAGAAAGGGGCAAAGACATGAACAGATGTTTCATCAAATAGGATCTATGGAGGCAAATAAGCACATGGAAAGCTGTCCAGCAGCATTACCCACAGAGGAAGGCAAATTAAAAGTATAGTGAATTATGACTACACACCTCTCAGAATGGCTAAAGTAAAAAATGGTGAAAACGCTAAATGCTGGTGAGGATTTTAAAACAGTACAAATACTTGGGCGAACAGTTTGGCTCTTTCTTATAAATTGACGTGCAATGACTATGTGACCCAGCAATGACACTCTTGGGCATTTAACCCAGAGAAATTATAACTTACACAAAAACCTGTATACAGGTTTATTTGCAATTGTCAAAAATTGAAAATAACTCAGACATCCTTCTCCTTTTTTCTTATTCTGGGGTAATTGATAAAGCAGACATCTTTCAACAGGTAAATGGTTAAACAACCAAGGTAGATATATTCCCCCTAATACTACTTAGCAACAGTGGAACGATCTATTGATACATGCAAGAATTTGGATGAATCACAAGGAAGTTGTTCTGAATGAAAACAGTCAATACCCTAAAATAACATATGTATAATTCTTATATAACATTTTTGAAATGATAAAAATTTTTAAATTTGCAGCCCCTTCCCAACTCCTTGCCATTCCTCCAAATGCTTAGTGTATTCCGTGTGACATAGGAGGGTATATGTCCCCAAATCTAGCTATGCATGAGCCCCTTTCTTGTATTACCCAGTATAGTGCAGGGATCATGACTTTGCTTGGGCCCATGTTCATGAATTTAAAGTTCTCACCCTAAATTCTAGTAGCTCACCAAAATATTTTTCCAAACAAAGAATGTCCTCTCCTATTCTGGTACTAGTGATTAAGCTGAAAATGTCACCTTTTTGTTTTCTTTTACTACTGGTTCCTCTGCCTGGCACTTCCTGGCCCCAGCTCTGCCCATCCCTCCCTTATGTCTGTTAAAGCTACCTCCTTGTTAAAGATTGCTTATCCATTCAGCTGTAATCACTTTCTTCTTTGAAATCCCAAAACTCTTTGCCCATGCTTCAAGCGTCAGTTCATATTCTCCATGTTATATTATGGTCACTCCTATGCCAGTTTAATACTTCTACTAGACTATGAACAACCTGGGGCAGAGTCCATCACCTCTTTGTCCCTCATAGTACTGGGTGCTATGGAGACAGATGTCAAAAAGACACATGCTAAGTCCTTGAAGAGCTCAAAACCCTGAGTGGGCAGATGGTTTTATCCATAAATTCCTTCATCTTGCACAAGTTGTGGACAAGCCAAAGAGTAGTGTCCCATTTCAGTTTCTCCTGATGTTTGTTTCTCCTCTTAAGACCCAACTCCCTGAAAGAGGCAGATTAACTCGACAGAGAGTGATTCTCGTCATATACAACTTTGTGCCTGTTACTGCATCAGCTGAGCTGCTGAAGCCAGAAACTATCAAGAGGAACACCCGCTTGGGAGAGAGATGTAGAGGCTGGAATGGCTGATGTGGGAGTTTTACCCATGAGGCAAAAAACAAAACAAAAGAAAACATAAACATGCAAAACAACACAAAAGAAAACCAGATGTAATTCTATGCCATGATCCTTAAAATTATTTTCCAGTACAATTTTAGACATCTACTAAGGTGGGGATGGGGGTAATGAGAGTGGTATATAGCTGAAAGCATGCTATTTTTCTTCCCTTCCTTCTCTCTCTCTCTTTCTTTCTCCCCAGGGTCTGGCTCAGTCAACCAGACTGGTGTGCAGTGGCACAGTCTTGGCTCATTGCAACCTCTGGCTCTTGGGCTTAAGCGATCCTCCCACCTCAGCCTCCCAAGTAGTTGAGACCATAGGCACCCACCACCATACCCAGCAAAATTTTTTTTTTTTTTGGTATTTTTTGTAGAGATGGGGGTTTTACCATGTTGTTCATACTGGTTTCAAACTCCTGAGCTCAAGTGATCTGCCAGCTTCAGACTCCCAAAGTGCTGGAATTACAGGCATGAGCCACTGTGACCAGCCAGCAGAATATTTTGAACCTTACAATGTATTTCTTTGGTGCAAAAACGCATTAACTTTTGCGTCAACCTAATACTTGGAAGGAAGATGGTCCTTTGAAGGTCAGGCAGGCATGGTAGGTTTTAAGCTTATAATCAGGACTTCATAAAATTTCTTAACTGATTAGATAGTTCACCAGCATCGCCAGGTGCATTGTATTAATGTCTGTAGTGAACATGTATCATTTTACCTACCCTGTGTCAATTCTGTCTTCTTTGGTAGTAGTTCCATGATTTTCCTGGGGAACCTCCAATCCTCTGTTTCAGTCCACGTGGCTTGTGAGTCAGGGCTAGACACATGGTATAGGGTGGCCACTCAGAATATCTTATTTCTCTGGTCATTTTTACTGGTTTAGCACTGGGTATATGACTGACTTTGGTCCAATTAGATTGTATCCCAGGACTTTTTACCAGGATGGTTGGGAGAAAGAATCACTCTTCGCGCTGTAGTTAGAAAACTTGTAAGAGCTAACAGAAAACAATGTAATAGTGGAACTGCTGGCAATCATCTTTCCAATAAAAGAGAAGACTTGGTCTGCAAATGTGGCTATCACAGAAGACGAGAGACCTGAGCTATGAAAAGGGCAAGACTGAATCCTTGATGTCTACCTTAAGCCCCTGGATCCAGCATGCTCAATACTTGTCTGCTCTTGGACTTCTAATTTACATAGGTTAATCAGTTTCCTATTTTGCTTATGCCGGCCTCATTTGGTTTTTAAAATCACTTACAAGTAAATATATACAGATGTAATAACTTTGAAAAATAAATGAGAACTGCTGACATTACTTTGTCCCCAAATAACTAGAACTTTTGGTGTCTGCTAGTTCATTTGTTTTAGGAAATCTTACACGTGTTAGGGCCTATCCCCAGGATTGAGCAGTAGGAAATGCGATGTTCTGTATTAGTTGGGATACCACCTGCTAAGCTTTGCTGTGATAGTAACAGCTTCCCAATCTGAGTTGCTCATACTTGGTGTCTATTGCAACTTGAAACCCAAGCTGAGGAGCCTCCACCATCTTGTAGAAGTGCCACCTGGAACACATGGCCTTCTTGGTCATCAAATGGGAGAAAAAAACTCATCAAAATCTCATACCCAATCTACATTTTGGCTCATTTGCTAGAATTAGTCACATGGTCCCACTTAACTGGAAGGTGGTTAGGAAGTGAAGTCTTCTATGTGCCCCAAAGGTGAGAAGCCCTAGTGTGCACTAGTGATATCTAGCACATGGTGAAGCTTGTATTTATATAAACTTATATAAATACAGGCTTCATGATGTGTTAGACATTAATAGTTATGCTATAACAGATAAAATAAAGCCAGGCGCAGTGGCT
>NW_012122487.1:7662666-7668757 GCF_000951035.1 Colobus angolensis palliatus
CGATTATCCTGTCTCAGCCTCCCGAGTAGCTGGGACTGCAGTCATGCGCCACCATACCTGGCTAATTTTTTTGTATTTTTTTGTGGAGACGTTGGTCTCCCTATGTTGCTCAGGCTGGTTTCAAACTGCAGAGCTCAAGAGATTTGCCCGCCTTAGCCTCCCAAAGTGCTGGGCTTACAGACACAAGCTACCACATCTGGCCACCAATCCTTCATTGATGGATGGTTTCAGTAGTTCCCAAATTTGCATTGTTACAAATATGACTGCAATGAGTAACCTTGCACATAGGTAGTTTCACATATATGTCAGTATATCCGTAGGATAAATTCCCAGATCTGGAATTACAGGAAATTTGTAATTCTGGTTGATTATTCCTAAATTGCCCTCATTAGAATTGTTGTAATGAAAAGCTCAGTATCGGTCGGGCAGAGTGGCTCACACCTGTAATCCCAGCACTTGGGGAGGCTGAGGTGAGAGGATTGCTTAAGTCTAGGGGTTCAAGACTGGTGTGGGCAAGACCCCATCTCTAGAAAAAATTTAAAAAGTTAGCCAGGTGTGACAGCTCATGTCTGTGGTCCAGCTACATGGGAGGCTGAGGTGGAATGATCACTTGAGCCCAGGAGGTTGAGGCTGCACTGAGCTGTGTTCGTGCCACTGCACTCCAGTCTGGTTGACAGAGTGAGACCATGTCTCAAAAACAACAACAACAACAAACAAACAACTCAATATCAACAATAAGCCTTTCCAACATGGCATTTTATGAAACTTTTAAATCTTTCCCTATCTCATAGATAATATGCAATTTTACACATTAAAAACAGTGCTATGATTAAAAATTTGAAGAGTAGCAGAATATGCAAAATATGCCACTTTGACTTGAAGATTATTTCGAGCTGAAAGCAATTGAGAGGAAGCAGACACAAAAAAGTTCTCTGCCCTTCCTTTATTTATCCAAATGCAAGACGTAAATTTGTAAAGGTGTCCCTTTGTCCCAGGAAGGATAAAAGTTAATCACTGGAGGCTGAGTGAGGAGGATGGCCCATGCCTGTAATCCCAGCACTTTGGAGGGCTGAGGTGGGAGCATCACTCAAGTCCAGAAGTTCGAGGGTACAGTGAACTACAATTGTGCCACTGCACTCCAAACTGGGGGAAAGAGCAAGATCCTGTCTCTAAAAAAGAATTAAAAAGTTAATCACTGGAGTCAACTGTAGGTTCTAATCAGCCCAGAGGGGGCATCGGAGGAATCATAACAACTTTTACTAACTACCCTTTAACTTCCATTATTTTCTCCATGTATTTACCTTTCCACAGTTTCTCACTCCTGGAAGTCCAAAGTCCTTTTCTTTTGTCTGGTCACTTATATAAAAATCTTCTGCTGTTTTGTTAAGATATAAGCCCAAGCTCTAACCACCTCTTGGTTAGAATTTATCACTGAATGCTCACATATATATGTTCCAATGCACATGTTGATAAACTTGTTTTTCTCTTGTTCATTTGTCTTTTGTCAATCTAATTTTATATGGCCCCAGACAATTTTTTTACATTCTTGCCACTACTTATTTTCCATTTTTATTTTTTTGAGGTCGAGCCTCGCTCTGTCGCTGGAGTGCAGTGGCATGATCTCGGCTCACTGCAACCTCTGCCTCCCAGGTTCAAGCGATTCTCCTGCCTCAATCTCCCAAATAACTTGGATTACAGGCGTGTGCCAACATGCCTAATTTTTGTAGTTTGTATTTTTAGTAGAGACGAGGTTTCACCATGTTGACCAGGCTGTTCTCAAACTCGTGGCCTCAAGTGATCCTTCCGCCTCGACCTCCCCAAACGCTGGAATTATAGGCATGAGGACCCGTGCCTGGCCTCATTTTCCATTTTTAAAAATCATTGCCATTCTCATGGTTGTGAAATGCTGTTTCATTATGGCAGAACCTAGGATATGTAGAAAGGAAAAGGAAAATATTCCCACTCTACATTTTTTACATTTATCTTCCCATACTTCTCTGCTTATCTCTCAAAGATAAGATCCTAGAGAGGAATTATAAGATCAAAAGGTGGCCGGGCGCGGTGGCTCAAGCCTGTAATCCCAGCACTTTGGGAGGCCGAGACGGGCGGATCACAAGGTCAGGAGATCGAGACCATCCTGGCTAACACGGTGAAACCCCGTCTCTACTAAAATACAAAAAATTAGCCGGGCGTGTTGGCGGGCGCCTGTAGTCCCAGCTACTCGGGAGGCTGAGGCAGGAGAATGGCACAAACCCGGGAGGCGGAGCTTGCAGTGAGCTGAGATCCGGCCACTGCACTCCAGCCTGGGCGACAGAGCGAGACTCCGTCTCAAAAAAAAAAAAAAAAAAAAAAAGATCAAAAGGTATAAACAATGTTAAAGTCTTATTACTTTTTGCTAGAGTGTTTTCCAGAAAGATGTGCTAATTTTCTCATTCCCATCTAACAAAGCTTAAAAAGAGATTACTTAAATTGATTATAAAGAGGTAAGGTGCAGTAGGTAGGAAGATAGCTTTTTTTTGTTTTCTTTTTTTGAGATAGAGTCTTGCTCTGTTGCCCAGGCTGGAGTGCAGTGGCATGATCTCGGCTCACTGCAAGTTCTGCCTCCCGGGTTCACGCCATTCTCCTGCCTCAGCCTCCCGGGTAGCTGGGACTACAGCCGCCCGCCACCACACCCGGATAATTTTTTGTATTTTTGGTAGAGACAGGGTTTCACCGTGTTAGCCAGGATGGTCTCAATCTCCTGACCTCGTGATCCGCCCACCTTGGCCTCCCAAAATGCTGGGATTACAGGCGTGAGACACCACTCCCGGCTTAGGAAGACAGCTTTTAACATACCAGAGTTTGAGTTGGATTATTTTAGATCCTCTGAATAGTATTGTTTTTTATTTTTATTTTTTAAATCAGTTGGTTGCCTTGGCTGAACACAACAGTAAACACTGTTTTCCTTGCAGTGAGTGGCGGAATTTTAGTTCAGTTATTTTACTTTAGCTGGGCAGCTTGGAGTTGGCATTTTTGCCTAGTTCAGACGTCAGCCAGGTTCAGTGAAGGGCTAATACCCAGAGAAGTTGGAACTTCTCCCTACCTCTCCCTTTTCCTGGATTTCTCTTCTCACTTTCCAGCTGCTATGGTTTCTCTGAACTCTGTCCTTGGATTCTTTGAACTAATAAACTGCACCTGGTCTATGCCTTGGTGCAAACCTGGGGCTGCCCTCAGGCTAAAGCTCTCAAACCCCTCAGAATCTGCCTTTTTTGGGTCTCTCTCCAGTCAGGTTGCTTTTGGGTTTTTGTTTTGTTTTTGGTCCAGAGTTTACAGTTGTTACCAGCAGCAGGGTTGGTCTCATAGGAGCTCCTCTGCCATGACTGGGAGCATCATTTCTAACAGTTCTTATCCCTTTTCTATTTTGTTTTCCTCCTTAGAACTTATCTATACCTAACATGCTACAATTACGTTTTCATTGTTTCTTTTCTCTCATCCCCTACTGGCATGTAAACTTCGGGAGGGCTGGGAGTTTTGTCTGATTCGTTCATTACGGTATCCTCAGTGCTCAGAACAGAGCCTGACACAAAGTGACCAGGCTGATGTCAAGTATTTAACCCCAGTACAGCACAGGCATCCAAAAAATGCTCAGCCAGTCAGAAATATCCCTGCACTTCAGCACCAGTGTAATCCGTAATAGTGGTTTGAGCTGAATATCAGTTCCACAGAGTGGTTGCTAAATGAATGAAGTTATTTTTGATACATGTAGGGAAGTGGTTTTTTTTTTTTTTTTTTTTTTTTGTGAGATGGAGTTTCGCTCTTGTTGCCCAGGTTGGGGTGCAGTGGCACGATCTTGGCTCACTGCAAGCTCCACCTCCTGGGTTCAAGCGATTATCCTGTCTCAGCCTCCCGAGTAGCTGGGATTACAGGTATGTGCCACCATGCTGGGCTAATTTTGTGTTTTTAGTAGAGACGGGGTTTCTCCATGTTGGTCAGGCTGGTCGTGAATTCCCGACCTCAGGTGACGCGCCTGCCTCAGCCTCCCAAAGTGCTGGGATTACAGGTGTGAGCCACCGCGCCCAGCCGCAGGTGTGTTTTGAAAGCACGGAGGTTCCATGTAGCCTTATATCTTGTTACTGGATCTGGGAAGAGAAGACAGTTGCCCTTCTGAAAATATAGAAGCAAGTCCAGTTTGTCTTTTTTTTAAATTTAGGGGAAATTAATGTAACATAAAATTAACCATTTAAAATTATTTAGTTCTGAGGCATTTAGTACATTTACAATGTTGTGTAACCATTGCTTTTTATCTATTAAAAGTTCTAAAACTTTTTTTCATCACCCTCAAAAGAGACTCTATACTAATTAAATAGTCACTCCTCATTTGCACTCTCCCCCAGCCCAAGCAACCACTAATCTTCTTCCTGCCTTTATAGGTAGAAATGAATTTACCTATTCTGCATATTTCATATAAATGAAATCATGCAAGATGTGATCTTTTGCTTTACATAATGTTTTTGAAGTTCATTCAAAACATGTTTGTAGTATGTTATCAGTTTTATTTTATGGCTGAATAAGATTCCATTGTATGAATATGCCACATTTGTTTATCCAATCTGTTGAAGAATATTTGTTTTTTTCCCCCTTTTTGGCTTTTGTGAATAGTGGTGCTATTAACATTCCTGTATGAGTATTTGTTTGAATATCTGATTTCAATTCTTTTGGATATATACCTAGGAGCAGAATTGCTGAGTCATATCATAATTCTACGTTTAAGTAACTGAAGAACCACCAGAGTGTTATCCACAGTGGCCACACCATTCTACATTCCCAGCAGCAACATATGATGAATCCAATTTCTCTACATTATTGCCAACACTTATTTTTCATAAAAAAAAAAAAATAGCCATTCTCATGGGTATGAAATGCTATCTCATTGTGGCTTTAGTTTGCATTTCTCTAAAGACTAATAATCTAGGACATCTTTTCTTTTTTTTTTTCTCTTTTTCCTACCAACTTTTATTTAGCAGCCAGGAGGAGGGCTGTACCCTGCAAAACCGCAGGATGGAGCTGTCCGAGACCATGGGAACCTACTTCTTGCATCAGCGTGATCCGGATGTGAGACATAGAGTGAAAGGAGATCATTTTGGAGCTTTAAGATTTGAGTGTCCCGCTAAGTCTCAGACTTGCATGGGGCTTGTAGCCCCTTTGTTTTGGCCAATTCCTCCCATTTGGAATGGCTGTATTTATCCAATGCCTGTACCCCATTGTATCTAGGAAGTAACTAACTTGCTTTTGATTTTTTTTTTTTTTTTTGAGATGGAGTTTTGCTCTTGTTGCCCAGGCTGGAGTGCAATGGCATGATCTCGGCTCACTGCAACCTCCGCCTCCTAGGTTCAAGTGATTCTCGGGCCTCAGCCTCCCCAGTAGCTGGGATTACAGGCATGCACCACCACACCCAGCTAATTTTGTAGTTTTAGTAGGGATGGGGTTTCTCTATGTTGGTCAGGCTGCTCTCAAACTCCTGACCTCAGGTGATCCGCCTGCCTTGGCCTCCCAAAGTGCTGGGATTACAGACATAAGCCACCGCACGTGGCCCCTTCCTTTTGATTTTACAGGCTCATATGAGGAAGGGACTTGCCTTGTCTCAGATGAGACACTGTACTGTGGACTTTTGAGTTAATGCTGAAATGAGTTAAGACTTTGGGGGACTGTTAGGAAGCCATGATTGGTTTTGAAATGTGAGAACATGAGATTTGGGAGGAGCCAGGGGCAGAATAATATCGTTTGGCTATGTCCCCACCCAAATCTCATCTTGAATTGTAACTCTCACAATTCCAGCGTGTTATGGGAGGAACCCAGTGGGAGGCGATTGAATAATGGGGGCGGGTCTTTCCTACACTATTTTCGTGACAGTGAATGAGTCTTATGAGATCTGATGGTTTCAAAAATGGGAGTTTCTCTGCACAAGCTCTCTGTTTGCCTGCTGCCATCCACGAAAGACATGACTTGCTCCTCCTTGCCTTCTGCCATGAATGTGAGGCCTCCCCAGCCACCTGGAAGTGTGAGTCCAGTTAAACATCTTTCTTCTGGAAATTGCCCAGTCTCTGGTATGTCT
>NW_012122487.1:7670082-7699251 GCF_000951035.1 Colobus angolensis palliatus
CCTGCCACCATGCCTGGCTAATTTTTTGTATTTTTTTTAGTAGAGACGGGATTTCACAATGTTAGCCAGGGTGGTCTTGATTTCCTGACCTTGTGATCCATCCACCTCGGCCTCCCAAAGTGTTGGGATTACAGATGTGAGCCACCGTGCCTGGTCCATGAATAATTAATTTTTAAAATTTTTTTGTAGAGACAGTATCTTGCTATATTGTCCAGACTGGTCTGAAACTCTTCTGCTCAAGCAGTCATCCTGCCTCAGCCTCCCAAAGTGCTGGGATTGTAGGTGTCAGCCATTATGCCCAGCTTTAAATTTTGATTAGGTCCAATTTATTTTTTCTTTGTTGCTTGTGCTTTTGGTGTCATACCTAAGAAGTTGTTGTGAAATCCAAGGTCCTGAAGATATACCCCTGTGTTTTCTTCTTAGGGTATTATAATTTAAGTGTTTACTTTTAGATCTTTGATCCATTTTGAGTTAATTTTTATGTATGTTGTTGTTAGTGGTCCAACTTCATTCTTTTGATGTAAATGTCCAATTGTCCCTGTACCATTTGTTGAAAAGACTATTCTTTCTCCATTAAATGGTGTTGGCATGCTTGTCAAAAATCAATTGGACCCTCAATTCTATTTCATTGGTCTATATGTCAATCTCTATGCCAACACCACAGTGTTTTGCTGACTACAGCTTTGTAGTATGTTTTGAAACCAGAAAATATGAGTTCTCCAACTTCATTATTCTTTTTCATGGTTGTTGTATTTGTCCATTCTCGTACTGCTATAAGGACATACCTGAGACTGGGTAATTTATAAAGGAAAGAGGTTTAACTGACTTACACTTTTGCAGGGCTGGGGAGGCCTCAGGAAACTTACAATCATGGTGGAAGGGGAAGCAAACACATCCATCTTCACATGGTGGCAGCAAAGAGAAGAAGAATGAGTGCCCAGTGAAAGGGGAGGCCCCTTATGAAGTCATCAGATCTTGTGAGAACTTACTATCATGAGAACAGGATGGGGGAAATTACCCCAGCATTCAATTTTCTCCACCTGGTCCCACTCATGACACATGGGGATTATGGGAATTATAATTCAAGATAAGATTTGAGTGGGGACACAGCCAAATCATATCATTCCATCCCTGGCCCCTTCCACATCTCATGTCCTCACATTTCAAAACACAATAGTGCCTTTCCAACAGTCCCCTAAAATCTTAAGTCATTCCAGCATTAACTCAAAAGTTCAAGCCAAAAGTCTCATCTGAAACAAGGAAAGTCCCTTCTGCCTATGAGCCTGTAATATCAAAAACAAATTAATTACTTCCCAGATACAATGGGATTACAGGCATTGGGTAAATACACCTATTTCAAATGGGAGAAAATGGCCAAAACAAAGGGGCTACAAGCCCCACGCAAGTCCAAAATTCAATAGGGCAGTCATTAAACCTTAAAGTTCCAAAATGATCTCCTTTTACTCCACATCTTACATCCAGGGCAGACTGATGCCAGAGGTAGGCGCTCATGGCCTTGGGCAACTCTGCCCCTATAACTTTGCAGGGTACAGCCTCCCTCCTGGCTGCTTTCACAGGCTGGCATTGAATGTCTGTGGCTTTTTCAGGCTCATGGCGCAAGCTGTCAGTGGATCTACCATTCCAGATTCTGGAGGATGGTGGCCTTCTTCTCACAGCTCTACTAGCCAGTGCCCCAGTGGGGACTCCGTGTGAGGGTTCTGACCCCACATTTCCCTTGTGGACTGCTCTAGCAGAGGTTCTCCATGAGGGCTCCAGCCTTGCAGCAAACTTCTGCCTTGACATTCAGGCATTTTCATACATCCTCTGAAATCTAGGCAGAAGCTTCCAAACCTCAATTCTTGTCTTCTGTGCACCTGCAGGCCCAACACCATGTGGAAGCTGCCAAGGCTTGGGGCTTGCACCCTCTGAAGCCATGGCCTGAGCTGTACCTTGGCTCCTTTTAGCCATGACTGGAATGGCTGGAAGTGCACCAAGTCAGGCACACAGCAAGGGGGCCCTGGACCCGACCCAGGAGACCATTTTTCCCTCCTTGGTCTCTGGGCCTGTGATGAGAAGGACTGCTGTGAAGGGCTCTGACATGCCCTGGAGACATTTTTCCCATTGCCTTGGTGATTAGCATTTAGCTCCTCATTGCTTGTGCAAATTTCTGTGGCTGGATTGAATTTCTCTCCAGAAAATGGTTTTTCTTTTCTGCTGCATTGTCAGGCTTCAAATTTTTCAAATTTTTATGCTCTGTTTCCTGTTAGACTCTGCTGCTTAAAAATTTATTCTGCCATAAATTCTAAATTATCTCTCCCAAGTTCAAAGATCCACAGATCTCTAGGGTAGGGGCAAAATGCCACCAGTCTCTTTGCATAGCAAGGGTGACCTTTACTCCAGTTCCCAAAAAGTTCCTCATCTCCATCTGAGACCACCTCTACATGAACTTTATTATCTGTATCACTATCAGCATTTCAGTCAAAGCCATTCAACAAAGCTCTAGGAAGTTCCAAACTTTTCCACATTTTCCTGTCTTCTGAGCCATCTAAACTGTTCCAACCTCTGCCTGTTACCCAGTTCCAAAGATGCTTCCACATTTTCAGATATCTTTACATCAGCACCACACTACATGGTACAAATTTACTGTATTAGTCTGTTCTCATGCTGCTATACGGACATACCTGAGACTGGGTAATTTATAAAGGAAAGAGGTTTAATTGACTCACAGTTTTACAGGGCCAGGGAGGCCTCAGCAAACGTACAATCATGGTGGAAGGGGAAATAAACATGTCCTTCTTCACACGGAGGCAGCAAGAATGATGCGCAGCAAAGGGGGAAGCCCCTCATAAAACAATCAGGTTGACCAGGTGCGGTGGCTCACACCTGTAATCCCAGCACTTTGAGAGGCCACGGCAGGCAGATCACAAGGTCAAGAGTTCGAGACCAGCCTGGCCAACATAGTGAAACCCCGTCTCTACTAAAAATAAAAATTAAAAAAAAAAAAAAACTAGTCAGGCGTGGTGACGGGTGCCTATAATCCCATAATCCTAGCTACTTGGGAGGCTGAGGCAGGAGAATCGCTTGAACCCAGAAGGTGGAGGTTGCAGTGAGCTGAGATTGCACCACTGCACACCAGCCCAGATGACAGTGTGAGACTCCGTGTCAAAACAAACTAAAAATCAGCTCTTGTGAGAACTAACTCACTATCATGAGAACAGGATGGGGAAAACTACACCCAGGATTCAATTATCTCCACCTGGTCCCTCCCACAACATGTGGGGATTATGGGAACTACAATTCAAGATGATATTTGGGTGGGGACACAGCCAAACCATATCATTTGTTTTGGCTATTCAAGGCCCTTTGCAATTCCATCAAGGCCCTTTGCAATTCCATATGAATTTTGTTATTAGCTTAATATTAAGTCTTCCAGTTCATGAACATAGGATGTCTTTCCATTTGTTTAGGTCTTCTTTAATTTTTTTCAGCAATGTTTTGTAGCTTTCGATGTACAAAACACCTAGGTTTTCTAATTTGTTGATGTATCATTGTTCATAGTATCCTTTTATAATTGTATTTCCTCCCCTTCTCTCTTTCTTTCTTTCAGTTTGTCTTTCTTCCTTTCAGATGAGGGTCTTGATATGTTGCCCAGGCTGGACTCAAACTCTTGGACTCAAGTTATTTTCCTCATGCGTTAGCCTCCAGAGTAGCTGGGACTACTGGTGTACCTCCATACCTGCTTGGTCTTGTTTTTAAATCTTTGACACTCTGCCCTGAGATTGCATATTCCTAAAGTTACTCTTCATGTTGTTGCTCTCTTCTTTGGGTTTTACTTTCTTTGTCTGAAGAAATGATATTAATCAAATTTAAAGAGATATGAAAATCAACAGGAAGGCAATTGGAAAGATTATATATATAAAATATATATTTTGATGTGTGTGTTTATATATATATAAAATATATATTTTGATGTGTGTGTGTTTATATATAAATGTTTATATATGATATATATATAAATGTTTATATATATGATATATATATATATATATCAAAAAAGTTAACAAACAACTAACAAGTGGGTCAAAATAAATGTTTACCCAGCCCCAAGTGCTTGGGAAAAGGATATTCTGAAGGGAAGATTTCCGCTTCCACTAAATGATGAGGTTTTTCTCCTTAGCATTGAAACCTCTCCCAGGGAGGTGAATTATTCCTCTTTAGGTCACTGAGGGACCTCTAAGTGCTTAGCTCTTATGTAATTTTGAAAAACCAAGGAGGCTTTAAAGATAATCCTCATGCCTGTTACATTACCCTAGGAAACAATTTACATTTTAAACTACACATGATTTGCATTCTTTAAATCTCCCTCATTATTACTGGATTATGCTAAAACATAGACTGTTAGGTCTAAACAATAATGCTTAATGTACTATAAACTTTTTCTACTTTCATTCATTCACTCAGTAGCCATTTATTAAGTAGTCATTATGTGTTGGGCATTGGGGTTTTTGCTGTAGACACAAAACACAAGGTTCCTTCCCTCATGGAGCTTATATTATAGTGTGTGTGGGGTGCTGTTGTTGAGGGACGTACACATAAACCAGTAAACAAACGAACAAGAGAGTTCCAAGTAGTGAACAGTGCTACACATACAGCAGGAGGATGTGGTAGAGTGTGACTGAGAGGGAGGGGCTGTTTTAGAAGGGGAAGTTTTCCTTGAAGAGCTAAGACATGAATGTGAGACAAAGCCATTGACAAACACATGATTTACAATGAGTACTTATTTCATGGATTTGAGCTTCTCCTACCACGCAAATCATGAAGATTCAATTTTCATTTAAACCAAGTACCAGCAAAAAACTATCAGCTAAAGGTAACATGTTCAGGAATACTAAAGATTAGATTGTTTACAATATTAGATTTATTTTGAAACCCAAACAGCTCCCGGTAGGTGTGGCTTCAAAATGAAATGATTCAGATACCCTCTTGCTTGATCTTTATGCTAATTCCTTTTGTGATATGGAATATCTGAGTAATCTCACCTGACTGCTAGAGTGTAACATTATCAGCAAACTCGCAAGGGGAGTGTAAAACAAATCCATTCTAATTATTCTTTGAAGAAAAAGTGTTTTATATTTGTGATTCATAATAAAATCACACATGTATAGGCAAAGAAAGTTGACAGCTGCCCTGAGCAAAGGAAATTTGATTAGCCGTTCCAGTGGCCAGAACACATTTATTCATTCAGTGTTTGAATTGAAACATGAATGTTGCTCATCTCCTGCCATGAATTTGAAACATACAGGACTTCAGATTTGATCCCTGATATCTAAAAAATTCAACAACAAAAACACCAGTCAAGCTTCAATTGTAAGTATAGATTTTTGAAAAACTACACTTGATTCCTATTGTAACATAATTCTGTCACTAATTACAGCCAAGTTTGTTTGGATCTCTTCAGAATTTGAAGAGTTGAAATTCCAAAGGTAGAATAACAGCATATGGGAGAAGAAGCTACCAACGAAATGGCTTCATGTCAAAAAGATGTGCTATCAATTTAGGAACAAATGAACTTTGAAAAACAGAACCATGCATGAGTAATATAGAGTAGAATCTGGACCTGGACAGCAATTCTAACCTCAGAAAGTGAAACATAGCAGGAGGTAGGAGTGGGTTGGGGGGTCTGGGAAGGAATGGAAACTTTCAAGGGTATTGGAATTAAACAAACTCTTATGTCTCTTCTAGTCCATCTGATTCTAAGTGTTCAGAGCATGTGTTCTAAATATTAAAAGTATTATTATTATTTTAGACGTAGTTTCACTCTTTTCGCCAGGCTGGAGTGCAATGGTGTGATCTCGGCTCACTGCAACCTCCACCTTCCGGGTTCAAGCAATTCTCTTGCCTCAGTCTCCTCAGTAGCTAGGATTACAGGCACATACCACCATGCCCAGCTAATTTTTGTATTTTTAGTAGAGACGGGGTTTCACCATGTTGGTAAGGCTGGTCTCGATCTCCTGACCTCGTGATCTGCTTGCCTCGGCCTCTCAGAGTGTTGGGATTAGAGGCATAAGTAACTGCGCCCGGAGCTTTTTTACTGAGTACCTGCACTGATGAATAAGATAGTGCCTACTTCTAAGCAATTTACAGATTCGTAGGAACCCGGCAGTCGGAGGTTGCGGTGATCCAAGATCGCGCCATTGCACTCCAGCCTGGGCGATGAGAGTGAAACTCTGTCTCTCAAAAAAAAAAAAAGTATTATTATTTATAAATGGGGTCTTGCTATGTTGCTGTGTTGCTCAGGCTAGTCTTGAACTCCCAGATTCAAGCTAGCCTCCTTCCTCAGTCTCCCGGTACTGTAATCCCATACAGGTGTGAGCCACCACACCTAGCCTGTGTCAACTAGTTTTTTAAAACCAGTTTTACTAAGATATAATTTACATAATCACAAGTTTCACCCATTGTAAGTATACAATTCAAGGATTTTTAGACAATTCAGAGAGCTGAGCAACCATCACATGATCTAACCCATTTTTTCAATGTTTCTGATGTAGAAACCATTTTATTATTCTAGTATAAAAGTACATGCCAAGCCATTAAAATTGTACAGCAAGTATTAAGGATGCAAAGTGACTCACTGAAAATGTATGTAATGGACTTGTACAGGCAACTGCTTTACTGACACAGAAAGAAAGAGAAGGAGGGTGACTAGAGCCAGTACAGTACAAAGCAATGGTTATCAGTTAGGCCCTAGAGTCAGACTACTGGGGTTCAGATTCTGGCATCCCTACTTACTTAACTGCTGTCTGGCCTCAGGTATATTACTTGAACTCTCTGAGCCTCAGTTTACTCATCTGAAAGAGAACAGCGGCCTACTTTATGGGGTTATGAAGAACAAATGAAATACTATATGCAAGAGGTTCAGTAGAGTCCTGGCGCATAGTAAGGACTCAATAACAATTAGCTGTTTTTACAGTTATCACTGGATGACTATTAAATAGCCTTTCATGAGCCAGACATGAAAGACCACATGCTCTAATTAAATGTATATGAAATTCTAGAAAAGGCAAATCAATGTTGATAGCAGATCAGTGACTGACAGAGGCTAGGGAGTGGAGGTAGGAAGTTGACAGCAAAGGGTCACAGAAAACTTTTCAGGATGTTCTATATTATGATTGGGATGTTTTGTAAACACTTGTCATTGAATTACACATTTAACTTGGTGCCTTTTTCTGTATATAAAGTAAATCTGACCTCTCTCTCCCAAATTCTTAAAGATCTAGCTTTTAATTTTCCAGTTATTTTACATGTCAGAACCAAGGTTCAATTTTTAAACTCAGCCAACAAATATGTTGAGCACCTACTATGTGCAAGACACTGTTCTGGGTGTTGGGGATACAGTCTTGAAGAGCACAGATAGCATTCTACCTTCATGAGGTTTATAGTTCAAGCACGAATTACACAACTATGTTTGGAGTTACAAAATACAGGATGCTATGGAGAGAATACACGGTCCGGGTAGAGGGAGGTAGAGGAGTTCCAAGATGTATAAATCTCTGTCCCGCGTTTTTTTAATTTTTTGAACACAGAAGCAAACAGAGTCCTTCCACCTACTGTACAGGCGGGTGGTGTGTCAGAAGCCTCTCGGGGACCAGTGACCGTGACCCAAGGCTGCCCTCAGGCCACACCATCTGCGAGATGCGGTGGCCACCTGGAGAGGAAAAAGGACTGGAATTGGACCAAGGGCCAGGTGGATGCTTCCACGGACCCCAGGTGGGGCGCTGCTTTGACCTTGGCTTCGTCATCTCCGCGCTCTCTAGCTTCTTTCCAGGTGTGCCCAGCCACCTCAGAGGACAAGCGGCAGGTAACCCTTGGGAAACCCTCCCGGAGGGCGTGCCAGACCGGGAAACTTTATCTGGGAGGTGACTCCGCCCACGTGGGCGGGCGGGGCGAGCCTGCGGGGGGCCGGGCAAGTGGCCCGGCCAGCGGCGCGGCGTCCAGGGAGGAAATGGATGCGGTGTGGGCCTGTCGGCTCCGGGGGCGGGGAAATCGAGTAGCTGCACTCAGGCCCCGCCCGAGACGGGGAGAGAGGGCCGGGCCGTCCCCTTTCTCCCTCCCTTGCGCTGGGCTGAGCCCAGAGCCGAGAGCAGGAGTCGGCTCTGAGTTCCCTGCTTGGTTTTTGGGTGGCAGCAGCCGGAGGAGGAGCATGGCGCTCGTAGGCAGCCGAGCGGAGCTGGAAGCGGACGAGGTACGAGCCGTTGGGGATTGCGGGCCCGGCCCCTGAAACCTTGGACAGGAGTCCGGGAGAGAAGAGTGAGCCCGGCTGGGACGGCCGAGGCCCCGCCCCCTTGGTCCCCTTTCTGGGGCGGGCGGGCTCCGGGTGGGGGCGCCCGGCCTTGGTAGGTCTGTCCCGGCTGGAGCTAGGTGGGTCCCTGCGGCGCGCCAAGCAGACGCACTGCCGAGGTTCGGGGCGCCGGCCGGTGGGTCGTGGGGATGGAGGACCCACCTCCTGCCGGCACTTGGATGGGCGTGAGGGCGCGGGAGCGTAGGACCTGCAGCTCTTGAGTTGTTCCGAGCCGGCCCAGCGACGCCTGAGTTTTACTTAGTCTGACCCTGAAGTCCCGGCACTAGCCCTCCGGCTGTTCGTGGAATCATCCCTCGACCTGGGAATCTCACCTTCTATGGAAGTTTCCTGGTGGCAGAACCGAAAGGCTTACGATTGATGAAAAGAGGGGGCAGCCGGAGGAAGAATGAGTAGAGGGGTACCTGCCGTGACAGCAGGGCAGGGCTGCCGGGGGCTGGGGCTGGAGGGCCGGAGCCGCAGCCCAGGCTGTGGTGCTTCTCTCTCGCTCCACCGGGCCCGGACATTTCCCGTAGCAGGTCCTCAGAGTCAATGGTGGCCGGAGGGAAACCGCTTTGAGAACCGGCTCCGGCCTCCTTTGGTTTCAACTGTGAGTAATTAGCCACTTCCTCCAGTCGTGGCGCATCCGGGCCTGAGCACCCCGGGGCTAGCGCGCCGGACCTGTTGATATATTGACTGTTCCTTTCAGCACCTGGCAACTCCAGAGACAGCGCTCTCCCTGCTCTTGAAGTTGAGACCGAGGCTCCAGCAGCAGCCAGCACCCACGGCTGCTGTTGCTGCCATCTTACCTGACTTGAATTGTACGAGTCGCTGCCTTTAGAAGGCTTTGGTTTCAAATGATGCAATAGTGGATGATCTGGAGGAGGCGGTTAAGATTCCCGTCCATCTCTTTAATGCCAGGAATCTCCTGACAAGGAATACTATACTTTAAATGTGGGCCTTAAAATAAACAAAACAAAAACTGAACTACAGCTCCTTTACATGACAGAGAGACAAGAGAGCAAGCCGGGCTGTCCAAACCCTTGCTTACAGCCTGTCCCTTGCATTGAGGGTCCCAAGACTGTAGAGTGAAGTGTTTGAATCCCGATCTGTTTGTGGGAGATTTGCTGTGCTTAGGGCCATGTAATTCTCTAGATCAGGGCATTGTTGAGCAGTGCTATTATTAATTAACACTGGGATAATAGGTGTAAACTGGGACTGTTTCGGACATACTTTGACAAATGGTCATCCCAGCTATGCTCACTGCCTACTAGATGAACGGTTGGGTTGAGATGCATTAGCCAGTGGGAAGGGAAGTTAGGTTTCTGTGAGTGAAACTCTGTGGAAGTTTCAGAGTAGCAGAGAGCCTAGCACACAGATACTTGGTAAATAAATATTTGTTGAATGAATGAAAGACTTCAGAAAAGATGTTGCTTAATAACATCTCAGTTTTTGCAATATCATTCATTTATTTTTCTTCATTCATTATTAGGCTTCTGTTACATGCTAGGTACTGTACTAGTCCTAGTTGATGAGCAAAATACAAATAGAATTCTTTGTTCATGCCAAATGTACTTTTGTCCCTCACAGTGTACCACTTCCATTGCTATAAACTGAGCAAGCATTTATTGAGTATTTACTTTGTGCTCAAACTTGGTAGGTGCTTTAAAGAAGACATAGTTTTGCCTCTTTACGGTTCTCAGTCTGATTAGGAAGATATGACCTGTGTACAAGAACTCTAAAAAGGAGCTCTAGTAAGTATAAGCAAGTAAGAAGTAGTATGTTGTAGACTGGATACCCTTGACTTATTTGTAGAAAGTCGCTTACTGTAAATGGGCTTGAAGAACTCTAACCTCAAGTTCATAAGACCCTGTTCTTCAATTTTACTGGGTGTGCAAATGGCTTATTTCAGCTAGGAAGCTTTTCACGTATTTAAGAAGAGTCTGATAGTCTCTGTGGCCATATTTGATATTGAGAGTTTTATGGCCATTATTTGATATTCTGGGGCAGTTAAGAGGGACAAAGTACTTTGGGAGACCGAGGCGGGCGGATCATGAGTTCAGGAGATTGAAACCATCCTGGCTAACACGATGAAACCCCGTCTCTACTAAAAATACAAAAAAATTAGCCGGGCATGGTGGCTGGCACCTGTAGTCCCAGCTACTCAAGAGGCTGAGGCAGGAGAATAGCGTGAACCCGGGAGGCGGAGCTTGCGGTGAGCCAAGATTGTGCCACTGCACTCCAGCCTGGGTGACAGAGCAAGACTCTGTCTCAAAAAAAAAAGGGGCAAAGTGATATAGTTGGAAAAGTACCAGGCTAGGTTTTAGGTAACCTGGTTCTTCCCTTTGTTCGTCACTTATGTGTGTAAACAGCTGACTAGGTGCCAAGCCCTATAATAGCCTGGAGGTACAACAGTGAACAAGACAGACAAGGTCCTTCCCATGACTGTTGACCTTGATTGATCAAGTCTGTCAACCTCAGAGGGCTCTTTCAGTTCCCTTATCTCCTTATCTGAAGAAGGAGGTGCTGGATTAGCCCTCAGTGTTCTTCTAGCTCTAAAGATCTGGGCTTTTCTTGAGATGGGGGGAGGGGGATGAGGGGGAGGTTGGGGGAGAGGAAGTTTCTTTTGGGAGGAGGGCTAATTATATGGAAATCTTTTTCTTTAGAAGTACCCAATGAATGAATGATGATGGTAGAGAAGCTCTCATGGTAGCTGTGGGATGGAGGTTTTCTTGGGTAAACTGATTTTTAAATTTGTGTTTTTTAGGTGCTAGTATGATAAATTCGGGAGCATGGAAGTTAGGACTTGCATCCTCATTGGAGGCAAAAACTGGTTACTGGGGAGCACAAGCATCTTAGATATTATGATGGTGTGTGGCCCTTTAAAGCTCAATCAGCAAAAGCTTATTTCTTAATATTTGAATTTCTCTCATTGGGTTTTCTTGCGTATTACACTAGCAACATTGATAATGAGTTCATGGAAGATGTGCAGAATATATTCAAGGTCAATCCAACAAATTTATAATATAGAGATGGCTGTGATTGGAGGACTTTCTATCTTGTCAGTTGCTTGATTTTGAAGTCATCTTGGTTGGTTACCTTCACATACTTATGGGCTACCATTGGGTGCCTTGTGACTTGCTTATATTTGGCCCTCAAATATAAGGATTTAAGAATTGAATGAAAATCATTTATGTTTTATTATTTAATTCAATTAAGGTTATTCAACTCACCAATAATGAATATCTAGCAGCTAATTAAGTTAAAATTTTTCTCATATGAGGCCTGGCGCAGTGGCTCATGCCTGTAATCCCAGCACTTTGGGAGGCCGAGGTGGGTGTATCACCTGAGGTCAGGAGTTCAAGACCAGCCTGGCCAACATGGTGAAACCCCGTCTCTACTAAAAATAACAAAATATTAGCTGGGTTTGGTGGCGGGCGCTTGTAATCTCAGCTACTTGGGAGGCTGAGGAAGGAGAATCGCTTGAACCCAAGAGGCAGAGGTTGCATGAGCCGAGATCGCGCCATTGTACTCCAGCCAGGGCAAGAACAGTGAAACTCCGTCTCAGAAAAAAAAAAAAATTTTTTTCTCATATGAAATAAAAGTTTACTAAAAATCACTTTTCAGCCCATGTAACACCGTGAGACCCTGTCTCTACAAAAATAAAAATATGAATAGTTAGCTGGGCATGGTGGGGCCTGCCTGTAGTCCCAAGTTATTCTGGAGGCTGAGGTGGGAGGATCACTTTAGTCCAGGAGGTTGAGGCTTCAGTGAGCTCTGATCATGCCACTGCACTGCAGCCTGGGTGACAGACCCTATTTCCAAAGAAAACAAGAAAAATCACTTTTCAGAAAATAATTTTTTCAGTAGTTTTACTTTTGCTGGGAAATAACAGTTTTGAATGTTTTTTGAAAAGCTGATTACATTGCTATTATGTAGTTATAGAAATTGGTAATTTGCATATATAATTTGATGCATTATATTTAACATTATATTAAAAGTCACTCAGTAAATACAGTTATAAGGTTAAATGTTCATAGCTTTCTTTTTTCTTCTTTTGAGACAGAGTCTTACTCTGTTGCCCAGGCTGGAGTGCAGTGGTGCGATCTCGGCTCACTGCAACCTCCGCCTCCCAGGTTGAAGCAATTCTCCTGTCTCAGCCTCCCAAGTAGCTGGGATTACAGGCGCATGCCACCATGTCCAGCTAATTTTTATATTTTTAGTAGAGATGGGGTTTCCCCATGTTGGCCAGGATGGTCTCGATCTCTTGACCTCGTGATCTGGCCGCCTTGGCCTCCCAAAGTGCTGGGATTACAGGCATGAGCCACTGTGCCCGGCCAAATGTTCATAGCTTTTTAAACTTTTTTTTTTTTTTTTTTATGGTGGGGGATGGAGTTTTGCTCTTGCCATCTCGGCTGACTGCATTCTCTGCCTCCTGGGTTCCAGCAATTCTCCTGCCTCTGCCTCCCGAGTAGCTGGGATTACAGGCATGTACCACCACGCTTATCCAATTTTTTTTATTTTTAGTAGAGACGAGGTTTCTCCATGTTGGTCAGGCTGGTCTCAAACTCCTGACCTCAGGTGATCCCTCCTCCTGGGCCTTCCAAAGTGCTGGGATTATACGCGTGCGCCACTGCTCCCAGCTGAGATTTCTTCTTTCTTTCCACCAATGTTCACTGAACCCCTGTCAGGTGCTAACAGTCTTTAAATGCTGGATATACACACTAAAACCAGACAGTTATTAACCTTGAGGAGCACAACGTCAAGCAAAACACTGAACACAAGTCACGGTACTATTTCTGTCTTTGGGTGAGGGTAGGTTTTAGGTCGGAAGGTCATCTAATTTATCATTGAAAGCAGGGCACTCTGAGTCAATGTGTGCTTTCAGTAATTGCACTAAGACAACAGGTACAAACAGGGATGATTGGCTTCCCTTGTTTAGGGGCCAGCAAAGACTTGAAAGGAGAGATGGTATTTGAACTAGGTTTCAAAGGGCAAGCAGGATTGTGTTGGGCCCCCCAGTGGGAAGGCTTTGGGGGAAGATGGGCGGGAATAAGAGAGCACTTGGTCCAGTGGGAAGGAGAGTGTCGAGGGCAGAAACCAAAAAGGCTAGGTTGGATCGTGAGTCATTGTGTCCTGAGTGTCACGCTAAGGAGTTTGGGTGGTATCTCCTAAGAAATGGGAATGTGGAAGGTTTTATAAAATTTTTTTTTATTTTTTTGAGATGGAGTTTTACTCTTTTGCCCAGGCTGGAGTGAAGTGAGATCTTGGCTCACTGCAACCTCTGTCCCCATGGCCCGGGTTCAACCGATTCTCCCACCTCAGCCTCCCGAGTAGCTGGGATTCCAGGCGCCCGCTACCACGCCCAGCTAATTTTTGTATTTTTAGTAGAGATGGGGTTTCGCCATGTTGGCCAGGCTGCTCTCAAACTCCTGACCTCAGCGTGATCCACCTGCCTTGGCCTCCCAAAGTGCTGGGATTACAGGCGTGAGCCGCTGCAACCGGCCACATGGAAGGTTTTTGACGAGGCAGTTGTGATAAGATTGCTGATTTTAGGAAGATAAATCTGGTGAAGTGGATGCAGCCAGGATGTGGAGGTAGCAGGAGGACAAAAGGCTGTTGCAACAGTGAGTGTGGAAGATGATGAGTAAGGAAGTAGAGTAGACGCTGTGGCACTGGACAGAAGAGGCCAGAGTTGAAGGATTTCTCAAAACATGAAAGAGGACTTGACTTGGTGGCCTGTCCCCCAGTTTGATGGTCAGTGGTGCGGTGAGGGAGGAGCTATTGAGTAATAATTCTGGGTTCCTTGTGTGGCTGGGTGGGGGTGCTGTCGCCTAAGGAGGAGGAGTAGAGTTCATTCCTGTCTCCTTTCAGGTGGGTAGAAGATGGGGAAGGACAACAAGCAGATGAAACTAATCCCTATGGCTCACTGAATTTTTCTGATTGCAGAACGTGGGCCATTTGTTAATGAGGGTAAGCATTTGGGCAGAGTTAAGAAAGGGTGTTTGTAAATTAGTAATGCTGGTTAGTGGAAGGAAGCAGCATCACTTTACCGTCAGTTCCAACTCCAGCTCAGGTTAACAAACAGACATTTTCCTGAAATGTTTCCTGAAATGTTCAATCTTGAGTCTCTTTTGAAACACTATCTGTTTTTTGACAGCTGTTTTTCTAGTGAAACTTTTCCTAATTTTCTCCTGTCCCCCCTCTTTACCTGGATACCCACTTCCTTCGCTTCAAGTCTGGGTAACATATATGCTTCTGCAGGCTAGTATCAGTTCTTCCTGTGCTAGCTGCTTGCCTTCTTATCTCAGTTCCCTGCCCATGGGTGCTGTTACTAATCATCCAGTGTGAATCTGATACTGTGAGTTCAGTGAGGCTCAGAGTTTCCATCTAGCCATCTGTTGACAGCCCACCAATCTCCAGTCTTGGGTGCCCCAGTAGCATCTCAGGCAGAGTCTCCTGAAGTTACTTTGTATTCACTTCCCAAAGATAAGTACCTGGGGACTCCTGTGGGTGCTTTTGAGGCTTCCTGGGGGGAGGAATTTTCCTTTTTCCAGCCTCCTGTTGGCCACCACCTTAGTCAGCACTCTCCTCTTCTCCCCCTGTACTTCGTGGATCTGTGCTTCCTCCTCATACGCCAAGTCCATTTATACCCAGAGCCACCATGGCCAGCTGCCATATTGGTGATGTCATCACACCTCTCTAAAGGGACTCCTGAAGTGGGGAATGCCTGGCAATTCCTAATCCCATCATGCATCTTAAGCTCTTTATTTAAAGACTAGGTGTGTAGTAAAGCTTTTTGCTGTGATCTGTGGACATGTCCCCTTAGTATTGCTGATATTATGCTATCATGTTCATAGGGTCTACATATTTTAAAATATTTTGGTGAAATGATACACTGTATGTTTGTTGGATCTGAAGGTAACTAGTGAGTGACAATTTTTCAGTCTGACTTAATGTGTTGAGTATTGTGTTAGGTGCTGGAGAAGCAAATGCAGCTCCTGCCTCAGGTTATAGTCTAGTGGAGAGTGGGGCATGTGTGTGCTGAGAACCACCTGGTGGAGGAGGGATGCCAGGGTACTTTGGGAGCACAGAGGAGGGCACCTCACCTGGGAGAGAGTGTAGTCAGGAATGGTTTCCTGGAGGAGGTCATTTCTTAAACATTCTGAGTCATGAAGAATGTGTAGGGGTTAGCCATGGAGAAGTGATGTGGGGAAAGGGAGCTCTTGAAGTGTCTTCCAGGACAGGGAATAGTGGGATAAGTTGTAGAGGTGAGGAAGAGCCTGTGGTGCTCTGGACAGGTGGAGTGTCAGGAAACTAGGCTGGAGGGGTACTTTGTTAGAGTTCTCCAGAGAAATGGAGATAAATTACCCAGTCTTGGGTATTTCTTCATAGCAGTATGAAAATGGACTTATAGAATTATGGAGCCTGAGAAGCCCTACCATATGCTGTCTGCAAGCTGGAGAGCTGCAGAGGCTGGTAGTGTGGCTCAGTCCAAGCCCAGAGGCCTCAAAACCATGGAAGCTGATGGTATAACTCAGTCTGAGGATGAAGGCTTGAGAACCTGGGGGACTGCAGGTGCAAGTTCTGGAGACCGAATGCTGGAGAACCTTGAGTTCTAATGTCCAAGAGAAGGAGAAAAAGTACTTCCCAGCTCCAGAAGAGGGAACAAGCAAATTTGACTTTCCTTTGTTTTCTTGTTCTATCTGGGTCCTCAGCTGAGTGGATGGTGCCCAATACTTTGGGTAAGGGTAGGTCTTGCTTACTCTGTTCATGGATTCAAATGCCAGTCTCTTCTGGAAACACTCTCCCAGACATACCCAGAAATAAAAACTTTACCTGTTCTCTCTATCTGGTTATCCCTTAATCCAGTCAACTTGACACCTAAAATTAACTATCACAGGTAAGAAGGGCCGTTCAGAGACTTTCGTGTCAGATTGTGGAGATCATGGTGTGTGTCTGCGGGTTTCAGTGAGGAGTGGTGGGGAGTGAGCAGTACTTTAGGTGGCTCCCTGGCAAGGCGTGGAGGTTTATTGGAGGTAGACAAGCCCAGAGTGGTGGAGGCTGGTGTTTTGTCTGTTGAATGACTATTGGGACTCACTGAAGGCCCAAGGGTACCTAAGTATTAAGGTAACATGATGGGTAAGATATGATTTGGACCTCTCTGAAAAAGACAATCAGAAATGTGGACACAGACAGCTGTAACCTGGAGTGCAGGGCAGAGTCTAGAGCGGGTTCAAGTGGCCTGTGCTCCAAGGAGAAGAGGAGAAGAGGGCTCTCACAGGGCGGTCAACCTGGACATTCTCCTGCCTGCTGCCCACCCCACCTGCTGACTTCTTTCCAGACCAAGTGTTTACTGACTAGCTGTGTGACTTAGAGCAAGTCGCTTAACGTTCTTGAGCCTTGTTTTCCTCATAGGCAACACGAAGGAGTTGAAACTGATGATCTGTCTGTAAAAGTTCCTTTGAGTTTTTGACATGTGTCTTCTAGAAGGTGACATTCGACCTGGGCTTCATGAGGTGGAATTTCAGCAGGCAGCAAGGGAACAGATCACCCCTCATTCCTTCAGGCAGAGGGAACAGCAGGGGACCTGCGCTCCTCAGGCGTGGTGAAGTAGGATGGAGGCCATGTGGTTGGAGCACAGTTTATGCCCACTTTAAGTGATTAAGGCGGGAGAGCTGCTGTGAGTGTGTTCCAGCCAGATTGATCAGAATCTGGCCTTGAATGCTTAGCTGCGGAATTTAGCTTTTCTTTTTTCTTTTTTTTTTTTCCTTAAAGAGACAGAGTCTCGCTCTGTCACGCAGGCTAGATTAGAGTGGTGTGTCCAATGGCTTACTGCAGACTTGACCCCCTGGGCTCAAGGGATCTCTTGCCTTAACACCTCACCCTCCTCACCTACTCCCTCCTCCCCCAGGAGCTGGGACTACAGCACATAACACCATGCCCAACCAGTGTTTTTCCATAGAGATGGGATCTCGCTGTGTTCCCCAAGCTGATCTAAATCCCGTGGGCTCACGTGATCCCCCAGCCTTGGCCTCCCAAAGTGCTGAGACTACAGGTATGAGCCACCATGCCTGGCCCTGCCTTTTAAAAAAATTAGCTTTTGGCCAGGCACAGTGGCTCATGCCTGTAATCCCAGCACTTTGGGAGGCCGAGGCGGGGGGGTATCACCTGAGATCAGAAGTTTGAGACCAGCCTGGCCAACATGGTGAAACCTAGTCTCTACTAAAAATACAAAAATGTGCTGGGCATGGTGGCACATGCCTGTAATCCCAGCTACTCAGGAGGCTGAGGTAGGAGAATTGCTTGAACCTGGGAGGCAGAGATTGCAGTGAGTCGAGGTTGAGCCATTGCACTCCAGCCTAGGCAAAAAGAGTGAAATTCCTTCTCAAAAAAAAAAAAAAAAATTGCTTTTGACACTGGAGACACACATGCACCCTTCTGTATTTGGGGAATATTTTTGCTTTTCTTCTTTTTTTGGGGTAAAGGAAGCAACAATAATGATTTCCATTTGTTTGGTTTCACTTTCCCTTTCCCCACCCCATTTCTAAGGTACAGTTTTAAACGGATGCCTATAAACTGAATTGCAGTGGGTGGTTAAAGAGACAGACAAGGTCAGAGGCACTTGGGTAATTTCACAGGTTTATGTTTCATCACATAGACTTTTACCTTAGGACTAAGTTCTGAAATACGAAACCAACTTGACCCACAGTGCTGGTGTGGGCAGCAGGACCAGTCACAGCTTCTTTGAGGAAGTGCTTGGTCCTCCTTTTCTCCCTCCCTGCTTTCTCAGACCTCCCTCTTTGACCTGGCATTCTGGACAACCATGAGTCACAGTCCTTTCACTCAGAACCAAAGGAAACAAACCTCAGATTCTCACATTGTTTTCCAGACCGAATGGAGTATGATCTTTTTGAGAGAGGTGGACAAGACAAATGAGGACAGAGAGGGAGAGTCCTCCAGAGGGGGAAGTGAGGCCTGACTCCAAAATCCTCCCCCTGTTTGCAGAATCATGAGTTGAGGACTCCTTGACCCAGACCAGGTCCTCGATGTGCAGAGCAGCACTGCGCTTCTGAGGGAGTGGCCAGCTGGGCTTAGATTCTGGCTTCCCATTTAGTCTCTGACTTTGAACATGTGATTTCACTTCTGACATTCTTCATTTATGAAGGATGAAGTCAGATTGTATTTTATAAAGCACCTGACACATAGAAGGTACTACTAAAATGCAAATTTACTTTCTGTTTATGCTTTTAAAGTATTGCTGCCACTGGTTCATTATCTATGGATTTAATGTAGAATCTGCAGCTAACATTTTGGTGTGTTAAAATATATTTTAACCTTATTTTTGCAGTCAATTGAAAAGAGAATTCTACAGAAGAAACAGAAGGGAAGTGATTGGCCCAAAGTCACTCAGCTGGCTTAGGCAAGAATCAGGGTTAGAAACTAGGTTCCCTAACTCTAAACTCATTGCCCTTTCCACTAGGTCAGGCGGCCCCAAACTTCTCTACAGTGGTACAGATGTGTGGCTTACACAGCCTAAATATTTATATGCCTTTTATGGAGGAAGTTTGCTGCGGACCCCTGTACTAGGTGGTCAGCAAACTTCTGACCTTCTAGGGGTGTTGTAAGTTTGTTTGTAATGTGTTGTAAGCCTTATGAATTAAATGTGCTTATTTCCTTCAGGTGCATGAAAGCGTCAAAAAAATAGGAAAAATAGAAATTTACTTGACACATCCCATTAATTAGTTTGGTTGTAAGTTCTGGAGTCAGTTGGATGTGGGTTTGAATTCCTGCTCCTCCATGTATAACCTGGGATAAGTTACTCAATCTATCTATTCCATATTCACCAGAGAAATGGCAATAATATAACCTGTTGTGAGGGTTAAAGGAGGCCTATGCAGCACTTAGCATGGTGGACCCAAAGGTTGGCTTGTGGCATTGTCAAGGCTGCACTCTGTGGCTGCTCACAGGCATTGTATAAATAAGGATTGGCCCAGCCAGGGTCTTGCAGAAAAACCTTCCTCTGTGATGGAGTGCTGTAGGATAAATAAGTCACCTTTCAGGCTAATACCCAGGACTCCAGCTGGGTAAATTCTTCGAGTTTACATCCTCCCACCTTTCCTTTCCTGAGTGGGAGGGGAAATCACTTCACACAAAAGAGAGTAGTAAACAGGGGCTCAAAGGGCCATCTGTTCCAGCTCTATCTAAAACTGAAAAGTGTTAATATTTGTCAGCAAGGGAGGTGATAGTGCCAGTAATATTTTGGAAACAGCATTTGGTCGCTGACACATAAATGGTGTTGTAACCTTTGTTTTTTGCAAACATTTTGGTGAATGTCATAAAGTTCTTAGAGGTTTTTCATGTAGTACCCAGATGTTGGTAGGAGACTATGGCCTGTAAAAGTGTGTTCAGTTGCTGAATATAAGAGGCTAAAAGGTAAAGGAAGTAAGAGTGTGCAAGCATGCCTGAGTCCTGAAGGGACTCTAGGGTTCTTGCTGTGCCCTAAAGCAGTGTACTGTGCTAGACTGCTTTTTTTTTTCCAGCTGCCAGCAGCTGACAATAGACTGCTCTTTCTAAAATGCAAGTCCATTTTCACCTTGCCTCTTAAAATCTGTCCACAGCTTCTCACTGCCTTTAAAGTAACATGCAAACACCTTAGCATGACATATGATAAAACAAAAACTTCAGCAGAATTAAATTTAAAGGAGTTTAACTGAGCAATGAAAAGATTCGTGAATCAATCAGTCTCTGGAGCCAGAGTAGGCTCGGAGACTGCAGCGCAGCCATGTGGTGGAAGAGGATTTATGGACAGAGAAAGGAAAGTGACGTGCAGAAAACGGAAGTGAGGTGCAGAATACAGCTGGATTGGTTACAGTCCAGAGTTTGCTTTATTTGAACACGGTTCCAACCGTTATCTACATTTCATGGGCCAAAACTCGGTGATTGGCACAAGGGTAGGTAAGGTCTGTTTACACCTCCACTTGTAGCTCACGATGTACCGAGAAACCTTTAGGCCAAACTTAAAATATGTAAGGAGGCAGCTTTAGGCTAAACTTGATGTAACACATGTAAGGCCTTTCCTACTATCTTGGTAAGTTCTCATATTTTAGTGTGTGTAGGAATCACCTGGCTGGGGTACAGGCGGCCTGTTACAATGCATATCCCTGTGTCTCACTGCCAGTGATTCTTGCTCAGTAGGTCTGGGGTGGGTCCTAGGATCTCGCATTCCTAACCTGGACTTTTAACATCTGCCATTCTGATGTGCTTGTGGTTTCTTTTCTCATGCCCAGCTTCCGAAAAGGTGGTCATTTCTTCCCAACTTTTCCATACACCTGTTCCCTCACCTGGACAATTCTTTTTAATCATTCAGTCCTCCTCAGGTACCACTCCATCTCCAGGTGCTCAGTAACTAGTCATGCGTCATTACATGAGGATGTGCTCTCCGAGAAATGTGTTGCGAGGCAATGTCGTCATTGTGCCAGCATCATAGTGTATTTGCACAATCCTAGATGGTACAGCCTGCTACACACCTAGGCTCTCAGGCATAGCCTATTGCTCCCAGGTTACAAGCCTGTACAATATGGTACTGTACTGAATACTATAGGCCAGTATAACACAATGATATTTGTGTATCTAAACATAGAAAAGGTACAGTAAAATGTGGTATACAATATAAAAAACAGTATACCTGGATAGCACACTTACCATGAATGGAGCTTGCAGGACTGGAAGTTGCTCTGGGTGAGTCAGTGAGTGAGTGGTGAGTGAATGTGAAGTCCTAGGACATTATTACACACTAGACTTTATGAACACTGTACACTTAGGCTGCAGCACATTTATATTTTTTAATAATAAACCTTTGATTAATGGAACTTTTTTGCTTTATAAACTTTTAAAATTTTTAAAACTTTTTGGCACTTTCACAATAACACTTAGCTTAAAACACACACTGTACAGCTATACAAAATATTTTGTTTATATCCTTATTCAAACTTTTTTCTATTTTAAAAGTTTTTTACTTTTACTTTGTAAACTTTTTTTAAGAACTAAGATATAAACACACACATTAGCCTAGGCCTACACAGGGTAAGGATCACCAATGTCACTGTCTTCAGGGGCAGTAACATGCCTGGAGTTGTCATCTCCTATGACAACAATGCTTTCTTCTGAAATACCTCCTGAAGGACCTGCCTGAAGTTGTTTTAGAGTTAACTCTTCTTTTTTTAATAGCTAGAAGGAGAACTGTACACTCTAAAATCACGATTAAAAATGCAGTATAATACATAAATGAGTAACAGTTGTTCTTATTATTCTGTACTATATATAATCGTATGTGCTATACTTTTATATAACCGGCAGTGCAGTAGGTTAGTTTATACCAGCATCACCACAAACATGTAGGTAACTCATTGCACTATGTGTTATAATGGCTATGACTAGGCGATAGGAACTTTTCAGCTCCACTCCAATCTTATGGTACCACAGTGGTGTATGTGGTCCATCACTGACCGTGTGGTAGTTGCACAGCTTTTGTCTGTATTTAGCATTCCTGGCTGCCTTGAGAAGAACTATTCCTTCTTTGGATGTGGGCGTTAACTATGATTCTTTCCTGCTCTGTAAAATTCTAGCCTTATGAATGTACTTACAAAAAGTAAACTTTATACATAATTGCTAATTAAGTTAATAGCTACAAATAAGGATTTAAAGTGTGCTAGGCACTGAGGCACCAGACTGCACTCAGCAACTGTGAAGCAGGCATTCCGATTTGATTGATTAGGAGACTGAAGCTCACAGAGAGGTTAAGTTACTTGATGAAAGGCACATTGCCAGCAAGTGGAAGAACTCCACCGTGTCAGCTGCCTTGCAAGCTTGCCCATGTTCTTTTCTCTTTCCCGCATGCCTTGCTAGGAACAGATACCACAAATCTGAAATTCAGGTGTGTCAGGAAAGAGGCTGATTTTTTTTTTTTTTTAAATTCTTTGTCCTACTTGAGACTTTGGATCCAGTGACAGTCCCTTTTGTTCAGTTGGTAATGACTTAAAAGTGCAACCGTTTGTGCATCCTTCTAGCAGGAACCTAAACATGTTGGATAAATAGCGACTGTCTTAAGGAATGAATAGAAAATCAGGAAAAGTCATCATCCGTATTAACTCTACATATCATCTGCTTTCTTGCAAATTGTACTAATCCATTCTCATGCTGCTGATAAAGATATACCTGAGACTGGGCAATTTACAAAAGAAAGAGGTTTAATGGACTTACAGTTCCCCATGGCTGGGGAGGCCTCACAATCAGGGCAGAAGGCAAGGAGAAGCAAGTCACATCTTACGTGTATGGCAGCAGGCAAAGAGAGAGCTTGTGCAGGGAAACTCCCATTTTTAAAACCATCAGGTCTCATGAGACTTACCCACCATCATGAGAATGCACAGGAAAGACTTTCCCCGGTGATTCAATTACCTCCCACTGGGTCCCTCCCACAACGCATGGGAATTGTGGGAGATACAATTCAAGATGAGATTTGGGTGGGGACACAGCCAAACCATGTCACAGATGGAACAAATTATTCATGTGGGCAATGTGTTTCCACAAGAGATGGTGGCCCTTCTTCACCATAGAAAGCAGCAGAGGAATTCCTTTAATGCTGTCTAACAATGTGAGAGTTTTATCCTCTCAGTCAGGAGGGAGACTTTACCTCCGTAATCCATTAGCATTATCTCAGTACACTTAAACACTCCCAGCTTTATTGAGGTGTGCTTTGCATTACTCCTTTTAAGTATAACCCAAAAAATGTCCAAGACAGATCTCAATTTAGCGGTTTATTTTGCCAAGGTTGAGGATGTACCTGGGAAGGAGACACAGTTACAGTAGGATCTGTGCCCTGTGCATTTTCCAAAGACGATTCTGAGGAGTTCAACATTTAAAGGGGAGAGTGGCAGAAGGGGAAAGGAGGAAGGAAAAAAAAGAGGTAAATAGGTAGTGAGGTAAGGGATCACATTCTTGTGAGGCTTTGATTAGCGTTCACTGAATCCACATGTTACATGCTAAAGGAAGGAGTAGAGGAACAGTCAGTTATGCATTCTGCATTTTAAATCTGCATTTTATGTAAGACACAGTAAACATGCATTTGTCTCTGGGTGGGTGGTAGGACGAGTTCTAGTCTTGTCTTTGTCCCATACCTGTGAAGATAAGCTGTTAAGTTATATTTTCAGGGTGAGATTCAACAGAACTCTGTTTTATGGTAAAGGTTCTGGGGCCCACAAGGCATTTTCTTGTGAGCAATTTGTGAAGGAGCCCACCTGGGGAGATAGGTGACCTTCTATCATTGCAGCTATCTGTTTAGGAACAGAAAGGAGGCAGTTTTTGCGTGACTCAGTTGCCAAGCTTAAATTTTCCCTTTGGCATGATTAGTTTAGGTCCCGAGATTTTATTTTCCTTTAACGTTAAGTGTTTAAGTCAGTGAATTTTTAGTAACTTTACAGAGTTGCATAGCCGTCACCACAATCCAGTTTAAGAACAGGGTGGGAAACACATTGCCCACCCTGTAAGGATTTCTGTAACCATTTTTTTCTCACTTTAGTACACTTGTAATTCTTAAAATAATTAAAAAATTAAAAATCACCAGGAGAAAGTAAAATTTCCCAGACAGAAATAAAAATGAGCAGTCATTATATATGATGAGGATAAAGCACAAGTGTTAGGCGTCACACATCAAGACTGGGAGAGCACGGGTGCTTTTGGGTCAGTGTTTGGCTTTGTCACATTGGACATCATCGGGGGGTCAAGGGCTGTGTGAATTACTCCTGCCCACATGAATGATTTGTTCCATTTGCAAGAAAGCAGATGATATGTAGTTCATATGGATGATGACTTTTCCTGATTTTCTATTCATGCCTTAAGGCAGCTGCTATTTATCCAACACGTTTAGGTTCCTGCCGGAAGGATGCACAAACAGTTGCATTTCTAAGCCATTACCAGCTGAACAAAAGGGAATATCACTGGATCCAAAGTCTCTAGTAGGACAAAGAATAAAAAAAAATCAGCCTCTTTCCTGACACACCTGAATTTCAGATTTGTGGTATCTGTTCCTAGCAAGACGTGGGAGAGAGGAAAGTATATAGGTAGGCTTGCAAGGTAGCAGAAATGTGGAGTTCTGCCACTTGCTGGCATTGTGCCTTTGGGCAAGTAACTTAACCTCTCTGTGAGCTTCAGTCTCTTGATCAATCAAATGGGGATTCTAATGTCTACCTCACATAGTGGTTGTGTGCAGCTCTTTTACCTCAGTGTCTGGCACACTTTAAATACTTATTTGCATCCATTAATTTGATTGGCATTTGTGTATAAAGTTTACTTTTTGTAAGTACATTCATATGACTAGAGTTTTAGAGAGCAGGAAAGAACCATAATAAGATTATTTAAAATACTACAACTAGCCATAATGAACATTTTGCTATTAAATATTCATTTACCTTTACTGATAGTAATTTTATTTTTGTGAGGAAAGGTTTTGTTTTTATTTAAAAATACCAACACTGGTAAATGTCCTTTTGGAGGACTGGCTCAAGCCAGGTAACCAAGGGCAAGGCACTGCAAGCCACAGTTTCATCACTTATACAGTGGGGCTAAATGATATAATGTATACAACTTGCTACCTGGGGTAGATAAGGAACATTCACAAAAATAAGGATAATTATAGTTTAAAAGCATGTAATTAAGTGCTCCTAGAGGTCTGGGGTGTTCACATTTCTAACAGCTTGCTTATTTAGTAATAATAGCCTATGAGAGCTCCCTGACTCCTCTCACAGGATGTGTGGTTGGGTGTGGCTTGTATTTATGGGAGGGGGAGTACACAGACTGGCAGGTGCAAATGTTGGGGTAAGCGCCCCTGGGCTCCGGCCCCGTGGCGGTGTCCAGGGGTAGGTGTCTGTGACTCCCAAAGCCCAAGTAGCAGGAGTTACAGTGCGCTTTTTTAACCTTGCTGTCCATGGATGGCTTAAGTGTTAACCAGCTTAGTGTCCTCTCCAGCATCCAGGAAGAATCAGGTCACACATGGACTTGAAGGATGAATGTGGGGGCTTTATTGAGTGGTGGAGGTGGCTCTCAGTGGGATGAATGGGGAGGTGGAAAGGGGATGGAGTGGGAAGATGATCTTCCCCTGGGGTTTGGTTGTCCAGCAACCGATCTCCTCTCCGACCATCCCCAGCTGAACTCCTCCGGACGTTCAGACACCCCTCCTCTTCTCTTTGCCATGCCGTTCTGCCATTCTTCTGCTCTTCTGTTCATTTCCTTGTGGAGTTGGGGTTTTGGTGTTTATATGGGTACAGGATAGGGGATGTGGTGGGCAAAAAGGCAAATTTTGGGTGCAGAAACAGGAATGCCTATTCTCGTTTAGGGCCGCGGGTTTCCAGGCCTGAGAATGGGGCCTTTGCCGGGGAACCACTCTCTTCTATCCAGTATTTCCCTGTCTCCTGTCCATATCATATGGATATATTGGTATTTCTCACAGCTTTGATAGAAAACATTGAGATTCTTGGTATCCTTTTTCATCTGGCAATCTATCAAAATGTAGTTTGATTTCACAAATGGTAGAAATGACTTTATTAAGGTATGGGGTTTCACAAGCTTAATCGTATAGCTAATTATATTTGAACTTTAAAAAGTAAAGCTACTAGCTTAGAATCTTCTTTTTATGTTTTTATTATTATTATTATTATTATTATTTTTTGAGATGGAGTCTCGCTGTCTCCCAGGCTGGAGTGCAGTGGCGCCATCTCAGGTCACTGCAAGCTCCGCCTCCGGGGTTCACACCATTCTCCTGCCTCAGCCTACCGAGTAGCTGGGAGTACAGGCGCCCGCTACCATGCCCGGCTAAAGTTTTGTATTTTTTAGTAGAGACGGGGTTTCACCGTGTTAGTCAGGATGATCTCAATCTCCTGACCTCGTGATCCACCCGCCTTGGCCTCCCAAAGTGCTGGGTTTATAAGCATGAGCCACTGCACCCGGCCAGGAAGAATCATTTTGTTTCCCTAAAGGTTTTCTTGTCTTTACCTCCCTTTATAGTTTATGGCAGAGGAGCTTACGTTTTAACTTAAATTAAGGTGCCTCTGTTTGATATATGCAAACCCAGTCCAAGAGGGTACTTTAGGTCTGTAAGCTTCGGGAAGTGGGTACCACATGGCAATAGATTAGGCTCTGACATTTTAAGACAGAGGGACATGTGACATGCTTAATGAACTCTTGTCTCTTTGTTAAAGACCACAAAGCTTTCCATTTCAACTGTGGCAATTGGGGACAATCACCTCTTCCGTATTATTACGATTGACCTGTTCTGTTTTCTCTAGCCATTTCTCAGCTTTCTTAATTTTGGCAGTTCTTTATTTTCAGATTGACCGTGCAGCTTTGTCAGATGTCACTATAGATTTCTCTCCCTCTCCCTTAATGAGAAATGATCTTAAGAGATTGTGTTTTAGCCATCTACACTATTATTCTCATACAAATGCTGATGGCCCTTCGGGCTCCCCTCCAAGCATTTAGAGCAAAAAGTAAACAGATCAGTTAAGATTTAGTAATGAAACTCAGCTTCAGACAATGGCAAATCAAGCAGACCCCAATATCCTCATTTTAATAAAGTTCATTTTGGAATGAACAAGAATTAGAAAAACAATTTAGTCTTATTGCTGAAGTTTAGCTATGCCTTAGCCTTGTAAGATTCCTTGACAAAACAATTCTCATAATAAGCTAGTTCTAGGTATTCGAGTTTTCTGAGAGGGGATAAATTGTGAGAAATTTAAAGTTCCCCAGGCCAAATTTGGGACAATTTGCCCAACAAAATAATTAAGAACAGTAGAGTATTATGGGCCATAGAAAGTAATAGGAATTTTTTTTTTTTTTTGAGACAAAGTCTCGCTTTGTCACCCAGGCTTGAATGCAGTGGCACAATCTTGGGTTACTGCAACCTCTGCCACCTGGGTTCACACGATTCTCCTGCCTCAGTCTCCTGAGTAGCTGGGATTGCAGGCACCCGCCACCATGCCCGACTAATTTTTTGTAATTTTTTGTAGAGACAGGGTTTCACCATGTTAGCCGGAATGGTCTCGATCTCCTGACCTTGTGATCTGCCTGCCTCAGCCTCCCAAAGTGCTGGGATTACAGACATGAGCCACCACGCCCGGCCAAAAGTAATAGGAATTCTTGAGTGCATATGGATGATAAAGAAGTAACTAGATAGCTAAATGAGGGAGATGGAAGACTCTTGCTTTGGTAGAATGCCAGAGACAGATTGGCAGAAATGGAAGGAGTGCTGACATTGGAAGCTCAGTTTCGGGGCGTTGTGAAGATTGAGTTAGGCAGCATCACCCTAGGTGCTAAATTTAGGGGTACTTTGGGTGAGGAGCATGATGTTTACCTGATCTTGCGCTATCTCACTGGAGACTCTTATTAATTGCAAGACAGGTATAGTAACTATGCAATGGAGAAACAGGACAACACCTTGACCAGGTGATCAAAATTAACATCACAGGTGGAAACAGATGAACATCTGTGCCTCTGGATATAAATGCCCTTAGGAGGAAACTGTGTATTCCGTAGTAGTCTTCATCTAACTTGACTCTAATCACAAGGAAACAACAGAGAAACTTTAAATGAGGAACAGGAAGATACTACTTTTAAAAAGAGGAGGGCTATAGTCTCCAAGACTGTTGATATTATACAACATAAGGGCTGTGAAAATGTTTCAGATTAAAGGAGGCTAAAGAGTTGTGACCGCCAGATGCAAAAGCTGAGCCTAGACTGATTCCTGTTCTGTAGGGGAGAAAATACTGTGAAGGACATTGTTGGGTCAGTTGACAAAATTGGACTGTGGGCAATAGTGTAAAGTAGTTTAATTTATGGAAGTAGAGAGCTCCACTGTGGCGATGTAAGAGGATATCCTTATTTTTAGGAAACATGCACTGAAGTATTTAGAGGTAGAGGATCACAGAGTTTACAATTCACTCTCAAATGGTTCAGGAAAAAAAAATACTGTTTGGTTAGTTTTGTTTTGTTTTGTTTTGTTTTTTTAGATGGAGTTTCGCTCTTGTTGCCCAGGCTGGAGTGCAATGGCACGATCTTGGCTCACCGCAACCTCCACCTCCTGGGTTCAAGCGATTCTCCTGCCTCAGCCTCCCAAGTAGCTGGGACTACAGGCGTGTGCTGCCATGCCTGGCTAATTTTTGTATTTTTAGTAGGGTTTCACCATGTTGGCCAGGCTGGTCTCGAACTCCTGACCTCATGATCTGCCTGCCTCGGCCTCCCAGAGTGCTGGGATTACAGGCGTGAGCCACCGCGCCCAGCCCTGTTTGGCTAGATTGATTGATTGATAGGAAGGAAAAGGTAGGTGGAGAGGGTGATAGCAGATTATAAGCAGATGGGGCAAAATGTTCACAATAGATGAATTCGGTAAATTCATTTGTGTACTGTCCTTTGTATAGTCTTTTAAAAATTAAAACATTTCTTAATTATGGGTACATAATAGGTGTATACATTTATACGGAACATGTGATATTTTGCTGCAGGCATACAATGTGTAGTAATCATATCAGGGTAATTGGGGTGTCTATTACTTCAAGCATTTATCATTTTGTGTGTATATTCTTATTCTGGCAACTTTTCGGTAAGTTTGAACTAACTTCTAAATAAAAAGTTTTTAAAAAGTTGTCTAAAGATGGAAAGTAAATAAATCCACCAGGCATGAAAGGAGTTTTTTTTTTTTTTTTTTGAGACGGAGTCTCGCTCCGTCCTCCAGGCTGGAGTGCAGTGGCCCAATCTTGGGTTACTGCAACCTCTGCCTCCTGGGTTCA
>NW_012122487.1:7700084-7703214 GCF_000951035.1 Colobus angolensis palliatus
ATCTCGGCTCACTGCAAGCTCTGCCTCCCGGGTTCATGCCACTCTCCTGCCTCACCTCCTGAGTAGCTGGGACTACAGGCGCCCACCACTACCCCCGGCTAATTTTGTTTTTGTATTTTTAGTGGAGACGGGGTTTCACCGTGTTAGCCAGGGTGGTCTCCGTTTCCTGACCTCGTGATCCGCCTGCTCCGCCTCCCAAAGTGCTGGGATTACAGACGCAAGCCAGCACGCCCCACCGAAAGGATCTTAGTTATAAAACAAATTTAGCTGAAATGTTGTTTTACCTTAATGGGCTTGAACTTTTCTCTAGGTACGTTCGATTAGCTTGTCTCGAAGTAATACTTTAGCCGTTTTAATATTATTTAAATTGTTCATTTTTTTACATATATAGTAATACATAAAATTATTCTCACTGTAAAATATTTAAGTCCTTCAGAAGCCAAACATGATTTTTCCCTTTACTATATTCTCTCCCTCCCTCTCCTCTGAAGAAACTAGCATTAAGTAAGAATTTGGTTGTGACTTTCTAGTCATAGAAATCTGCAAATCTGGCTTTTATTAAATAAATGCAAATCCGACTTTTATTAACATAGATAGGATTTTGTACCATACACCTTTACCAGGATTACGTTTTTCACTTAATGTATCTTAGAGATATATTTTCACTGTTTACTTTATTCTTTATATAATGTCTGAACAGAGTTGGATAGTTGTATCACAATTTAATTACTTGTCTATTGAAGATCATTTGGGTCTAATTCTAATTTCTTTCACAACAGAGTGTGTATCGTAATCTTGGTACATGAAACCGTGGTACATGAAAATTTTACTAATGCATCCTGGAAGTAGTATTGCTGTGTCAATGTCTGTGTGTTTAAATTTTTTAATAGGTCCTGCAAAACTGACTTCTACACAGACTGTAACAATAGTATATGCTCATTTTCCAGCATCTCTGCCAACTGTGGATATTATCAACCTTGTAAATTTTTGCCAATCACAGGGACAAAAATAATATGACTTTTTTTTTTTTTTTTTTGAGACGGAGTCTGACTCTGTCGCCCAGGCTGGAGTGCAGTGGCCGGATCTCAGCTCACTGCAAGCTCCGCGTCCCGGGTTTACGCCATTCTCCTGCCTCAGCCTCCCGAGTAGCTGGGACTACAGGCGCCTGCCACCTCGCCCGGCTAGATTTTTGTATTTTTTTAGTAGAGACGGGGTTTCACCGTGTTAGCCAGGATGGTCTTGATCTCCTGACCTTGTGATCTGCCCGTCTCGGCCTCCCAAAGTGGTGGGATTACAGGCTTGAGCCACCGCGCCTGGCCATAATATGACTTTTTAAGTGCACATTTCCGCATTTATTGGCTAGTGGATTTCTTCTTCAGTGCACCGTGAAGAGTGCATGTCACACCCTTTATCTGTTGTCCTTTTTGGTTGTCTATTTCTTATGACCTGTGTGTTCTTTATTTATTCTAAATAGCAAGTTTTTGCCTTTTAAGTGCCTTAATTATTTTATCCTAGCCAGTTGCTTGTCTTAGAAGTTTTAAATTTTTATGTAGCCACATCTTTTACTCTTTTCTTTAAGGCTTCTGGTCTTTGTGTTTTGCTTAGAAAGACTGTCCCTGTTTTAAGATTATTTAAAAAAATACCCATATATTCCATATATTTTTTATTTTTATATTTATCTCTTTATATGGAAACTTGTATATGGGTTTAATTTCATTTTTGTCTTAGTAGATAACCAGTATCCTTCACATCAATTATTAAATATTTTCTCTCTAATATAAAATCTTAACTGAATGATAAAATTCTGATATGCACAGGAATCCCTGTCTGTATTCTTTGTTACGTTCTATTGATCTCTATGTATGTTCCTGTGCCGATTCCATAGTTTCAGTTTGTCAGGGCGAATCCCACAAATTTTTTTCCTTCTTGATAACTAGAACTACTTGTCAGGTTCCAGAGAGTTCTGCTGCGAATTTTATTGACTGAGTTCCCTGTATGTAAAAAGTTCTCCCAGCATGAAAAGGAACTCAGGCTGTGGAGTCAAATAGGCCTGTGTATAAAACCACTTGTTAGCTGTGGGATGATAATCGCCCTTATTTTAGAGAAATGTCAGGTTTAAATGAGACAACACATAAAAGTGCAAAAGTTAATGCTTCGTGTATAGATGTGCTTAAAAAATATTATGTATATCCCCATACTGACAGAGAAATGATATGTTCTGTGATAGTACAATAGCTTATTAATCAGAATAGCCTTGCATTCATTTAAGAAATAGCATACTCCTATCCACATGTGAATAAAATTTCTATCTTTAGTGATACTACACTTGATATGTAAATAAACACATTAGTGTATTCCTGTACCCATTTATTTCTTTCCAGTAGTATCTTGGTGCTGTTGCTGTGGATAGGCACTGTGCTTGGTGCTTGTGGACAGAACTTATAGATATGCTTTATGGTAAATGCCGCCTGGAGGGAGGGCAGACATGAAACAAATAATTGTACCTGATTTTGTAATTATGATTGAGAAATACGGTGTGAAGATAAGTTACATTGTCTGTACGGCTCTGGCTTAGTTTGATGAAGTTCACTTTGCCGAATAGCTCAGTTTGTTGAATTTACAAAATTTGTTTTTCAAACATAGTTTTAAAAGCTTTAATGAGAATGAGTGTAGATCAGATTCTCAAGCTTCTGCCGCTTAGATGCTTTGTGACCTTGGGCGAGTTACTTAACCTCTCTCTGCTCCAGTTTCATCATATGTAAACTGAGTAGAATATGAAGCCACTTCCGAGGGTTTTTATGAAGAGCAAATCAGTTGTTATATGTAAAAGTGTGTGAAGCAGTGCCTGGCTCATAGAGTGTTGTAGAGGGTGTGTTAGCCATTATTGTGACTTCATTAGCATCCAAATTTTTAATACCTTATATGGAATTTTAGAATTATTTATTTTTCCCAAGTTCTTTTAAAAACCAACTTTCTCATGGTATAACTTATATGCAATAAAACGCATGTTAAGAGTATGTGTTAAGAGTATGTGCTTGGGAGGCCGAGACGGGCGGATCACGAGGTCAGGAGATCAAGACCATCCTGGCTAACACGGTGAAACCCCGTCTCTACTAAAAAATACAAAAAA
>NW_012122487.1:7703399-7728411 GCF_000951035.1 Colobus angolensis palliatus
ATCACCAGTACAACTAAAGCAGAACATTTCCATGAGCCCCCAAGATTCCCTGGTATCTATCCCTCTGCAGTCATTTCCGATTCCTTTTACTGCATTTGTTTTACCAGAGTGTTAGTCTTTGTCTTTTAGCATGTTTAGAATTTTTAATTCATTTTTTGATGGATAATGTATATGAAATTTGAGATACTAGTTACATAGTCTCTTATACTAATGATCACTTCTGGCAGTCTCTATTTTTTGTGAGTTTTGAGTAAGTTTCTATGTTTAATTGTTTTTTGTTAGAAAACAAAATGTCAGCATTTTACTTATAATAGTATTGGTTCACCAAGCAATTTGGTGAACAAATAAACTTATAGTTAAATTTCTTCTAACTGTAAAACAAGTTAATTGGTTTTACAGTATAATTCAAAGTTTATTTTTCTACAAAATAAAATGTGTAGGTAAGTCTGGGTGTGGTGGCTCATGCCTGTAACCCCAACACTTTGGGAGGCTGAGGAGAGTGGATCACTTGAGGTCAGAAGTTTGAGACCCGCCTGGCCAACATAGTGAAACCCCACCTCTACCAAAAAATACAAAAACTAACTGGGCTAGGTGGCGTGTACCCGTAGTCTGAGCTGCTCAGGGAATCTGAAATGGGAGAATTGCTTGAACCTGGGGGTGGAGATTGCAGTGAGCCGAGATTGTGCCACTGCACTCCAGCGTGAGTGACAGACTGAGACCTTGTCTCAAAAAGGCAAAAAAAAAAAAAAAAAAAAAAAAGCGGAAGAGGCATTTAGCTTCTTGCCTTTTTGTTTTTTCTTTGCTGTTGCAGGGGGTGCGTTGGTAGGAGTGGAGGAGAATTTAGTCTTAGCAGAAATGAATGTGTGAAAGTCTTAAGCTTTTCTCCCTTAGGTTGTCCCAAAAGAACAGATTTAACTTCTCAGCATCTCTGCTTTGCTAATACCAAAATTACTTGTCAGGATAAATACCAAGAGAGGGAGGGAACTGTATGAATGGTCCAGTATTTGGACATACAACTTTTCTCTGAATCATAATGAAAGTAATAACTTAATGGGAGCTGACATTGTTTTGTACTTACTGTGGATAGGCATCATGTTAAACCCTACTTACATTTCATTTAATTTTTCAACCCCGTGAGTTTGATGGCACTGTTATTCCCATTTTACAGATGATGAATAAGAATCTTAGAGAAGTTAAGTACCTTGCCCAAGACCATACACTTGGGTGTTTTGTTTTGTGTTTTTGTTTGTTTTTTGTTTTTGTTTTTGTTTTTTAGTTTTTTTGTTCCTTTTAGTTCAGAAAGAGAAAAGGAAGGAAATAAAAAAAGTTTGTTAAAATAACTATTGCATAAAAGGACATCTGGGCTAGATGCTGGGATGTACCTCTTCCAGAATGGGGACTAATGATTTAAACAAAACAAAATATGAAAAAGAAAAAAGAAATAAATTATTCTACTCAATACTGTTTGGGATAATTGCGTTGTTTTTCATCTTTTCTTTTCTTTTTTTTTTTTTTTTCTGAGACGGAGTCTCGCTCTGTCGCCCAGGCTGGAGTGCAGTGGCCCGATCTCAGCTCACTGCAAGCTCCGCCTCCCGGGTTTCCGCCATTCTCCTGCCTCAGCCTCCTGAGTAGCTGGGACTACAGGCGCCCGCCACTTTGCCCGGCTAGTTTTTTGTATTTTTTAGTAGAGACGGGGTTTCACCGTGTTAGCCAGGATGGTCTCGAACTCCTGACCTCGTGATCCACCCGTCTCGGCCTCCCAAAGTGCTGGGATTACAGGCTTGAGCCACCGCGCCCGGCCTGTTTTTCATCTTTTCAACACACAAAACAGTCTTTTTGGGAAGCACTGTGATGAGACTGGCAAAAATGGCTGGTGCATCGATGCTCTAAAATGGTAGGGGGAGCCCTGAGAGAGGCATTCTACTAAATCCCATCGCGAGCGTTCTCATTCTTTACTCCTCCTACTTTTGGAATTGGGAAGGACCAGACTCAAGCTAAGTTCTCAATATATTAACTTTTAGGAATGCCCACTGCCCGTCCCGACCCTCTTCTAGCAAACTCCCCTGCTGGCCACTGTTTCGCCAGCTAGCTGCAGCAACCATACCAAGGGCCAGGAGGCTGCTTGGTGGTGTCAGCTAAGCAAAAGCGGGGTATCATTACTGTTGGGGCCACACATAGTTGGTAAGTGATGGAGCTGATAGTGGGACTCTGCAGTCTTGGTTCTTAGTGTTATTTCTCCCTTGGATTTAAATCTTGAAGTCAATGAGTTTTTTGGACTAAATAATTTTTCACATTTGCCAATGCTTTAAACTTTATAGATTTTTGACATTTGTTTCTCACTCTGTCCTCAAAGCATCCAATGCGGTAGGCAAGGAAACCTGATGTTTCATCCATTGTGCGAAGGTAGGCAAACTTTTTCTGTAAAGGGACAGAGTAAATATTTTCAGCTTTGAGGACCCTATGATCTCAGTTGCAGCTATGCAGTTTGTGATTGTTACAGGAAAGCAGCCTTAGATAGTACGTCAATTGATTGAGTTGTGGCTGTGTTTCAATAGCACTTTATTTACAGGTCGGGCACAGTGGCTCACACCTGTAATCCCAGCACTTTGGGAGGCCAAGGCAGGCTGATTACTGGAGGTGAAGAGTTTGAGATCAGCCTGGCCAACATGGCAAAACCCTGTCTCTACTAGAAATACAAAAAATTTAGCCAGGTGTGGTGGCATGTACCTGTAGTCCCAGCTATTCGGGAGGCTGAGGCAGGAGAATCGCTTGAACCCAGGAGGTGGAGGTTGCAGTGAGCCAAGATCATGGCACTGCACCCTAGCCTGGGCAACAGAGTGAGACTCCATCTCAAAAAAAAAAAAAAAAGAAAAAGAAAAAAAAGAACTTTTTTTTACAAAAAAAGAAAAGGCAGCAGGTGGAATTTGGCCCTATTTGTAGTTTCCTGACACCAATAGTAATAGACTGATCTATTTGGGGACATCAGGACATGCCAGCCACAGAGAAGGTGACTTAGGATGCTTAGTGCCAGGCATTGTGCCTAGTCCACTTCCTAACTTTTCCCAGGCTGCAGCACATAGTGCCACTCACCAGTACCTTTAGGAGATTCAAGGCACAACAATAATAGTGATAATAACTCATCTTTCTACTAGATGCATTGTTCTAAGTGCTTTTCACATCTGACGTTAATCTATGGACAGCTGAGTGACATGGGAAATTGAGATCCTAAGGAAAATAGCTTGCTGAAGGTCACAGAGCTAGTGGGTGGTGAAACTGGGATTTGGACCCAGGTAGAGTGGTGCTAAGCTTGTGAGCTCAAGTCCCTTATCTTCTCTCTCCCACATTACAGGATTTCTCAGTTTGAGATCATCTTTGAAGCCTTACTCTTTGGGAATTGCCTCTTTATATTGAGTGATAAGGTTCTGTGTTCGCTTTTTGAGACATTTACTTTGGAGCAGAACTGCGAGTAAGAGACTGCTAACTCTGCCAATTTTCTGTTATAGCTGGATAGTTCAAGGGTGGAGCAAGATCATGCAAGAGGTTTCTTTTTGCTATCCCTGGGCTACACCAGAGACTTTCAACTGCAGAAGCACTTTAATAACAGTAGAGATGATTTATTAAGTGTCTGTTTTGTTGATACTGTGCTAAGTGTATTAAATATATTATATTGGTTAAAATCTTACAGTGCTGTAAGTTAAGTGGTATTATCCCCGTTGCACAGATGGGAAAATTGAGGCTCAGTTACGGATTAGTTAATTAAATCTCTGAGCCTTAGTTTCCTCATTTGGACATTATGATCGTCCTATCTTTTAGGGTCATTATGAAGATTAAATGAGTTAACACATGTTACGGATTTAGAGCAATGTTTGGCACTCAATAGTGTTACCTGTTATTGTTGCTGTTATTATTAGAACATAGTAATTGTAGAGGTGCAATGCTCACTTTTTATGAGTATTTGTGAATTAGAAATAAGCATGTCAATATTCAACATAGTGCCTACGTGTTAATAGATGGAACTTATGATTATTTATAGGAAGAAAGTATGTAAAGCCCTGTTCCTTTTAATTTAAAAATACCTCCACTGATGATGGTTTCAAAATTAAACATTAAAATGTTAAAACTCAGTCTCTTGGTTTTGTTTGTTGTTGTTTGTTTTGCATAAATTTGCTCCCTGCAAAAACAGCCCCAGATATTCCTGTTTACTGTAAATTGGGTAGATAGGGTTGGCACTAGAGGATAGGTATGCCTGACATAGTAAATGATTTACATGGTGCATTTTACAGCCTTAAAAGCAGTAACTTAGAAATATGCACAGGGGAGTAAAATAATTTGCTCATTTATGTTAGATTTCAGTGAAAACCTAATTGTAAAAAAGTTGTATTTTACATATGCACTCTATTATATACCCTACATCACTGTGCATATTTTTTGTACATACTTATTTCTCTTTGGGGTTAGGTCCAGAACTGTGAGTATTCTATGATAATGGCAATTTAAAGTATTTGTTCAATATTAAGATTGACTATATATACATGATTTTTCTTTTCCATACTGACCTTAGGACTTAACCCCTGCCTTAAGCTGGAACTCAACTCTATAATGAAATGCAGAAAATGAACATTTTTCCCCCTCCATAAATTAAATAACTGATAATTAACCTTTTCATTTCTTTTTTAGCTTGCTAATTTCTGTTAGTAGAAACTAAAGCAATGCTATACAATTCAAATTTTTTTTGTGACAGTGACATCTGGTGGTTCGTTTTTAATTCTCATGATTTCTCTGTGCTTGGCTGATTGTTGGAAATTCCAAAGAATCGTTGTGTGAACTGCTTTGCTTGGCGTTTAACACTAGCTAGCTATTGAGAATCAAGTTAGTTCCATGGATGTGGCTTAAACTTTGAAAACCTCAGTGCTCCATTTGGATGCAGCCCTTCTCTGAAGGGAATACCACCCTTCCTTGGATGAATGAACATTTTAGCATTTGTGATGGGCAAACACTGTCTTGGGAAGGATTTCTCTTTAATTCAGAGAACTTAGGATTTTGAATAAGTGATGGTATCTGTGCCAACCTCTTTGCTTTACTCATGAGGAAGCTGGAGCCCTGAGAAGTGGAGTGTGTTGGCCAAGGTCTCACTGTGTCGGCCAAGGTCTCACTGTTGGCCAGTGTCTCACCGTGTTGGCCAGTGTCTCACTGTGTTGGCCAAGGTCACCTGCTTCTTGGTGAGCAGAGGTTCCATAACTTATGGGTTTTGTGCTCAGAAATTACGTTGTTGTTGTTGTTGTTGTTTTTAGATGGAGTTTTGCCCTTGTTGCCCAGGCTAGAGTGCAATGGCGCTATCTTGGCTCACTACAACCACATTTCTGCCACTGTTTACAACTTTTTTTTTTCCCCTTGAGACGAAGTCTTGCTCTGTTGCCCATACTGGAGTGCAGTGGCACAGTCTTGACTCACTGCAACCTCTGCCTCCTGAGTTCAAGTGATTCTTGTGCCTCAGCCTCTCTGAGTAGCTGGGATTACAGGCACGCACCACCATGCCTGGCTAATTTTTGTGTTTTTAGTAGGAATGCGATTTCACCATGTTGGCCAGGCTGGTCTCAAACTCCTGACCTCAGGTGATCCACTGGCCTTGGCCTCCCAAAATGTTGGGATTACAGGCGTGAGCCACCAGGCCCAGTCGGTTCTTCTTTTTAGTGTTGATACTTCTGTTTTTTCTGCCTCACCGCAGAATCCAGTATGGTCTAAACCTTGTTCAGTATTAATGGCCACACAAGGGAAAAGATCCCTAGCCCCCTTTCCTCATTTCTGTGCGTAACTCTAAATGAGGTGTGATATGGTAAGTCCCTTGGCAGTCCAGGTTCCATGCATTCATTCATTAGGCAACGAGTATTTATTGAGCAAACCCTGGTGTGAAGCCCTGGTGTTTTTTCTGTGTATGTAAGAGCCTGCTCTGATGGAGACAGAGGGTAATCAAGTCAACAAGGAAGATCAATAGAGATTATGATAAGTGCTATGAATGAAACAAATGAGATGAAGAGGAACTGTAAGTAAGCTGCTATTCCTAGTAATTTTAATTAGGGTGATCAGAGATGTTCTTCTTGAGGAGGTGGCTTTCTAAGCTGAAAATCAAAGGATGAGAATGAGTCAGCCATGGGAATAATTGAGCAAAGGACATTATAAAAAAGGGGACAGTGCAGAGAGCTGTGGGATGTTTGGCTTGTCCAAAGACCTGAAAGAAAGACCTGTGGCTAGAGTTGAGTGAGTAAGGGGATGTGGTCAGAGGCTGGCGGGGCTGTTTTAGGGCTCTGTAGATAGGGAGAATGAGTTTGGGATTTTTCTAAGTGCAATGGAAAGCTCTCGAAGAGGTCTAGAAAACTGGAATGGTGTCTGCTTATTCAAAAACATGAAGTAAAAGAATGATATGGTTGTCATGTGAAGAATTGAATGGAGGGTGTCAAGCACAGGAGCAGGGAGACCAGTGAGGCGGCCCCTCTGGAGGTCTCCTGGCTTGGGCTATGGGGAGAGTGGTAAGGATGTCAGAGAAGGATCTTGGAAGATTAGGCTGGGTTGTGGTGGGCCCCAGATACCTGGACGAGGAGCTTAGGTTTGGTTTTTGCAGCTGTGAGGGAGCTGTTGTGTATGTGTGAGTTTTTGAGTGAGTGCATGTGTGTTTGTGTATGTGGCTGTGAGATTGTGTGTGAGTCACTGTGTCTGAGTGCGGACTGCATGTGTGGACTTCTGAGTGCATATGAGTGTGTGCGTTTCTCATCCTGTTGCACTGTGATCAGGCCAGTGGCATGAAGCAAAGGGCTATCCTGTGTGACACAGAGTAAACTGGGGGAAAGGCTGGTGGCAGGGAGACGAGCTGAGAGGGTGGTGCAATGAGATGTGAAATGAAGGCCCAAAGGATGCTCACTTAGCTAGCCACGGAGAAAGAAAAGACTCTATGGAGCAAGTCCTGTTATTTATTTTACTCTACAATTGGGATGATTGAGATTTAGGAGTGAAAGGCAACTTCATAAAAGATGTCATAGTCTCTTTAAATTAGACCAGTTTGATCTCTTGCTGAGTATTTTAACAGCCTTATTTTAAAAAAATAAATAAATCTCACTGAAATTCGTGTGCTTGATTTCTGTGAACAGAGTTCCGTGAGCGTTAAGTTGATTGATTTTACTACCTGCTATATCTTCCTGCCAGGACCACTCTCCCCAATGCATGTATTCATTTTCTCTTTTAGAATTCTTGAGAAACTAATTTAGAATTCTTGAGAAACTCATTGTATTTTTCATTTCCCCCAGGACATTTTTGAAGATGCCTTGGAAACCATCTCAATGTAAGTAATAACATAATAAAAAGTATGTAGTCAAGAAAAATTGATGGTTGTCTTACATAAAAAGTAAATATTTCATTCTCATTTTTTTGGAGAGTACTGTAGTGGCTATTTTCAGAAAAAGTCACTTTTCTGTAATTAAAGAAGTTGTGATTATATTTAAGAAAGGACCAATCTAGTAATACTCTCAGATACATTTCTGAGTGTTATTTCATGTAACAAAATTTTTCTCAAAAAATTATTTGTTTATAACTAACTCTTTTAATAGTTGTTCATATTTATTTATATCATTAGTCTCATTTTGTAGATTTTTGTGTTTGGTTTGCACTTAATTTTATTAAAAGCATTCACTGTAAGCCTATATAGTTTTTGTAATAATTCTAAATGACTAAATCATATTAGATCAAGTGGAATATTACAACTTACTTACCTGCTTCTCCACTGTTAGACATTTAGGTTGTCACTGGCGTAAAAATGTAAAACTAAGTTTTACATGTGTATAGCTTTGTCATAGTTTGAATTGCTTCTAAAGGTTAACATTACAAATGTAGAATTACTGAATTAAAAGGGATGAATATGTTTAGTGTTCTTTGTATATCTCTAATTGCCTTTCTGTATTAATTGACTTCAGCTGCTATAACAAAACACAATAACCTGGGTGACTTAACCAACAATAATTTATTTTCTCACAATTTTGGAGGCTAGAGAGGTCTGAGTTAAGGGTGCTAGCATGGTTGGGGTTCTGGTGGGGGCTCTCCTCTTGGCTTGCAGACTGCTTCCTTCTTGTTGTGTTCTTACATGGCCAAGAGAGTGAGAGCAAAAGCTCTCTGATGTCCTTTCTTATAAGGGTGTTAATCCTATCCTGAGGACCCCACTCTCCTGACCTCATTTAAATCTGATTGTCTCCCAAAGGCCCCGTATTTAAATTCCATCATGTTGAGGGTTTGGGCTTTAACATGTACATGTACAGGTGGGGGCAGAGGGGCATAGTTTGTTTTACAGTACTTCCACAAGAGTATTATCAGTTTACTTGGCTACCAATACTATATAAGTAAAGTGGTTTAAATTGTCACATTATCATCACTGGGTATTATTTGAAAAACAGTTTTGCAACTTAAATGATACCTACTTTAGTATTTTTAAAAATTATTTAAAAAATACACTGCATCTTTTGTATGACTTCTAGTTTTCTTTTGTCTCTTAGCTTTTTTTAGAATGTTTCTCTTAACATACTTATGGACTTTAAATTATATATACCCTAATCTTTTGTCATTTTTGCTATAGATATTTGCTCCAGACTGCAATTTTTCTTTATTTTAGAACGATACATTTTTATTTTGTCCAAAAGTTTAATGTTTGTATGTTTTGTTTTGTTTTTTTTTTTGAGATGGAGTGTTGCTCTGTCACCCAGGCTGGAGTGCAGTGGCGCTATCTCGGCTCCCTGCAAGCTCTGTCTCTCGGGTTCACGCCGTTCTCCTGCCTCAGCCTCCCGAGTAGCTGGGACTACAGGCAGCCACCACCACACTTGGCTAATTTTTTTGTATTTTTAGTAGAGACTGGGTTTCACCGTGTCAGCCAGGATGGTCTCAATCTCCTGACCTCGTGATCCACCTGCCTTGGCCTCACTTAAGTGTTGGGATTACAGGCGTGAGCCACCAACGCCTGGCTTATAGTTTTTTTTTTTAAACTTAATTGTGATTGGAATTAACCTATTAATTAGGAGCAGTTTCAGATTTACAGAATTATTGAGGAGGTAGTACAGAGTGTTCCTGTGTAACCAGCCCTGGTTTTCTCTATTATTAATTTCTTAAGTTAGCATGGTACATTTGTCACAATTAATGATCAATACGGATATATTATTGTTAACTAAAGTTCATACGTTATCCAGATATAGTTTTTACCTAGTGTCCTTTTTCTGTCTCAGGATCCCACCCATGATACCACTTTACATTTAGTCGTCATGTCCCCTTAGGCTCCTCTTGGCTGTGACAGTCTCTCAAACTCTCGTTGTTTTTGGTGACCTTGATAGTTTTGAGGAGTACTGTCAGTTATTTTGTAGAATGTCCCTCAATTGAGATTGGTTTGTTTTTTTCCCCTCATGATTTGACTGTGGTCATGTGTTTTTGGGAGGAAGACCCCAGATGGAAAGGGCCATTCTTGTCACATCATAGCAAAGGTCCACAATATCAATGTGACTTAGCTCTACCGATGTTGAACTTGGTCACATGGCACGGGTAGTGTTTGTCAGGTTTTTCCACTGTAAAGTTACCCTTTTTCCCCTCCTCCCTTTTTGTGCAGTACTCTTTGGAAGATAATCTGTTTATATGATTTTTAAGAAATCACTTCTATGGTGGGCAAGTGATCGCCATTCAGAAATCTTACAGTTATTCAACCCTGCTCCTCCCTGGGTGTTGGCAGGAACTGAGCTTGGGCTGTAGTAGGCGATCGCAGTCCAGGGGATGGAAAAGGATCAGGCCATGGGGCTGCTGATTGGAGTTTACCAGAGGAGACACTGCTTTTCCCAGCGGGACCTAGCATGCCACACACACCAGAGAGGGATGCAGGCCTCACAGAGGAGGACGGGTCTCACCGACCAATGGGACCACTGTGACCCGTGAGCAGTGCACAATGACGCTTGTGCTTCTCTGAGCTCCCACTGGCTTCAGTAGGCTGTTAGTGACGTTACCTTTGGGACGTCAGGAAGGCATTCCAAGTAGTTTTTAACATCTATTAGTTTTTAAAAAAATCAAACCATAGAAATAAAAACCCTGAATTCAACCCAGCTGAAGTTAATTTAGATTCCTATCTCACACCAGCCCTAAAATTGCTAGTCCACTACTACTATTCCAACACTGTTTGTCAGGTCCATGAGGGAAAGAATTGATATTTGATATCTCCTTTATCAAATAAGTTCATTAAAATAATAACACACTATTTTGGGGCTTTCCATTCAGTTCCTTTGATCTAGATGCCTGTGTTTGCACAAAAACAACTCTTTTGTCCAACCACATTAGATGGTTTAATATTAGCATTGTCTGGTTCTCAGAACATCATCCAAAATGACTCCTGTGATGGAGATGCTTTTGATTTTTGACTATCAGAAATCCCTTTGTGTATTTTTTGTTTTTGCTTTAAAATAAGTTTTATTGTGTATATGGGGTATATACAACATGATGTTATAAGATACATATATAGTGCAATTTTACTATAGAAGAACAAATGAAGATATCTATCATCTCACATAGTTGCCTTTTTTTTTTTTTTTTGGGAGACAGAGTCTCGCTCTGTCACCCAGGCTGGAGTGTAATGATGTGATCTCAGCTCACTGCAACCTCTGCCTCCTGGGTTCAAGCAATTCTCCTGCCTCAACCTTCCAAGTAGCTGGGATTACAGGCGCCTGCCACCACGTACAGCTAATTTTTGTATTTTTAGTAGAGACAAGGTTTCACCATGTTGGTCAGGCTGGTCTCGAACTCCTGACCTCAGGCGATCCACCTGCTTTGGCCTCCCCCAAAGTGCTGGGATTACAGGCGTCAGCCACTGCGCCTGGCCTAGTTACCCATTTTTTTTCCTCCTGTGGCAAGGAGGAAAAATTTAATTTAGCAAAAATCCTGAATACAGTGTACTATTTATTATTAACTATAGTCCTCATGTTGTACATTAGATTTTTTAGCTTGTTCATCCTTCATATTTGCTAGAGAAACCCCTTCATGTACTTTTAAAGTGGGGAATTCGAGAAGCATTGTGTGTCTTGGTGTCTTTTATTCTACAGTCATTTTTCATCCTGAAGACTGTAGCTTCTTAACACTGCCTCAGTTTCTGTTGACCACACATTTTCCCTTCATTGCCTCCGGAACTTCTCTGTGACTGTATTTATCTGCCAGCAGTTTCTTTCTCTTGTCTAATTTTAACTGCCCTGTCCTGCTCAGTTTAACAAATCCAAAGGTTTCCCCATTTTAGACTTTACCTTGCTCTTTTAGGTTTCTGGTGTGCATTATTTCTCGTGTCCTTTAGACTGTCGCTTAAACGTTTGTGTGTCCTTTTCAGTGTTGCTGAATTGTTCCATTCCTCTCACCTTGGTTATAGCAACACATTGTAGGAACCCTTCTCCTAATGGAGAGAAATAGAGCCCAAAGCCAGAAGATGTAGCCAGATTAGATGCTGGAGTCCATACTCGAAGAATCTTGTAGCAGAGGCCTCCATTCAGAGTCTGTAATTGATTTCGATCTGATTTTAATAAACTTTGCGTTTTGGTCTTGTGCATACTTTTGCCTTACAGCGTTCTGAGAGGTATTGTAAGGGGGTAGTTTCTGAAGCAGAGCTTGTTGGTAATGACAAAAAATGGCAGTGAGAGAACAAAGAAAATATTACACACAGCCATAAAACTCCAAAGCACAGCAGTGTGCTTTCATTTTACCTTCGTGCACACAACTACATGTACCTTCCTGGGGAGACGGGACTGACCACAGACTTGACAGTCAGACTTGAACTCTAGTTCCAGTTTGCCATTTACTGGCTGGGAGGCCTGGGACCAGTTTCCCTGAGCTTATTTTCTCCTCTCATAGATTTATTGAGAGGATTAAATGAAATTTAAGTTAAATGTGATAATGGGAGTAAAACACATGGTTGGTGCTCAGTGAATATCGGTACTTTTCTGCTTTCCCTGGTAAGAGTGTGGGTTCTCCAGAAACATAGAACCAATAGGAGACATAAAATGTCTATATATGAAGAGATTTGCTGTAAGGAATTGACTCATGTGATTATGGAGGCTGAGAAGTCCCTAGTTCTGCAGTTGGCAAGCTGGAGACACCGGAGAAGTGATGCACTTCCAGTCCAAGTCAGAGGCCTCTGATTATAAATATATGTTAATTGTAAAAAATTTCTTCAATTGATTTACGTGAACTTTTTGTTTGTCCTCATTTCAGGGTTTGTCAATATTCTCACATTTCCTCTTAAATTGGTAATACTATAACATTCCCTTTGTGAATTCTGCAAAACTGAGTAGAGTTCTTTTTCCTTACACTTACTGAAGCATACATTTTGATCTTACATTTCTAGTGCAGAGAGCAAATGCTTCAATCTCTCTGTATCAAGGTTCAGTGCTCTTGCCAACTTGATGATTAATTTCTTCCAGTGAATATTTTCTCTTGAATGCCTAATGAAAGGATTCACACTAACAGATGAAGGAAGCCTTAAGTTGTTTCCACAGAGGAAGTCGTTTCTTATTTTTCTTTTTCTGCCTAATGAATTTACCACTCTCAACATAGATTTTTCCTACCTCTGGACCTTTGTGGTAATGATTGTGTTATTTTAACTATTTTGAGAAATTGCTAGTTTTGTAAACTGGTAGATCATACAAAAATCTCCACCATTTAGAACTGGAGGAAAAATTGGAGATGTAAAAAAATGTTAGTGGAACATTGACCATGTTCTTTTTAAAAATTAAAATAGGACAAGTGTGGTGACTCATGCCTGTAATTCCAGCAGGCTGAGGTGGGTGGATCACCTGATGTGGGCGGATCACGTGAGGTGAGGAGTTCAAGACCAGCCTGGCCAACTTAGCAAAAACCCATTTTTACTGAAAATACAAAAATTAGCTGGGCTACTTGGGAGGCTGAGGCAGGAGAATCGCTTGAACCCGGGAGGCGGAGGTTGCAGTGAGCTGAGATTGTGCCACTGCACTTCAACCTGGGTGGCGGAGCAAGACTGTATCTCAAAAAAAAATAATAAAATAAAAAAAATAAAATTGTGAACTTTATGACCTGTTTGGCCTAAGGAGGTGACCTCTTAAGGAGCAATTGTAAATTATAGCCATCGCGTGAGATATAGAAATTTGTCACAAATAAAATGCAGTTCTATATTAGCTATAATCTCTTGCTTCCTGATTTAACATTTCCATGCTGGTTTGCACTTCTAGTGCTCTGACGATGGAGTATCCTTTTTTCTCAGTGTTAGTACCCAGTTGCCATCTCTGACAATGTAGTGGTGGATGTGATAAATCTCTTGATAAATTAACTGTGACATGGCATGTGAAGAGTAAATATAGTGTTTTGGGAATTCCCTAAGAAAGCTATCTTTTGATTGGGAGATGGGAGTGCTGGCATTTGCTTTGGGTTTTGTGGGGTGGGTGGCATTTCAGTTGGTGGAGCCAGTGCAGAGGGTCAGAGGTGGTGACATGCTGGGTGAACAGCTCTGAGGACAGTGGCCAGAGCACAGAGCAGTGAGTTTGAAACACCAGTGGGGCCCTGGACCCAAACGAAGTTGGATCATGGAGGATTCCTGGTCTTGTCTAGTGGGGAGAATGGACTAACCATTTACAGTCGTCGTGATTTGGTGTTTTGTTTTTGTTTTTGTTTTGTTTTTTTGACAGGGTCTCACTCTGTCTCCCAGGCTAGAGTGCAGTAGTACGTTCTCAACTCACTGCAGCCCCAAACTCCTGGGTTCAAGCACTCCTCCCACTTCAGCCTCCCAAGTGGCTAGGACTACAGGCAGGTGCCATCACGCCTGGCTAATTTTATTTTTTGTGGAGACACAGTTACCCTATGTTGCCCAGGCTGGTCTTGAACTCCTGGACTCAAGTGATCCTCCCACCTTTGCCTCCCAGAGTGTTGGGATTACAGGCATCAGCCACTGTACCTGGCTGGTGGTATTTTTGATTAACCTCTTTCTCATAAAAACCACTGTGGGCAGTGGGACAGAAATCTAACTGGAAGGCCTGGTGGGGCACTGATTAATTTTTTCTTTTCATGATAGGTTAGAGAAGTCAGGGGAGACAGATCAAACTTATATTCAAAGACTGTTAGAGCAGATGTAGGTTTAATATATTATCAGCAGTGGGCTTTCATATTCCAGAGCATCTTATGAGAATTTTGAATTTATCCTTACACAGAAATCCATATGTGTTCAATAGAGTCCTGAGGTGGTATGGATACAGTGGGGATGAATGTGTCTGTTTGCAAGAACTGCTTTGAATTTGTACTTATTTGTAGAAGGTGAAATTGGCAGATATTTTTAGCCAAGTAATTAGAAGCTTACAATGGAAATAAAAATATTTTGATTCCTTCTTGGCCTTTTGTCAAAGATCAACTGTAGTATAAAAATACTTTGTATCATAACATTTCTCACAAACTTTTTCCTTCTCCACACCTTCTCTTTTGAACCATAAGTTGTAGATTAGAGTGAGGTAAGGCCTTTAGGGCCATTTTCTTTTCCTCATTACGTTAGATCAATTGGTGATACAATAGTTCTGTCTGTTGTAATTAAGGGTGAATATCGGTGAATGATAGTTGGAAAACATCTGATATTTTTCTTCAGAGTGATTAAGTTATAAATAGTGACTACAGGCAGAGTTAGATTTGTTTTCATTTTTCTCTGCTGTTTTTTTTGGCTCCAATTTTTCCCTGCAGGTAATATAAATGTTACTCAAGTTTGGAAAGGGAGTTTTGTCCTCTCTTAATTTGATTTTCTTAACCAAGTCGATAGTTATTTTATTGGATCTAAGCTGCCATTGATATTGTTATCTTATATATTCCTAAGGAAGGAAAAAAACACAATGAGGAATTTTAAGGAGACCTTACATAACAGAAAGGAAAAATAAAATCATCATGCAGGAAGGCATAGCAAGGAAATGTGTATATTTCAACCTTGTTATTAGGTAGGGAGGGGAAAAAAAACCCTCTAATGAGATTCTCCACCCAGATAATTGTTTTAAACAGCTCTATTGCAATATTAATTTATATCTCATATATATTCCTATTTTAAGTATACAATTTAATGCATTTTAATGTATTTACAGAATTATAGAACCATCACGACAGTCTAACTTCAAAACATTTTTATCATCTGAAAAAGAAAGCTGTGCCTATTTATAGTCATTCTCTATTCCCACCCTTAGGTGGGGCATTAACTAATCTAATTTCTGTCACCCTTAGCTGGGGCAACCACTAATTTAATTTTTGTATATATTTTATATAAATAGAATAATCTAATATGTATTATTTTGTGTCTACACATGTCATAGAATGTGCTAGTACAAATAGATGCTCCTTGACTCATGATGGGATTACATCCTGATAACTTCATCATAATAAAAAATATAATAAGTGAAAATGCATTGGATGCCCTGACAAACCCATCATAATGCTGAAAAATTGTAAGTTGAACCATACTAAGTTGGGGACCGTCTGCACTTCATTGCTTTTTATGGCTGAATAATTTTCATTGTTATGAATATATCATATTTTATTTATCCATTCATCAGTTGATGGGCATTTGAGTCATTTCCAGTTTTTGGCTATTGTGAATAATGCTGCTGTAAGCAATTGTGTACAGTCTTTGTATGAACATGTTTTAAATTATCTGTCATACAGACACAGAAGTGGAATTGGTGAGTTGTATGGTGAACCTATGTTTGACTTTTTAACGCTCTTTAGAATTTGAATTGTAAGCTGGTTTGGAGTCTGAGTACATATAAATGGTGTCACCCCCCAACAACTTCAAGCAGGTTATTTAACTTTAAGTGGATCAGGTTAGTGGTGTCCTCAGGTAATTGGCAGAAGCAAATGCAGATCCTCTCCCTAAGAACATAACTGATTTAGGGCAGTCAAAGTTGCTGTCAATTTTAAGATGTATCTTGGGGTTAGGGATATTCCATGATGAAAATTTGTGTGTCATAGAGTCAATGATACAGTAAATGGAAGTAAAAGTTCTTTAAAAAGCTCAAGATAAACAGCATTCCTGGTGTTTTTTCCTTGTTTTTGTTACCACTTGGCTTGCTTCTGTTTGTATTTTCTTTTGTCCTATTAGATCTACTCTAATGGTCTGCTATTGTATTTAGACCTGCCACTGTGAAGTTCTTCATATAAGTTCATGGGGGAATGAGAATGTGTGTTGTACATGTTTTAAGATATAGATCCTATAAATGCTTCTTTTCACTACAAGGAGTGACAAGGTTTCATAACTTGAAGGAAAGCTCCTTAGCAACACTTTGGTCCAATGATCTCATCTTACCAAGGAGGTCCCAGCAGAGATGGAAGACTGAGTCGTGGTCGGGGTGTTGTTGGTGCAAAGTGAATGACCAGTGAACCCCTATGAGCAGGACCTTTGTGATTGTGGTTGCCTTGCTGCAGGCTCAGTATCCTCTCTGACCCTCTCACCCTGGTAGCAATGCTTAGCTTGTGTCTGAAAGCCAGGACTTTGCTCTTACACTGAGTTCCTTGCCTCCTCCATAAGTAACCTTCTTGATATGGCTGCTGCTCCCTGCTGCTGTCTTTGGCTGTTTTGATAGTTGTAATGGGAAAGAGGTCCAATCATTGCTTCTTTGATCACTCACTAGGATGTTTCACAAACACATTAATTTTTATGTCCCAAACTGAACTCTTGGTATCCACCTCCTTTGTTTATCTGAAAACTTTGCATTTTCTGTAAATGTCTCCACCCACCATCCACCCATTTGTTCAAGTCAGAAGCTTGGGAGAGACATCTTTGATTCCTTTCTTTTCTTTTAATTTCCACGTTACCAAGTCTGATGATTTCTACCTCCAAAATATATTTCCCATCTGTTCACTTTCCTCTCTCTCCACTCTGTTACATTAGCTTAAGTGACTATACGATTTTGCTTGGACTACTTTAAGAGTTGGCTAGTGCTTAATGTGTGTTCCTGCTTCTTTTGTTCTCTCCCTCCACTTTTCCAACTGCACCCCACTTATTCTTCATACAGCAGCCCAAGTTATCTTACTTTATTTTTTCTGAGACGGAGTTTCGCTCTTGTTGCCCAGGCTGGAGTACGGTGGTACGATCTGGGCTCACTGCAAACTCCACCTCCGGTTCAAGCGATTCTCCTGCCTCAGCCTTCCTGAGTAGTTGGGATTACAGGCACCCGCCACCACGCCCGGCTAGTTTTGTATTTTTAGTAGAGACAGGGTTTCTCTATTTTAGTTAGGCTGGTCTGGAACTCCTGATCTCAGATGATCTGCCTGCCTTGGCCTCCTAAAGTGCTGGGATTATAGGCATGAGCCACCATGCTCAGCCTAAAATTATTTTTAAAAATAAGATAATTTGGGCTGGGTGCAGTGACTCATGCCTGTAATCCCAGCACTTTGGGAGGTCACAGCGGGTGGATTGCTTGAGCCCAGGAGTTTGAGACCAGCCTGACCAACATGGCAAAACCCCTTTTCTACAAAAAAATGCAAAAAATTGGCCAGGTGTGGTGACACATGTCTGTAGTTTCAGCTACTTCAGAGGCTGAAGTGAGAGGATCATCTGAGCCGCAGAAATCGAGGCTGTGTTGAGCTGTGATCGCGCCACTGCACTCCAGCCTGGGTGATAGAGGATGACTCTGCCTCAAAAAAAAAAAAAAAAAAAAGAATTTTAATATGACCAATTTTGAACATCTACAGAAAGTAAAGAGGATAGTAAACCGAACCTTATATACTAATCACTTAGCTTCTATAGTTGTCAACTCAAGGCCAATCTTATTTCATCCATATCTTACCCCCAGATTATTTGGAATCAAACCCTAGACATGATAATTTATTTCTACCTCTAAATATATTAAAATATATTTCCTGAAAACAAAGACAATCTCTTTCATAATTACCATTCAGATACCAAGATCAGGAAATTAACATTGATATAGAGCTATAGTTTATATGCTTTATATGACATCATTTTATCTGTATTTTAGCTTGCAAAGGTCACTTTTTAAAAATATCACAAGACTGTTATCACCCCTAAAATGTAATAATATCCATCCAGTAACTTATCAGTGCTCAAAATTTTCCAACTGTCTCATTTATTTTTTAACAGTATGTTTGTGTGAATGAGGACAAGAGTGATCCTTTCAGAAATTGAATGGGATTATGTCACTTCCTTGCTTAAAAATCCATCCATGAGTTTTCATGTCTAAAGTTGAAGGCCCAATCTTCCTTTGTTCATAAGACTTGAGGTGGTTGGGCTCCCACATACTGCTTCTGCCTCATCGAGGGCAACTCTTGTCCTCATGCATGACCCTCCAGCCACAAGCCTTATCCAGTGTTTTGTCATGCTGCTCCGGATTGGAGCGTGTTTGCCCTAACTCTTTTCAGGGCTTTTTGCTGGCCATGCTCCACTCTCAGCTGCTGTGTCCTCCCACTTTCTCAGTGACTCCACCGGCGTAGTTACTCTTCCCCCATTTCTCTGTCTTGGCATCTTGTTTGTGTTTGTCACTCCATTTCTCATTTTGCAGTTAATTGTTATTTGGTTTTTGATCATCTGTTTTTTTGAGGTTTAAGTTCTGTAATGATGGGCCTGCTCTACTTTGCTTGTCATGGTGTACTTGGCACCTATGCACCATGCTTGTCACATAGTAGGTGCTCAGTATATATATGTTGGAAAAATGAATGTGTGAAATTAATATACTGTCTTAGTCCATTTGGGCTGCTGTAACAAAATCCATTAGACTGGGTAATTTATAAACAATGGAAATTTATTTCCTCACAGTTTTGTAGGCTGCAAGGTCCAAGAGTAAAGTGGCAGCAGATTGAGTGTCTGGTGAGGGCCCATTCCTCCTAGATGGTGCCTTCTTTTTGTTCTCATGTGGCAGAAGGAAGCCAAAAATAGTGGAGGGAGGGGAAAGAAAAAAAAAAAAGGAAGAAGCAAAAAGGGACAAGAGACTCCCTCAAGCTTTTTTGTTAGTGCACTAATCCCATTTACAAGGGTGGAACCCTCATGACCTATCACCTCCCAAAGGCCCTACTTCTTAATACCATCGCCTTGGGGGTTAGGTTTCAACATACGAATTTTGGAGGGACACAAACATTAAACCATAGCATGTACTATTAAGAAAATATAGATGGATCCTCAGAGTAGACTGCTAGGATTTGCAGTACATTAAAGAAAAAAAATCTAGCCATCATTGAGTTCTTAATGAGTATAGGGCACATTGATAATTGCTGTGATTATTCAAATAGTTAGTTAAGGGATCTTTTGGAATACACGTTTTAAAAAGATGACTGTGGCTGATTGTGTTCGTAAACTGAAATGCATACATAATTAAATAAAGTCCAAACGTTTGGGCATAGTAAACACTATCCATAATTGTTAGTGTCTCCATTGCCGTTTTTATCTGGTGGGCTGACTCACTTTTCACTTGAAGTTTGTATAAATGAGTTGTCAGAATCTTAAAGGATACAGTGAGCTCATTGCCTTTTGTTAACTTTTTACCCTCTTTTACCTGACATCCTTTTTTTTTGTGACGCCTTCATCCATTCCCTTTTCATCTACCTCATGATAAAAATAGGAACCTAAGATGACTAATAAAACACCCAAAAGCAGATACTTGCGAACTTTGTCTTTTGAAATGTGCCAAACTTCTTCATTGCTTGTGTTCTGAAAATTCATCAGTCTCTCTGGTCCCCTTTCTTTTTCCTTCTTCCCTCTTTCCCCCTTTTGTCTCTGGTTGTAGAACATTATTCTATGACCAGAGAATAGAATTCCTCAAAGGCATAGTGATATTTGGTTTAGGTACATTTTTGAGTAATGTGTAGTTCAGTGCCATGCATACTGTATGTCTAATAAATAGTCTGAAGACTTAATAGCCACCAACAAATGGGAAGAACCCTGAAATTGCCTAAAACTGAAGAGATATTTGGGGATTTACATATAACTTTTATTACTGTATAAAGTAATTTCTATGTTATTTATTTTATTTTTATTGTCTAGAATGAAAATATTCATACCAGCAAGGGTCTTTTAAAATTACCTTGTAAGCAGAGTGTTATAGTTAGAATGAAAAATGTTAAAACTCCATATACCCCTGATGAATTAACATTTTCAAAGGTGTGGGCATAGTTTTTGGTCTCCCCTGTAGGCAATACAGCTATAAGCTTTTGATTTTTATTTATTTTAGTAGTTAGGAAAGTTTTCTGCAAGAGTAACTTGACTTTTTTGCAGGAAAAAAAATGTGTGTGTGTGTGTGTGTGTGTGTGTATAAAGTTCTGTGTGTCAGATCTCCCATTGACTTAAGGGATTCTTTGCCATTTAAAAATTTCAGCCTATTTTGAAAGAAATTATACCCGTAATGTGTAGCTTGCTTTGATTCAAATAATTTTATGTAATCACTGTAAGCAAATTAAGCCTGTGATTGGCTATGTAAAACGTGTGTTTTAAACGATACCATTCTCTTTGTCTCAGTACAGTAGATGGGTCCTATATTTTCAGCAGAACTTAGTTATGTAACTTATGTAAGGATACCTTTTCAGAGAGTCCCATATAAGTAAAAATTATTTGGTAATATGTATTTAACCTACAAAATAATTTATTTGAAAGCATTTTGTAAAACTGCAAAGTGTAAAGCAAACGTAACATAGTATATATACATATAATATATTGAGGAGCACTGCTGTTTTTGTAAAAGCATTTTTTCTTTCAAGATGCAAGACATTTTGATATAGCTATTTCAGTCTCACAAGGGCTCCCTTAAACTATAAAAATACTTTTTAAAGAGTTAAAAAAGAATATGTTTTTTAAAAAATCTAACAGATATCTAAGAAATAAAAGTGTTATCCCTGCTCATTTCCCAGTTCTGAGACCTGCCCCATCAAAACAGGGAAAAGGAAGGAAACGATGCCTGCATTGCATGGTTCTTTTTTTTTTTTTTTTTTAATGCTAGTTTTATGAATTTATAGACACTCCAGGTTTTAAAAGCCTTTATTGAACACATCCTTTACATCAAGCATTAAGCTATTTTAGGGGGATAGACTTGACAAAGGGAGTATGGGTATGGAATGGGAGTGTCCAAGAAGTCTCGAGTCCACATTTTTTCTCCAGTCAAGTCTCAATGTTGACAGTGAGCCAGGGGCCAGGGGCCAGGGGCAAAGGGGAGAGGGACACATGTGCAGGGATGTGTTGCTTTGTATGGTTCTTAGTAATAAAGGACAATAGTTGGAGACGTTATTGTTTAAATATTAAGAGCAAATTAAGGCAAATAATTCTATCTTTTTTGGGTAGAGAAGTGTGTTTCAAACATGGCACCAACAGGAAAAAAGAGTGATAGTTTTGATTGTTATGACAAAATGCTTATAAACCCATTTCAAAGACAATTAACTGAGATTTTGAACATATATGAAAGAAGGTTACACTGCAAACAGATCCAGAAAGAGAACACTTTGATGAAAATATTGGCAAAGGGACATAAGCAGACGATTAAAAAAAAATACAGGTCAGTCAGGCCGTTATATTAATTTCCTATGGCTGCTATAACAGATTAAAACTTGGTGTTTTCACATAATAACAGGTTTATTCTCTTACAGTTCTGGAGGTCAGATGTCTGAAATGGGTTTCACTAGGTCAAAACCAAGGTGTCCCATGGCCATGCTCCCTTGAGAGGTTCTAGAAGAGAATCCATTTCCTTGCCTTTTCCAGCATCTAGAGCTACATTCCTTGCATTCATTGGCTCATGGCCACATCCTGCATCTTCAAAGCCAGCAGCATAGCATCTTCAAATCACTCTCCTTCCGTGGTCCCACCACCTTCTGTTTTTCGATGTCTCTCTACCTCCCTCTTTGTAAGGAGATTTGTGATTGCCTTTAGGGCACACTCAAATAACCCTCAGTAATGACTCTGTTCAGGATCGCTAATATCTGTAAAGTCTCTTTTGTCATATAAGGTACCATTCATAGATCCTAGGTATTAAGGCCTGGATAACCTTGGGTGCCATTATTCAGACTACCGCACCTATCAAATAGCATGTGGGGTAGAACAATGCATATATGTTTATCTGTGTATGTATGCATGAAACCTGTGCAAGGACATATATATGGTATGTCTGGGATTGATTATTTCAGTGTGTTGAGATTACAGGGTATTTATAGTTTTCGAAAAATTCCTTTTATATAATTTTTTTGTATTGTCAATTTTTATGGAATATATTTTATTAGTGATCAGAAAAAGCTAAGTAACTCTTGGAAAGATGATTTTTTTTTTTTTTTTTGAGACGGAGTCTCGCTCTGTCGCCCGGACTGGAGTGCAGTGGCCGGATCTCAGCTCACTGCAAGCTCCGCCTCCCGGGTTTACGCCATTCTCCTGCCTCAGCCTCCCGAGTAGCTGGGACTACAGGCGCCCGCCACCTCGCCCGGCTAGTTTTTGTATTTTTAGTAGAGACGGGGTTTCACTGTGTTAGCCAGGATGGTCTCGATCTCCTGACCTCGTGATCCGCCCGTCTCGGCCTCCCAAAGTGCTGGGATTACAGGCTTGAGCCACCGCGCCCGGCCGGAAAGATGATTATTTAATAGACAATTTTGTAAGAACAGTTTTAGATTTACAGAAAAGTAGAAAATATACTGGAGTTCCCACAGACCCTATACCTAGTTCCCCTATGATTAGTATCTTACATTAGTATGGTACATTTGTTACAGTTTATGAACCATTTTGGATGCACATCACTAACTAAAGTCCATACTTTGTTCAGATTTCCTTAGTTTTTACCTAATATCCTTTTTTTTTTGAGATGGGGTTTCACTCTTGTTGCCCAGGCTGGAGTGCAATGGCGTCCTCTCGGCTCATTGCAACCTCCGCCTCCCAGGTTCAAGCCATTCTCCTGCCTCAGCCTCCCGAGTAGCTGGGATTATAGGCATGAGCCACCACGGCTGGCTAATTTTGTATTTTTAGTAGAGATGGGGTTTCTCCATGTTGGTCAGGCTGGTCTTGAAGTCCCGACCTCAGGTGATCTGCCTGCCCCAGCCTCCCAAAGTGCTGGGATTACAGGTGTGAGCCATCGTGCTCGTCTTGTGTGTGTGACAGAGAGAGAGAGAGATGGAGTTTCGCTCTTATTACCCAGGCTGGAGTGCAATGGTACGATCTCGGCTCACTACAACCTCCGCCTCCTGGGTTCACGTGGCTGCCGCACCCTCCCAAATAGCTGGGATTACAGGTGCCTGCCACCACACCTGGCTAATTTTTTGTATTTTTAGTAGGGACGGGGTTTCACCATGTTGACCAGGCTGGTCTCAGGTGATCCATCCACCTTGGCCTCCCAAAGTGCTGGGATTACAGGCATGAGCCACGGCGCCTGGCCAGTATTCTTCTTTTTCTGTTACAGGATCTGTCTCATCCAGGAGACCACTGGATGTTTAGTTGTCATATCTCGTAAGGCTCCTCTTGGCTGTGACAGTTGTCAGACTTTCCTAGTTTTTGATAACCTTGACAGATTTGAAGAGTACTACTGATTAGGTATTTTGTAGGAATTTTGTACGTTTTGGAATTCGTCTGGTATTTTTCTCATGGTTAGACTGGGGTTATATATGGGTTTGGAGGAGGAAGCCCAGAGAGGTAAAGTGTCATTTTCATCATATCTTATTAAGAATACATACTATCAACATGATTTATCACTGTTATTGCCCTTGATTGCCTGGCTGGGGTATTGTTTGTAAGGTTTTTTCCACTGCGAAGTCACGGCTTACCCCTCACCTCTATCCCCTTTCCATGTTGCAGTCTTAGGAGGTCACTGCGTGCAACCCACGATAAAAGAGTCTGGGGAGTTATGCTCTTTAAGGCAGAGTTTATCCACAAATGATTTGGACATTTTTTCCCTTCTTAGATTGTACCAAAAGGGTCATGTAAAAAAATCCTCATCAAGGTGTCATAAGAGATACTGACAATATCTCAGAGGATGAGAGTCCAGTATTCTCAAAAGAATCTCGTAAGGCTTCATGAGATTCTGAGCATGTTTCATTTTAGGTTGGAGATTACTAAGAAACCTGCAGTAACTGACCATTTAAGGGATATCTAACATCATGTGGGTGGCCCACTTTTTGTAATTTCTAAAAGGATATGTTGTAACTGATTAAATACTTAAGATCTGTACACATTAGATCAATTATTCTCTTACATGTTACATATTATTCACAAAAATGTAGCTGGAAGCTGGACTTAAATTTGAAAGGAAAAAAGAAAAATTAGGTGAGAGATATTTATACTGATGGAAAAATGAAGGTGTGAAATGCACTTCACTAATAATTTTGCAGTTGAGCTTGCAGTTCTCTTTTCCTTCCTTGAAAAAGCCTGACCTTCACAACACCAGGTCTTTTCTTGTTTCTAAAGAATCTGTAGTTTTGTAGTACAGTGCACATGATATTTGCTGTCATTTGGTGAGTATCTGGCTCCCCAACTGGACCGAGAGCTCCAGGGGAGCAGGGACCATGTGTGCTCCGCTCACTGCTATATCCCCTGTGCCTGGCACATAGTAGGCATACAGATATAAATGGACTGTCATTGCATATGCTCTTTTGAACTTTTAGAAATATGGGTTGTTAACTATAGGGTACATTTTTGGGTAAATAATCATAACATAATTCTGTGTGAAAAGGGTAATTTAAAATAATAGTATCAAAGATACATTTAGCTGTCTTGTCCCCTCCACATGAGGTGTATATATATATATATATATATATATATATATGGAGGGGTGTGTGTGTGTATGTGTACATGTATACACAGAGGGGAAGAACACTAGAAGCACATTATTGCAAAACATTAAGCGTGATTATCTCTGGGTTATAAGATTATGGCTGGCTTTAATTTTCTTCTTTGTTTTTTAGCCCTTTCCAAGGAATGTACTATTTTATAATTTGGAAATGCCACAATATTTTACCTGATATTACCTTGATGTATTGTAATGGAAGCAAGCAAGAGGTTAGAGTGCCACAGCAA
>NW_012122487.1:7728585-7732489 GCF_000951035.1 Colobus angolensis palliatus
GTTTCTGTGCCTCAGCCTCCCGAGTAGCTGGGACTATAGGTGTATGCCATCACACCTGGCTAATTTTTGTGTTTTTAGTAGAGATGGGGTTTCTGCATATTGGCCAGGCTGGTCTGGAACTCCTGACCTTGTGATCTGCCCGCCTCAGCCTCCCAAAGTGCTGGGATTACATGCATGAGCCACCGCGCCTGGCCCCGGTATTACCTTTATAATCAGAAAAATTAGTGAGTCCTATACTAAAAAGTTTCAATTCTAGCGTGTGCAAGAGCCCTTGAGGCAAGATAAGAAATTTGTGAAGTCAGCGACCACCTTATTCCGCAGGAGAGCTTTTATCTATTTAAACCAGAGAAGTACAGCTGAACTTTAGAACTGTGTTCTATCTTAGAGTCTTTGAACTAGTATTTCCTTTGCCTACTATCTTCTAGTTTCATCAAAACCACCTCAAATATTGTTGATCAATTATTAATTTAAAAGTGGAGTTTTCCAACTATGTTAGTATGACTGTCATGTCATATATGTGTTTAGTCCCCTTTGCTAATTTAACTTTTTGTGCATTAATCTAAAAGCTTTGGGGAAAAATTGATTTTCTCTTATTTGGTATTTTTTTAAAAGTCCATGATATAAAATCTACGTCTAAGTCGGCAATAACAGCCTACATTTTTCCTTAAGACAAAAGAGATCATTCATTTTTTTTTTTCTTAATTGACCTTTTGTAGATAGGAGATGAATCCCTGGATTAGATGAAAAATCATGAAAATATTCTGTGGTTTTTATAAATCCAGGCCATTTGTATTTTCCTTGCCTGTTTCTCTAGATAATTAAACAGTGATGGATTAGAATTAGGCTGCAGCAGAGACTGGGGGAAAAAAATCTCCCGGCATCCCTTCCTGCAGAAGCATCCGCTACAGCAGTGAGTGTAGCTGCCACTTTAACTGACATGTCTTAAATTCTGCCCTGGAAAGCCCTGGGATGCTGTCAGCTGCCTCGGCAACTACTTTGCTTGTGCCTGAGAATTGAGAGTCTCATTGGAGACCGAGGAATAAAATAGAAATTGAGGATTTTTGTTGGCTTTAAAATTGAGGATTTTCTCTTCTTTTTGTTGGCTTAAAAAAAAAAAATCTGGTAGAAGAGAGGGAAAGACATCTTCATAGTGGGACTGTATTCATTCCTCCAAAGTTACAGCTGCTCTAAATCTGTGAGTATGTTGTATTTATTTAGCAGTTCCTGGGGGTATGATTCAAATGTTCTCTTTAAATCTATGAGGTTTTAATTTAAGGAAGGCTATGTAAATATTTTAAACCCCAGTCAAATTTCACTGGAGCCTGCAGTTTTTGTTAGATGACATTGTCTTCATTAAGAGCTTCATGTCAAGCCTGCCTGGCTTGCCCTCTAACCTTCCTCCTACCTTTTTAAAACTTCCTAAGGTGAGTGCTGAAATTGGAGAAAATAGTGTGACTTGCTGCTGCGGAGGATCTGGTCTTCCTGGGATGCCATGGCTGGTTTATTGCTGCTGCAAGGTGTGCGTCTGGGTGGCTGAGCCTCCTGCTGCAGAACAATGGCAGGATGATGCTGGTTCACTTTGTATTTACTCTGCTGGTTTCATTATAGGATTTTGCTTTGTTTTGTTAGGGTGATTAGAACCTTAGAGATTAGTAAAGTGGCTTGTCCTCAGAAATAGCATGTGTTGATTGTCGTAGACCCTCACCTCTGACCTTGCTGTGCTGGCTTTAGTGGTCTCTTTGTAGCAGATTACAGTAAATGTGAGCTACCAAAAAGTGACCTTTGTATGGCCACCTTTTAAAATTGTGCATCAGAATCAATGCTGGTTTTTTTTTTTTTGTGACGCAGACCCTGAAGTCTAAACATCTGTCCTTAGTCATCATGTCCCATTTTCCCCCTTTGGAATTTCCTGGACACTACAATTGTATCCTTGCTGAATTAGTGAGTGAGTTTTGAGCATTCTCTAAAGACAGGTTAATTTTCGATTCTCACCATAACCCTCATATGTTCCTGATTTGTCTTTGTTCAATAAAAGTCGTATTATTTTAGTGAACAGATTCATAAATTTGGCTACTGATTTTGTTCCTTTATTTTAAATTACATTAGCTGAAATGATTTTTAAAAGTTGATATGTTCAGAGATCAGTAGTCAAAATACTTTTAAACACCAACTGGTACCAGTCATCTTTGTAGATGCAGAATATGTTTGACTTAGGCTGACATATTATATGAGCTTTTTGGGTGCCAGTATTTTGGTTGACTTCCTGCAGGGTAAAATAAATCAAGGATTTAAAAAAAGAAATTTTCTCTACCACCCAGAGATCAAACATCTGCTGTTTTTATTTTTAAACATTTTGTCATACCTAAATGCAGCAACTTTGAATTTAATTAGGAAGGATTGCTAAAATTAGGAAATTCTGCCTTACTTAGACTTGCAAAGATCTTATATTCGTTCGTTCATTCATTCATTCATTCATTCATTCATTCATTCATTCATTCATTCATTCATTCATCCAAAAATGTTTACATCTGTTATGAAGCTCTTCCCAGGCTCTGGGGATATGATGCTGAACAAAATATTGTATCTGCCCTCATGGAGCAGATATTTTTAGCAGACGAAGAAGACATTAAAAAACTGATTACCTAATTTCATTAAAATTGTGGTAACTTTTCACCTATAGAAGTGTAAATACTTTGTGGCCAAACATATAGGACATATAAATACTTGCAACTAATTCTGCCCCGGATCTGAAGCTACAGATCCCTAGAATGCTTAAGCTAGAAAGATGTTGGAAATGAGTTAATTGGTTCAGCAAGCATGTGGTCAGTGCTATAGTAAGTGTCGAGTGCAGGTCAGTAAGTAAGAAATGGTTCTGCTTTGGAGGAGCTCAGAGTCTTAGTGGGAAAGGAAGGGAAATTGACTATGTTACAATGTTCTGTCATCAATTTCCTATTTTACTGGAGAAGAAACAAACTAGATTATTTTTAAAATGTCTTCTATGCCATGGTAAATCTGTTTTTGACTTTTAAAAAAATCTTCAACAGCAACCATGTCGATTGACCTTAATGTTTGCATTTTCCAAATGAGGAAAACGAGGTGCACAAAGGCTAACTCAGTTGCCTAGGGTCACTCAGAATGCTGATTTGTAACCCCATCATTCTAAAAGTTGGCAAGTCTGCGCTCCATAAAGTTGTTGGATTATGTCCCTTAGTCATAGCTTGGTTGAGGGAGCCCCCTCCTTTTTTTTTTTTCCTTTTCCTTCTTCTTTTTTCTCCTAAAGCCACAGTGTACTCCTAAATATCATGCTGTCGTGAAACAGGAAAATGCTTAGTTTTTTTCCCTCATGTCCAGAAGTCTTCCTAACATTTTGCACTTGCTTTCTACTTGTTAACAGCACATATACACTTGTCTTTGGTTCACTTTAGAAAGGACAGGACTGCACTTATGGGCAGATTATGCTTCAGTGGCAGGCCAGTTAAGGAACATAGAAAACATACATCCTAGAAGAGGAATGCTAATGGAAAAATCTAGGGTTTCTTGAATTTTAGGTCCAGAATGCTGTTCACCAACCTGAGCAATTCCATATAGGGCTGGCATGTTCAGAGTTGTACACAGCACTTGTCTCCTGTAATGAGTTGGAATTCTTGCAAGTTTGAAAATTGAGGGCAGGGAGTAACTTTTCAGGAGAGATATTATAGCACATCTTGTTTTTTTTTGTTTTTGTTTTTTTTTTAGAGACGGAGTCTCGCTTTGTCGCCCAAACTGGAGTGCAGTGGCCGGATCTCCGCTCACTGCAAGCTCCGCCTTTCGGGTTTACGCCATTCTCCTGCCTCAGCCTCCCAAGTAGCTGGGACTACAGGCACCTGCCACCTCGCCCGGCTAGTTTTTTGTATTTTTTAGTAGA
>NW_012122487.1:7732539-7736042 GCF_000951035.1 Colobus angolensis palliatus
CGGGGTTTCTCCGGGTTAGCCAGGATGGTCTCGATCTCCTGACCTTGTGATCCGCCCGTCTCGGCCTCCCAAAGTGCTGGGATTACAAGCTTGAGCCACTGCGCCCGGCCTAGCACATCTTGTTTTAAAGGCCATTTGTCCATTTCCTTTCTGAAAGACTGTTAGAATGTTCTTCCTTAGAATGAAGTCTTCCTTATCGAAGATGAACTTTGCCTCTCTATAGCCTCCTACCCACTGATCTTAAGATAAAACCACTCTTGTGTGTTTACAAAGTAGTCTTTCAAATATTTAAAATGTTCTCCCTAGCAGTCCCTGGTGGGTCTTTGTATATCCAAGACATGTCCTCAGTCATGTCACTTCTTCCTCCTGTGACGTATTTCATGCTTCTCTCCATTCTGATCTCTTTGCATTTGACCTGTCATAGTTTCTAGATGGTTACAACCAAAACTGGACACTATTTCTAATTTAGTCTGGTCAGCCAAAAGTGCAAATGGGTCATTTTTTTCTCATGATGCAGTAATGTTCTTCTTCTGTTAATGTTTCCTGTGCTACATATCAATAGCTGTGTAACAAATCACCACAGAGCTTAGTAGACTTAAAACAATACAATCATTTATTTGCTTATGAATCTGTTATTATGCAGGTCTCAGAGGAAATGACTCATTTCTGCCCACTTGGAATCACCTGGGGTAGCTCAGCTGGAGCTGAAGGAGCTATTGCTATGATGACTCACTTACCTGGCTGGCCAGTTAGTATTGGTTGTCAGCTGGGAATTTAGCTAGAACTGTCGGTCAGGGGCTTGATTCTTCTCCATGTTGTTGCTTGAGCTTCCTCACAGCATGGCAATGTGGTTCTAAGCTTTAGTATTCCAAATGACAAGGAGTAGCAACTGCTAGCCTTTAAGATTTGGACCCCAAACTAACACAGTGTTGTATTGGTCAAGTAGTCACAGAGACTACTTTGATTCAAGGAGTGGGGCCATAGACCTCACTTCTTGACAGAAAGGGTGACAAAGAATTTGTGGCCATTTATAATCTATCACACTTGCCAAATTACTGGTCTCTGTCCTTATGTCTATTTCCAGCTAAGTCACACACCTTAAACTTCTCAACTAAAACCCCAAGAGTTAGATTTGAATTTTTGTTAAGGTAAATCTCCTAATCTTGTACTTGGATTATTGTTATTTTGCTTGTAACAATTTTATTCTCCTTGAGTTCTTCTTAGAATTACAGTCAGCCTTTTATATTGTTGACTCCGCATCTGAGAATTCAACTGACTGTGGATGGAAAATATTTGAAAAAATAACAATACAACAATTAAAAATAATACATATAAAAACAATATAATACAACAAAACATAGCATTTACATTGTGTTAGATATTATAAGTAATCTAGAGATGATTTAAAGTATATGGGAGGATGTGCATAGGTTATATGCAAATACTATGCCATTTTATATAAAGGACTTGTGCATCTGGATTTTGGTATCCTCAGGGGTCCTGGAACCAATCTCTTGTGTATACCAAGGGATGACTGTATTCTTTTCAAGATTATTTGAATGTTGACTCTGGTGACCATGATATGAACTATTCATCCTGGGGCTGTGTCATCAACATATATAGTTAGAATATTTACTGTGTCCTCACTGAAGACATGATAAACAAGTTAGACAAGACAGGCCTGTGAGTACTAGAGACCCCTCTGCAGACTAACATCAAGACATTAACCAAAATGTTATGTGACTCTGATGATTTATTTATTTATTTGTTTGTTTATTTGTTTTTGAAATGGAGTTTCGCTCTTGTTGCCCAGGCTGGAGTGCAATGGCGTGATCTTGGCTCACCGCAACCTCCGCCTCCCAGGTTCAAGCGATTCTCCTGCCTCAGCCTCCCTAATAGCTGGGATTACAGGCATGCACCACCACGCCCAGCTAATTTTGTATTTTTAGTATACACGGGGTTTCTCCATATTGGTCAGGCTGGTCTCGAACTCCTGACCTCAGGTGATCTTGCCCGCCTTGGCCTCCCAAAGTGCTGGGATTACAGGCGTGAGCCACCGCGCCTGGCCTGGTGATTTATTTCGGTAAGAAATGACTTAACAGTGCCATTCTACCCAAGTTCTCTGACTTTGCCAGAGAGTCTTAGGTGGTAATTGCAGAAGACCAAACAACATGAGTTTCATGTGAATTTCATACATGGTTTACTTTTCTTGTAATGTTTTATCAGTCTATAGGTGTGGAAAGTCTTTAGTGACCAAGTGGTATGAATGGATTTCTTTGGTGATCATTTTAGATTAATGGGTTATAGAATATTTTATTTCGAGTCATTATAGGTGGCTGTAATTTAGAAAGCAGGAAAGTATGAAACTGAGATTTGAATTTCTCTTGTGGTTTGGGGCTGTAGTCATTGTTTTCTTTCTTAGTAGTTGGGACAGAATTTGAGCCCTTCGATCTGGCAAACCAGGAACCAATATATAGCGTTTATTTGCCGTCACCCCTCCTTAACATTAGCTTAGGTGTTTTTGTTTTTAATTTTTAAAGTAATAGCATCCCTGTATAGCAAAACCATTTCATATGCCTGCTTGATACCACAGGCTGAATAAATATAACACATCAACTATGGAAACAGCCACATATTGAAGAACTAAAGAAAAACTCTAGAGTTTAATTACTTGAGTATTTATATGCTCCTTCTTCAGTTTTGTTTGTTTTTCCTACTAATAGATGTTTGTGGGGAGAGCCCTTATATTTACTGAAAGCTGCTTGTTTGTGAATGAAGGTTTCTGTGATGAAATATTCATGGGTACTTTTCATGATCTACATATGTGACATAAAATGCCAAGTAGGAAGACTGTATTTGATGCAAGGGGCTAATTGTATCAGGAAGAATGTCATTCATTCATCAAGCAGTCATTGAACATCTCTGGATTAAGAAACAGATAGTTCCTGTCCTTAAGAAGCTCATAAGCTACTCACTGTAATTGAAAAGTAGACCAATAATTATACTATGAGTTGTAAACTCCAACCAAAGAACCCAGAGAAGAAACATACTATCTAGCCTGAGAAAATGACGTTTCGGAAGCCTTTATTTTTTTTCTTCCTCTCATGGGTCGTGAGGCGAATAAAAGGAAAACTTGTTAGAATTATCTTTAGAAAAACTTTGTTACTCTTTGTTTTAGGTGGTGATCTTTTAAAAGAAAAGGCAATGTCCGCCCCATTCAGTGTCCCACTGAAAACCTGTATGTATATGCTGTACATCTGAAAATATCTCATACCAACGTGGAGGGATGCAATGCAAATGGCAAATGCTGCCTCAGTGGCGTCTGCCCCGTGACTGCAGGAAGCATTAAGCAGAACTGCTGAATAGCAGGAATATAATGGTCTGTTTAATGGGAAGTTCTTGGCTCCCATAACTCCTCTAATAACATCAGCACCACTATACTCCTGTATAACTCCTCTAATAACATCAGCACCACTATACTCCTGTATAACTCCTCTAATAAC
>NW_012122487.1:7736092-7885195 GCF_000951035.1 Colobus angolensis palliatus
ATAACTCCTCTAATAACATCAGCACCACTATACTCCTGTATAACTCCTCTAATAACATCAGCACCACTATACTCCTGTATAACTCCTCTAATAACATCAGCAACTTCATTCCCTTACATTGATACGATGTTTCAGTTTAAAAAGTGATTTTACAAAATGGAGCACGTTCTTTCCTTGTGGTATACCTGGGAGGGAGATAGGGCAGGTGTTGTTATTGCTGCTTTGCTTTTGCAGATGGAGACACTGAGGCCCACGGAGGTGAGGGAGTGGCGCAAAGCCACACTGCCCGCCAGTGGCTGGCATACCTAGGAGAGGAACACAGTGGTCTGCTGTGTGTCCCAGCATGCCTTCTCCTAAATCACGCTCCAGTCATGTGGTGAGAAAGGGTAATTCATAGATTAGGTAAGAAGTTTTCGGTCAGAAATAAGAGAACCCTCCAACAGGAAAAGGATTTTTGTTTGTTTTTAATTTAAAAAACCAGCAAAGAAAACTAGCAAAATGAAACAGGAGCTGTGCCTCTCTCTTGCCAATCCAACATTCCATTGCTGTTTGTTTTAAATAATGTGAAGGAGTGTGATTTGCTTGCCTAAGGAAAGAATTTGAAAAGATACAGGCTCTGGTTCTAAGTTTCCAACTTGGTCAGTAATTTGCTATGACTGTGGGCCAGGAGAACAGCAGCTGTTGGAGTAGTTTCTTTTGCTGAAAGAGATAGTAAGCACTACCTTCCATTTTCTTTGTAAAAATTTTTTTAAATGGAAAAAAAAATGTTTTTAGAGACTCCAGCCTTGGCGACAGCCTGTGCACTGCACAGTGCTGTTCACTGCAGCTTTGAACTCCTGGGCTCAGGCTGTCCTCTCAGCCTCGCAAGTAGCTAGGACTGTAGGTGTATGCCACTACATACGTCTAATTTTTTATTTTTTTGTAGAGATGGGGTATTGCTATGTTGCCCAGGCTGGTCTGGAAGTCCTGGGCTCAAGTGATCCTCCTGTCTCAGCCTCCCAAAACCCTGGGATTACAGGTGTGAAGCACCGTACCCAGCCCGCCTTCGATTTTCTTAGTGAGTAGCGTCTTCGATGTGAAGTTAAAGCCAGGTACTACGAGTGCTCACCTGATTTTTGGTTCTTACGAAAGTGCTTTTTATCTGTAGACAGTTGTTAAATTGGTCTCCTTGCAGGGGCGATGATCAGTGGAGCCTTATATTCTGCCATCTTGTTCTGCCCCTCAATGAGTAGGGTCTGAATCATGCTTTGTATTTTATGTGGAAATGTACTTTTATTTTTTTCAGCTGTTCTTCTTTGCTCTGGAACTTTCATCCCCATTGAGGACAGAAAAGCACATTAAGTGGTCAGTTAAAAATTACATCATCTGTTCAAATTTCCAGCAGTCTCTTTTGGAGTGACTCAGGTTTTCTGAGAGATGTGGGAGGGGTAAATGCCTAGTCAAGTAAAAACTTAAACTATGTATCGGTCTTATATCTTCCTTCTTAAAAGGTTTCCCCTCTCTCTCCTCCTTCTGACATGACATTGGGTGCAGGAAGAGGTGGTGTAGGGATGGCTCCTGTCTGGGGACTGCTACCTGGTAGAGGGCCCCATCCTGTTGTCTCTGCATTGGCCTCTCTCCTTGCTGCCTCTGCCACCAAAGGATTTCTGGACTGTTGGTGTGCCTGTGGCCTAAGGACTTGGCATTCTCCACTGGCATTGGTTGGCCCACAGGTTGCTGAGATTCACTTGCCACTCACATTTAATCCCTGTCTCTGCCCTTTGTTACGGGATCATCATGCCAATAAGCTGTCTTTTAAAAAAACTTTTAATTTTGTGATAATTCCAAACTTACAGAAAAAGGGCAAGAGTAACACAGAGAACTTCTGAATGCCCTTAATTCAGTTTTAACATTTTGTCATATTTGTTTTATTACTCTATGTATACACATTATTATGTATTTTCTGAGTCATTTGAGAGTAGGATTTTGCTCCAGAGAAGGTGGTCTAGAAGGTGAACCAAAATCTTTCTAGTGAATGAAGCTTTCGTATTCCTTTCTTTTCTCTGCTTTCTTCCAATTCTTCTTTCTTTCTTTCTTTCTTTTCTTTCTTTCTTCTTTCTTTCTTTTTTTTGAGATAGGGTCTTCCTCTGTCACCCAGGTTGGAGTGTAGTGATGTGATCACAGCTTACTGCAGCCTCAATCAACCTCCCTGTCTCAGGCGATCCTCCTGCTTCAGCTGCCCGAGTAGCTGGGACTACAGGCATGCACTACCATTCCTGGCTAATTTTTCGTATTTTTTGTAGAGATGGGGTCTCCCTATGTTGCCCAGGCTGGTCTCAAACTCCTGGATTCAAGTGATCTGCCTGCCTTGGCCTCCCAAAGTGCTGGGATTACAGGCATGAGCCACCGTGCCGGGCCTGCATTTCCTGTTGTTGATATTCTTAAAAGAGTATGTCTAGAACATCAGGTAGGCCAGGTGTGACTGGTCTGACTAGATGAGAATGATGTTATCCTTCATTTGCTCCTTTGTTTATTTGTTCAGTCAACCAGCACACTGTTATTGAAGATCGTTACCTGGAAGACACTGTACTAGGTGCTGCGATACAATCCTGCCTTTATGAAGTTTGTACTCTGATTAAGAGATAATTATATTTTTAAGTCTGAGTTAATTAGGCTGGGTGCGGTGGCTCATGCCTGTAATCCCAGCACTTTGGGAGGCCGAGGCAGGTGGATCACCTGAGGTCACGAGTTCGAGACCAGCCTGACCAATATAATGAAACCCTATTTCTACTAAAAATACAAAAATTAGCCAGGCATGGTGGTGGTGTGTGCCTGTAATCCCAGCTACCTGGGAGGCTGAGACAGGAGAATTGCTTGAACCTGTGAGGCAGAGGTCACAGTGTGCTGAGGTCCCACTACTGCGCTCCAGCCTGGGCGACAGAACTAGACTCTGTCTCTGAAAAAAAAAAAAAAAAAGAAAAAAAAGTTAATTAAAAGAAACTTAGGAAAGATGCTATTTTCCTCATTCTAGATGCTATAGTTTTCTTAATACAACTTAAGTTGTATCAGTATTCATATTCTGTTGTGTTCATAAATTCATTTAAAATAATTAGCAACTTTTTACCATGTTGTTAAGTCACATCTCTTTTATCCTGTTTTTATTCAGTTAGATTTTTTGGATTCAGATTCAGGAATTTATAATTTATTCTCACTCAGGTATCTTCTTTGAGAGCAGGCATGCTATTATTTTGTGTATTTTAACATCTGATACCATGCCTGAAATACGGCATTCCTAAATGTTTATGGATAAAAATTAAATTTTAGTTTACTAAATATAAGTTGTCCACTTAGAGCGTTATCTTTTTAAATTATGGTCCATTCACTGCTCTCTTTCCCAGTTTCATTGTTTTACAGAGACTTTTTTTTTTCCCTTGCATTCTCTATTTTAATCCCAGTTTCTGATACAAATGTCAAACACATGATAAAGGGAATACCTTTTGAGAGAAGCTGTTCAAACAGTTATGAATCCATCTGTTTGAATGAACTTGTCATTCTCCATTTTCCATATAAAGCTGAGGGACACTTGGCAAATATCACATTCACATGGCGCTCATGTGCTGCGTTTTTCTCACCTGCCAAAGATGGGAAACAAGGCTGGTATTAGAGAACTCATGAGAGCGCCATTTCTTAGCTTCCTGTGAGGGCTGATTCCTTCAATAAGGCATGAATCATAGTTCATTTTAGCAATGGTAGATGCATTAAGGACCAAATTGAGATGGTAAATGTGCATAAAGTAATAAGTTTGAAAGCAATTCAGGAATATAATAGTAGACCTATTGAAACATGTTATCAAATGCAGGAAATAGAAAAGATAAAATTAGAAAAACCACATTCAAGAACTGACTTTTTTAAAGTAGTGAAAGCTTGGAAGACTTCTAAAAAGGTCTAAAATAACATGAGAAACACATTGAGTACTGATGTATTCTGAGTTCTTCATGTGGAGAGGGCTAAAAATAATAAATTATACTGTTCTTGCATATTTCTTAGGAGAACTGTTTTGAGTTATGTGTGATATAAAAGGGATGATCAGAGGGTGTTTCCTTAAATTAATATTTGAATATTCCCTTCATGAATATAGACTTAAATTACTCAAAATATATGCTTAACTTTTTTCATGATTGTTAAAATAGTGCATTATCATTTTTGAAAAAAAAAAAAAACATAGAAAACTACAAAGAATCTAAAGATTATCCACATCCTACAGATAATACTAAGGGTTACAGTTTTGATTGAGGAAGGCTGTGTAAGAAGTCTAAGCATGGATTATTTGGGGAGAAGATTATCTAGTTTATCAATTCACCAGTTTCTCATTTAATAGAACAGTTATATCCTTGTTGGTGCTTGCCCTTTGGCCTTTTTCAGCTGTTTAGTTTTTCCTTCTTAAGGAACAGGGCCAGAGTGGAGAGAAAAAGTTGAAAGTATATTCCTTTGATTCTGAAAGCACTGGTGACAGGCCTGGCAAAATGGGATTGGAGTTGGCAGTAAGATGATACTTGGGAAGTATCTTTTTATTTTTGGGCTCTTCTTGCTTTCTCATTGTCAGCAGCAGCACCTCCTCTTTCCTCTGATCATTGGCCATGAGAACAGCTCTTTGAGGAATCATCCTTGTGTAGAATTTGGTCTGGCAAGCAGTTTTTTTTTTTAGTAAGAAAGACAAATGTTTTTTATGTAGCCAATAATATTAAGCAATAGATTTCCAGTGGTGCGTCAGAGTCCTGCATTTCATAATTCTAGTGGATACCACTTTTTATTTTTAAGGTTTTAGATTTGAAGGTACATGCGCATATCTGTTACATGGGTATATTGCATGATGGTAGGGATTGAGCTTCTTGTGTACTTACCACCCAAATATTGAACATTGTATCTAAAGGGTAATTTTTCAGCCTTCATCTCCATCCTCCCTCCCCTCTTTTGGAGTGCCAAGTGTCTGTTATTTCCATCTTTATTTGCATGTGTACCTATTGTTTAGCTTTCAGAAGTGAGAACCGGTGGTATTTGATTTTCTGCTTCTGACTTAGTTTACCTAGGATAATGGCTTCTAGCGCCATTCAAGTTGATTTCAGCTTGATGAAATCAAGCTGCAAAGATGATTTCATTCCTTTTTGTGGCTACATAGTATTCTATTGTGTATATATTCCACATTTTCTTTATCCATTCAACCATTGATGGACACCTAGGTTGGTTCCATGGCTTTGCTATTGTGAATAGTGCTGTGATAAATGTATGAGTGCAGATGTCTTTTTTATATAAAGATTTATTTTCCTTTGGGTAGATACCATGTAGTGGGATTGCTGTCTTGAATGGTAGCGCTATTTTTAGCTTCTTGAGATATCTTCATACTGCTTTCCATAGAGGTTGAAGCAACGTCTGTTCCCACCAGCAGTGTACAAGTGTTCCCTTTTCTCCACAGGTAATACAACATCTGTTGTTTTTTTGATTTTTTAATAATAACCATTCTGACTGGTGTAAGATGATATCTCATTGTGGTTATAATTTGCATTTCTCTGATGATTAGTGATGTTGGGCATTTTTTTTTTTATGTGTTTGTTGGCCTCTTGTATTACTTTATTTGATAAATATCTGTTCAGGCCTTTTGCCCAGTTTTTAATGGGATTGTTTGTTTCTTTCTTGTTGAGTTGTTTGAGTTCCTGATAGATTCTGGATGTTAGTCTTTTGTCGGAGGCATAGTCTGCAAATACTTTCTTATTTTTGAGACAGGGTCTCACTCTGTCACCTGGGCTAAGTGCAGTGGTGTGATCCTGGCTCACTGCAGCCTATGCCTCCCAGACTCAAGTGATCCTTCCACTTAAGCCTCCTTAGTTGCTAGGACTACAGGCATGTGATACCATGCCCAGATACTTTTCGTGTTTTTTGTAGAGACAGGGTTTTGCCGTGTTGCCCAGGCTGGTCTTAAATTTCTGAGCTCAAGTAATCAGCCTATCTCGGCCTCCCAAAGTGCTGGGATTACAGGCATGAGCCACCACGCCCAGCCAATATGGTCATTTTAATGATACTGATTCTTCCAGTCCATGTGCATGGGACGTTTTTCCATTTGTTTGTATGATCTGTGATTTCTTTCATCAGTGTTTTGTCATTCTCCTTGTAGAGATCTTTTACCTACTTGGTTAAATGTATTCCTAGGATTTTTGTTGTGGCTAACATAAATGGCATTCAGTTCTTGATTTGGTTCTCAGCTTGAATATAATTGGTATATAGAAATGCTACTGATTTTTATGCATTGACTTTGTATCTTGACTTTACTGAAGTTGTTTATCAAGTCCAGGAGTCTTTTGGAGGAGTCTTCAGGGTTTTCTGTCCTTTGGGAGGAGTCTTTGGGGCTTTCTAGGTGTATTATTATGTCATCAATAAAAAAAGATAATTTGACTTCCTTTTTTCCAATTTAGATGCCTTTTATATCTTTCTCTTGCCTGATTCCTTTGGCTCGGACTTCCAGTATTATGTTGAATAAGAGTGGTGAAAATGGGTGTCCTCATTTTTTTCCATCCTTAGGGGAAATGCTTTCAACTTTTCCCAATTCAATATGATGTTGGCTGTGGGTTTGTCACATATGGCTCTTATTATTTTGAGGTATGTTCCTTTGATGCCTGGTTTGTTGAAGGTTTTTTTTTTATCAGGAAGGCATGTTGGATTTTATGGTTTTTGTTTTTAGTTTATTGATTTGCATATGTTGAACCATCCTTGCATACCCGGAATAAAGCTCACTTGATTGTGATGAATTATATTTTTGATGTGTGTTGGATTCAGTTTGCTAGTATTTTGTGGAGGATTTTTGCATCTGTATTCATCAGGGATATTGGTTGGTAGTTTTCTGTTTTTGTTGTGTCATCTGATTTTAGTATCAGGGTGATACTGGATTTATAGAAGGTGTTATGGAATGACTGCACCTCCTCAAATTTTTTGTAATAGTTTCAGTAAGATTGGTAGTAGCTTGTCTTTATATGTCTGGTAAAATTTGGCTGTGAATGCATCTGGTCCTGAGCTGCTTTTTTTTTTTTTTCCCCAGTAGATTTTTTATTACTAGTTTAATTTCATTACTTATTATTGGTCTGCTTGGGATTTCTTTTTCTTTCTGTTTCAATCTTGGGAGTTTGTATGTTTTCAGGAATTTATCCATTTCCTCTAGGTTTTCTAGTTTGTATGCGTGAAGGAGTTCATAAGGAGTCTCTTATGATTATTTGTATTTCTGTGGTATTGGTTGTAATATCGCCTTTATCATTTCTGATTATGCTTATTTGAATCTTCTCTTTCATTTTCTTGGTTAGTCTAGCTAATGGTCTGCCAATTGGTTTATCTTTTTGAAGAACCGACTTTTCAGTTTGTTGATTCTTTTCTTTTTTGAGATGGAGTCTTGCTTTGTTGCCCAGGCTAGAATACAGTGGCATGATCTTGGCTTACTGCAACCTCTGCCTCCTGGGTTCAAGTAATTCTCCTGCCTCAGTCTCCCAAGTACCTGGGACTACAGGCATGCACCACCATGCCCCGCTAATTTTTGTATTTTTAGTGGAGATGGTGTTTCATCATGTTGGCCAGGCTGGCCTCAAACTCCTAACAACAGGTGATCCACCCGCTTGGGCCTCCCAAAGTGCTGGGATTACAGGCAGGAGCCACTGTGCCTGGCCAGTTTGTTGATTTCTTGCCATTTTTTTTTTGGTCTTAATCTCATTTAGTTTTGCTCTGATCTTTGTTAGTTCTTTTCTTCTGCTAGCTTTGGGTTGGTTTGTTCTTGCTTTTCTAGTTCCTTGAGTTGTGATGTTAGGTTGTTAATTTGAGGTCTTTCTGTCTTTTTGATGTAGGCATTTAATGCTATAAACTTTCCTCTTAGCACTGCTTTTGCTGTGTACCAGAGGTTTTAGTATGTTATGTCTTTGTTTTCATTCATTTAAAAGAATTTTTTTATTTCTGCCTTAATTTCATTGTTTACCCAAGAGTTGCTCAGGGGCAAGTTGTTTAGGTTCCATGTACTAGTATAGTTTTGAGAGTTCTTCTTGGAATTGATTTCTAATTTCATCCCACTCTGATATGAGAAGATACTCAATATGATTTTTATTTATTTGATTTTATTGAGACCTGCTTTATGGCTGAGTATATGGTTGATTCTGGAGAATGTTCCACGCACAAATGAAAAGAGTGTTTATTCTGTGGTTGTTTGGTAGAATGTTCTATAAATGTTTCTTAGGCCCATTTGGTCTGTAACCCAGTTTAAGTCCTAAGTTTCTTTGTTGATTTTCTGCCTCAATGATCTGTCTAGTGATGTCAGTGGAGGTGTCAAAGTCCCTTACTGTAATTGTATTGATATCAGTCTATTCTCTTAGGTCTAGTAGGATTTGTTTGATAAATCTGGGCACCCCAGTATTGGTTCCATGTATATTTAGAATAGTTAATTCTTCTCGTTATATTGAATCCTTTATCATTATATATGAAATGTCCTTCTTTGTCTTTTTTTACTGTTAGTTGGTTTGAAGTCTATTTTACTTGATATGAGAATAGTGACTCCTGCTCACTTTTGTTTTCCATTCTCATTTTATGTCTTTTTTCTCCCTTTTACTTTGAGTCTAAGGGTATCTTTAGCCAGTAGGTGGGTCACTTGTAGGCAGCAGATGGTTGGGTCTTGTATTTTTTTTTTTAAAAACTAGTTTGCTACTCCGTATCTTTTAAGTGGGGCATTTAGGTCATTTACATTTAGGTTACTATTGATATGTGAGGTTTTATTCCTGTCATAGTGTTGTTAGCTAGTTGTTTTGGAGTTTCAATTGTGTAATTGTTTTATAAGATCTGTGAGCTTTGCACTTATGTGTTCTTTTATGATGGTGAGTATTGTCCTTTCATTTCCATGTTTAGAATTCTCTTCAGCATTTCTTGTAGGATAGGTCTTGTGGTGACAGATGCCCTTAGTATTTGCTTGTCTAGAAAATATTTTCTTTCTTCTTCATTGATGAAGCTTTGTTTGGCAGGATGTGAAATTCTTGGCTGGCATTTTTTTTTTCTTTAAGGATGCTAAAAATAGACCCCAGTCTCTTCTGGTTTGTAGGGTTTCTGCTGAGAAGTTTGCTCTTAGTCAGATGGGTTTTCCTTTGTAGGTCATTTGACCCTTCTCTCTAGTTGCCTTTAACATTTTTTCTTTAGTGTTGACCTTGGATAGTCTGATGACTATATGCCTTGGTGAAGTTCATCTTGCATAGTATCTTGCAGGTGTTCTCTGAATGTCTTGTATCTGGATGTTCACCTCTCTAGAAAGATTAGGGAGTTTCCTGAATTATTTCCTCAAATATATTTTTCAGGTTGCTTACTTTTTCTTCTTCCTTCTCAGGAATGCCTATGAGCCATAGGTTTGGTTGCTTTACACAATCCTCTATGTCTGAAATGCTTTGTTCGTTTTCAAAAATTCTTTTTTCTTTATTTTTGTTTGGGTTAATTTGAAAGGTTGGTCTTCAAACTATTTTTTAAAAAATTATTAGTTGGTGATATGAATTGGAGGTCTTTAAGCTCTGAAATTCTTTCTTCTGCCTATCCAGTCTATTGTTAAAACTTTCAACTGTATTTTGAAATTTCTTAAGTGAATTTTTCATTTCCAGAAGTTCTGGGGTTTTTTGTTTTGTTTTTGTTTTTTAAAGGATATTAGTCTCTTCCTTCATTTCTTGGATTACTTTCATGGTTTCATTGTGTTGATTTTTCAACCTTCTGTTGGATCTCTTTGAGCTTACTTGCAGCCCATACTCTGAATTATTTATCTGCCATTTCTGAGTTTTTACTTGGTTAGGGTCTGTTGCTAGAGAGCTAGCGTGACCCTTTGGTGATGTCACAACATTTAGATTTTTCATGGTGCCAGAATTTTTATGTTGATTTCTTCTCATCTAGAAAGGCTACTAGTTTTTGTTTTTGAATTTATTTTCATTTAGATAGACTTTCCTCCCATACCCCCCGCCCCGTTTCCACCTCTTCTAAGTGTGTAACTATAGAGTAAGTATGTTGGATAGGGTCTTTTGGGTTCTCTTCTATAGCCCTGCGCAATTCTGCCGGCAGGTTTTATTATTGGACTGTGCAGTTTGACTTGGAAGCCAGTAGGTGGCACTTATGGGTAAGAGCCAGTTGCCGCACAAGCAGATGGGTATGTACTTGTCTTTTATTTACTGTGACGTGCCCTCTGTTTCAGGTGATGAGTTGGACAGAGGAGTGCCTGGTGCCTTGAGGTTCCTGTTCAGGTTTGGGAGGGGGGACATAGCTGGGCAGAACTAGATTCCCTAGCTTGCCCATGAGTATCCCAGTGATGAGTTCAAGCACCAACCCTGGTAGGGGTGACTAGGGGGAGCTCCTGGTAAGATGTGCCAAGGTCTCTGCAGGAGTTGAGAGGGCTGCACTGGCTTGGTGGATACCATTTCGACTCTAGATTACAAACATGGTGGCTTCCAGAGCATATCAGTTGGCCTATCTACACTCATTCCTTTTCTCCCCTAAGGGGAGATTTTAATGTTGATGGAAAAGCTTGAAGGACATATTTTTATTCATTTTTGAAATTTTATTTTATTTTTAAATGTGGGCTAGCTTTTATCTCATTGTGCAGGAACATAGCATGTTGTGTTGGATTTATTGGGGAAGTTTAATTTGAATTAGCTCTGCTATCTATGATTTGATTGAGAGAAAAAGTATAAACAAAGATAGCTGTAAGCTTTACACTCGCAAATAGTTCTACCTAGTGATTAAAATTAGAGCAGTATTCAAGGGAAAATAAAAAGATAAGCAACTCAATTAAAAATGGGAAAATAATCGAACAGACATTACTCCAAAGAAGATATACAATTGGCCATTAAGTGCCTAAAAAGATTCTTAACATTATTAGTCGATAAGCAAATGCACACCAAAAACTACAATGAGATACCACCGTATCTCATGGACAAAAACAAATACTGGCCAAACTGTTGAGAAATTGGGGCTCTAGTACATTATTGGTGGGAATATAAAATCACATAGCCGGCCAGGCATGGTGGCTCATGCTGGTAATCCAAACACTCTGGGAAGCTGGGGTGGGAGGATTGCTTGAGCCTAGGAGTTCAAGGCCAGCCTGGGCAAGATGGCAAGGCACCATTTCTACAAAAAAATAAAAAAATAAAAAAAAAAAGATCAGAAAAATCACACAACCACTTTGGAAAACAGTCTAGTAGTTCTTCAAAATGTCAAACATAGAGTTACCACATAATGTAGCAATTCCACATACCATATATTTAGCATTCCATAGCAATGCTAGATATATAATTAAGAGAAATGAAAATACATGTCTACACGATAACTTTTTTTTTTTTTTTCCTAAGATGGAGTCTCACTCTGTCACCCAGGCTGGAGTGCAGTGGCACGATTTCACCTCACTGCAACCTCCGTCTCCCGGGTTCAAGCAATTCTTCTGCTTCAACCTCCTGAGTAGCTGGGGATTACAGGTGCACACCACCATGCCTGGCTAATTTTTGTATTTTTAGTAGAGATGGAGTTTTGCCATGTTGGCCAGGCAGGTCTTGATCTCCTGACCTCAAGTGATCTCCCCACCTCGGCCTCCCAAAGTCCTGCTGGGATTACAGGAGTGAGCCACCGTGCCTGGCCAAGAACTTATACATGAATGTTCATAACAGCATTATTCGTAATGGCTGCAAAAATGCAAATAATTAATATATTATCAACAAATGATTAACAAAATGTGATATATCTATGCAATGGGATAATATTAGGCAATAAAAAGGAGTGAAGTACTGTTACATGCTACCACAGGAATGAATCTTGAAAACATGCTAACTGAAAAAGCCAAGCATAAAGACCACACGTTTTATGATTCCATTGATATGAAATGTCCAGAATAGGCAAATCTGTAGACAGAGAAAGTAGATTAGTGGTTGTTTAGGACTAGAGGAGGTGGAGTGGCGAATGAGGAGTGACTGCTGATAGATGGATACATTTGGGTGACAAAATGTTATAAAATTAGATTGTGGTGATAGTCTGTGAATATACTAAAAAACAGTGATTATAAACATTAATTGGGTGAATTCTATGGTCTGTGAATTATGTCTCAATAAAGCTGTTTAAAAACTTAGAGCCGTTAAAACAAGACAGAATAAGGGCATATATTCCAATGTACTAATAGGTGTAATTGAAGTTCAGTGTGTTACTTTTCGTAGCCTCCAGTATTAAGATTTAGCATGGCTCTTTTGCAAGGGTACATGCATATCAGTACAGTGTTCAGATATTAAAAGCCTTTATGAAGGAAATAAGAGAAGACCTGAATAAATGTATAAAGATGTGAAGATGCAATATTATAAAGACAACAATTCTCTGTAGATTTCCTAATAATGTAATAAATTCCCAGTCAAAACTCCAGCAGGACTTGCTTGTAATGTTATAATGACTAACTCTGAAATTCATAAACAAGAATGTAGGTGTAATAATAGCAATCTGACAAAAAGAATATTTAATAAAGTAGAGAACTCGCTCCAATTGGCTTACAGGTCTCAGAAAGCCATGATAATAAAAATGGTGTGACTAGTGCAGAGAGAGGCAAATATGTGATGGAACAAAAGAATGCCCAAAAACAGACCTGCGCACATATGGAAAACTGCTGTGTGTAAGAGACAGAATAATCCAGTATGTCAGAGTATCATAATTATGGAATCAACACATGTCAATGAGGAAATCAGGCAAGGTGGTAAAACTGGTAACAGCATTTGGAGAACTGAGGAAAGAATAAGTGTTGAAATAAGGTTTGTTATGCACTAAACTGGTTAACCTCCAGCAAAGTAATAAAACCATAATCTTACCACACAGAAATTATTTGCATATCTACCAGATTAAGAAATCTACAAGTTAACATAATTTTACAGAGTGTAGGTTTTAATAGTAAATAGAAAGCCAAACAAGATGTATACCTCCTAGGGAATTAAATGTTCCTTGGGTGGGCCTGTTGGACAGTGCTCCAAGATGACCTTGAGAGGACATGCAGTCTTCCTTTTGCCTAGTTTCCAAGCTGTTATAACAAGTAGATGAGTTATTTCTTGCTTATCCATGCAGGAAAGAATTAAATGTAGTTCAGACTGTACACAAAATGGATTCTAGATTATACTTGTGTGTTTGCAGTATTATTTTCTCTACTTTATGTATTTGAAGCATTTCTTATTAACAGAATGAGAAAATGCATTCTTAAAACACTAGACAGTACTTTCAATAAATGAGTTAGGTCTGTATCTAAAAACATCCTGTTTAATAAAAAATTAGTTTGTGGCATGATATGCTTATTGTGATATTAACATAATCTAGAAATACTATAGAACTTCTGTGACTTCATGTGCATGTGTATACAAACATAAAGGACTAGAAGAATCTAAACCTTTATGCCTTAGAAAAGAGGAATAAAATGTAACATTATTTTATTAATAATTATTATATTCTGGTAAATTCAAGTCTGTTGTGTCAGGTAAAGATACAATAATTTTAGCTTTTGTTAACAGATTAATTTAGGCACAGTAATATTTTAGCTAGTTGGTTTGAGCACTGAGTGATTCCTGAATTGAATATCATTAGAACACAAGCAGTTCAGTGTTCTTCCTAAGGAGTGGGAGGGGGAAACTTATGAAGTATTTAAAGAAGCAAGACAAATAAAATATTTGACTGGAACAAGTGGGAAGTTCCTAGTTAGAGGTGAGTTGGCGGTTTCTGATTGGCTAAGCTTAAGTTTCGTTTTGAGTGTTTACATTGAGTTGAGTTTCCATTTGCTTGTATAGGAACCATCTTTGCTGAATGGCCTCCCAATTCATTATTACTATTTTTATTTTTTGAGATAGAGTTTCACTCTTGTCACCCAGGCTGGAGTGCAGTGGCGCAGTCTTGGCTCACTGCAACCTCTGCCTCTCAGGTTCAAGTGATTCTCCTGTCTCAGCCTCCCGAGTAGCTGGGATTACAGGCACCCGCCACCATGCCTGGCTAATTTTTGTATTTTTATTAGAGATAGGGTTTCACCATGTTGGCCAGGCTGTTCTCAAACTCCTGACCTCAAGTAATCTGCCTGCCTCAACCTCCCAAAGTGCTGGGATTATAGGCGTGGGCCACCGTTCCCAGTCTCAATTATTTTAGCACTTTGAAACATATAATATTTACCTGGCACAACAAGTTTATGTTTATATCTAGTGTGTAATGGCATGTCAAATCATTGGGATAAAAGATGTGGTTTATTTAAAAACAATCTTGGGAAACGTGGCAAAAGATTAGGGAAAAAAATTACACAGCACTATCTTGTACCATCTATTTAAATTATAAACGAATAAACAAATTGCATATTGAAAAGTAAAACACAGGTAAAAGTATGTTATATAATCTTTGTAGAGGGAAGGTTTTTCTAAGTATGCCCTCAAAATCAGAGATGTTAAAGAAAAGAGTGATAGTTATGACTAAGCAAAAATTTCAATATTGGGGAGACTTTTATTAAAGCTAAAGGCAAATGTGAAAAGGGGATATTTTTACAGTGCATTTCAAAGACTGTGTTTCTAGCCCTTGAAAATGAATCTGTAAGTGAACAAATGGGCAAGCACTCTTGCCATATGGGTAGATAGCCTTTTCAGTCAGTCACTTCCTCTTTCCCTGCTTGTAAACGGAGCTGATGGTCACTGCCCAGAGTCTTATTTATGGAAGGGGTACCTGTATTCTCATAATAAGAAGTTTTTCTGATGGAAATAACTTGTTTTCTAGTGACATTTCCCCTTACCTGTGGAGTTTTCTTCCCTCCCACCACCCACACCTAACCAGCCTTGTAAGAACAACTTCAGTCTTCCCCTACATGATGTGTAAAATTTAGGGAACTTGATATGTCCAAGATAAAAATGAATGTCTAGTTTAAAATGCTAGAGTGCATTGGAAAGTCTGAACTTCCAAATGGGGGGTGGGGGGAACTCCACTTAATTGAGGGCACTGTACTTATTTATTTATTTATTTATTTGTTTTTGAGATGGAGTTTCACTCTTGTCGCCCAGGCTGGAGTGCAACGGTACGATCTTGGCTCACCGCAACCTCCGCCTCCTGGGTTCAAGCGATTCTCCTGCCTCAGCCTCCCCAGTAGCTGAGATTACAGGCATGTGCCACCAGACCTGGCTAATTTTTGTATGTTTAGTAGAAACGGAGTTTCACCATGTTGGTCAGGCTGGTCTTGAACTCCTGACCTCAGGTGATCCAACCGCCTTGGCCTCCCAAAATGCTGAGATTACAAGCGTGAGCCATTGCACCCATTGTATATCTTAGAATTAAAAACAAAACAAAACAGAACACACACACACACACACACGCACACACATACAACTTCTCTTTTTTTTTAATAACTCTGCCTTTTTTTTTTAATGACTCTGGCTCTTCTCTGTGAGATGTGTACTGTTAAGGTGAGTGGAACTGGAAGGAGATTGGCAATTCTATTGTAATCCAGGGCAGGACTTAAATTCTTTCTGGAAGTTTCCTTCTCTGAGTGGACCTGCCCCCATGGTGTGTCTGTGAGATATCTTTGGGTCAATAAACTGGCCTAAGATTCTGCAAGGCAGATTGGTCTTCTCCTTCTTTATGTTAGCTTTCTGTGGTGTGTGTTTAATGGGAAATTAGATAGTTGATTACAAATAAAGTACCTTACAAAATAAGCACCCTTGCCTTCAGGAATGTATTTTTAGGAAATAATTAGGCAAGTGAGTAAAGGGGCTTATTACAGTAGTTTGTAATGCCAAAACTTTGGGAGTAACCTACATGCCTGAAAATGAGGTACAGGTAACAAATTATCGTATTTCCAGTCAGCAGAATGTTGCAGATGCTATGATAAAGCAACTCTGGATTTATTGAGAAGAAAAAGTTCAGAATAATTCCTGTATGTAATCCATGATAACTGTATATGATAACCCATTATAATACATAGCTTTAATAAAGTTTTATTAAAATATATATAGATTTACTTGGGAAAAAAACCTGGAAGGATATATACAAGATACAATCCTATCTTTGGGTGGAGAGCTGTGGGGTAATTTCAGTTCACTTATTTTTTGTGTACTAGAATGAAAAAATAAGGTTATTAGGGCTGTATTTCAGGAATGTTTGACACATACAGTAGATTTTTGTTACTTGATTTTTAAAATTGATAAATGTATAAAAATAATTGGAAGGCTTGTGTTGTGTAATTGCACTGATGTAGATTTTTCTCACAGGACAAGGAAATAAAAAACCTCACTTTGTCTTTTTAATTAACAGATCTTCTCACTCAGATATGGCAACAAGCAGCCTTCACTTTGCATCATGTGATACACAACAGGCATCCAGACAACGCGGAGCATCTACTGTGAACAGGTCAGGAAGGGTTGTGGGCATTCCTGGGGGAAGAGAGGGGAACAGTCCAACCCTTGAAGGAGTAGAATACTGATATTTGCATAGTGCATTGTGTTTGACAAACCAGTGAGGTCAGGAGAGGCCTAGGCAAGTAGAGTGCCCATTTTATAAATCAGGGAAGGAGACACGGTGGCTGCTCAGGGACTCAGTGAATAGGTGGCACTGTTACATGAAAGCAAAATGAAATTCAACTTTGGGGCACAACTCCCTTTCCAGTCTTTTTTGTCTTTAAATATTTTTGGCTGTTATTTTTATTATAAAATAGTAAATCGCACTGCCAAACATTGGGGAAAATGGAGGAAAGGACAAACATCAACCATAATGATGACCACTTGAACACAGAATTTTGGTGTATTTCCTTCCAGTCTTTTTCCTAGGCATGTGCTTCTTGATACAGTTGTAACCATAATAGACTTTTTCATCAAATATTATATTATGATTATTTCTTTCTTACATTTTTTGCATAATCTTGGTTTAAAAATACATTTTAAGAAGTGTTCATTGTAGAAAATTCAGAGCTATAGAAAGCACAAAGAGAATGAAATATGTATTACTATAATCCTAATTATTTTTGTGTGCATTCTTTTTCTCTTCATATGTAGAGATACTAAATTTTTTTCTTAATTGGGATCATATTAAATAATATACTGTTCGGTAATCTAGTTTTTAAAACTTAATATATCACGATATTTTCCTCTTCCATTAGATATTTTTCTGTGATATCATACTTGGTTAATTTTTGTTCCTTTCCAGATCATTTAGAATTAACAGATTCTCTCTTTGAACATGAAGGTTGTTTTTTGTGAGTTATTAAGGCAGCTCTGTTAAAGCTGTTTTAGTACATGAGAAAGCACTTTTCATCCATCCTTAGAGGTTTATTAAACTTTTAAGATTATACAGCAGATCCTTAGCAGTTTGGATTTTGCATTTGAAATTTCAGCTCTGCATGTGTTCTTTATACTCATGGGTTTGGTAGTTTGTCTTAGGATTCTACTCACGCAATATATAGAAGAGGCTACAGAATGGAGATGAAGTTGAAAATAACTTCTAAGTATCTTAAGGCATTTGTTTTCCATATCCTTTTTTACTGTGTATGTCCCTGCTCATGGAATTTTGTGTTTTCTTCTAAAAGAAGTGCTCTTCCTTCATAGTTATCCTCTAACTCATCCGATAGTTTCCTAAGTAACGACTTTATAATGCTGAGTTTGAAAGCTATAATAAAATAAAAATTACTGAAAGCGATAATAAATAAGGGCATGATATGCATAGTCAGCAACAAGCTGCATCTGTAGACTGGAAGTCTTTAGCATGCACATAATTGTTGAAGTGATAAACCACACCTGTATTTCCCAGAGAGCCATAACAAAAGAGAAGAGAATGGAGGAAGGAACCTTTGGGAACACAGAACATTGAAGGATGGCTGAGACAATGACAGTTCAAACAAGAGCTACATAGATGTGTGAGAGAGGTAGACTCTATGAGTTGGTGGCCACAGGACAGGCAAGGGACTTGGGGGGAGGGGTGAGTTCTGGAATGCAGTCAGCAGAGCCAGGTGTGCCAAAGAGGTCTTCATGGATATGGGTGAAAAAGTATTCTTTGCATTTCATAGTTAGGTCACTGGGGACCTTTAGCTCGTAAGGTTTCAGGGAAGTTGAGGCAGGAGTCAGGCTGCATGGCTAAAGGTCAATGGGAGGTGGGGAAGTAGGGAGAGTGAGCATTAGTTCTTTTTTGAAGCTCTTGCCTATGAAAAGAAGGAGTGGGAGAAGGGTGCGTTAGGAGAGAAAGCAAGATTGAGGGAGTTACCTTTCTTGCTGGTTTTACCTTAAATAGAAATGAATGAGGTTTGTGTGTATTTCTGAGTTGGGAAGGAGTCAGAGAGGAAGAGGTTAAAGCTACATAAAAGGAAGTGGAGGTGAAATATAAGAACTAATTGAGAAGTGTTTTCATGATAGCACAGGGTGGGCATCCCTAATCCAAAGATCCAAAATACTCCAGTGAACATTTTTTTTTTTTTTTTTTTTGAGTGTCGTGTGAGTCCTCAAAAAGTTTCAGATTTTGGAGCATTTCAGTTTTGGATTTTCACATTAGGAATGCTCAACCTGTATTCACATTTGCAGTTTTCATAGTCTTTTTCTTTTTAAAAACTAAATAATAGACATTCTCACTCTGCCTTTTAATTAATAGGTCTTCTAATGCATGTGTCAAAGCAAGCCCTTATAAATGTAATGTGGAGCATCCTAAAAGGACACTTGCAAAGTGGAGGAAACTTGGATGTGGACAAGAAATGTGGCTTTTATGGAGTTAGTCTGAACAGAAAATGATAATGCCATACCTCATATGTTACTCCTTCTGGTACTCCTCACTCCACAAATAGCTATTTGCTTCTTAACACAAAGTTGTGAGGCAGCCAAGGAGGGAGTTTGAGTCACCATTTAACAAGTGAGACACCCTGGGTGTCAAGTGACATAGCCAAGTGCCACGGCCAGGCAGTGGTGGCATTACATCCTGATGCTCCACCTTCTCATTTCTGGGCCGGTGCACGTTTAAGAACTTCATTTGCCTCCTTGCTTATAATCCCTTTCACTTGTTTAGTCTTACAAAGTGTTTTGACAACCATGGTTTCTTTTGATTCTCCCTCCAACCTTGAAAGAGCCAAGAGAGAATCTTCCCACAAATGGATCCTCATGTCCAGAGAAGTACATGATCAGCTAAAATGCCTTGTCACTCTGAAATTCTTGGAGTTAGAATTTCCTGCCAGTGTGCTTTCAGGTCACCAAAGTGACAAACTTTAAGATATTTGACAGTTTTGTGTTCATCACTTCAAATCTGTTTGATTTGAAGTGAAACTAGTTGTTGAAACAACTGTGTTAAGGTCACTTTGGAAAAGTGAGGAAAGACTCGGCACACTGGCCAGAGCTTTGTCATCACTTTACTTTCTCCTCTTACCACATCTCTTCGTTGGAGGTGGGAGACATATTGTTGGCTCATCAAATATGTATTTTTCCATAGGAAACAGGCTGAACACAAGGTTGCTCAATTTACAGTCTCTAAGTTAAAGTGTGTCTTTTTGATTTACTTGAGAAAGTCATAAAAACAGAACACAGGGGTCTAGGGCCTCAGAATTAAAGGAACGGAGAGAAAACCTTTCATAGACTTCTTTATACTTTACTTACCAAGCCTAGATATGTCAGCCCAGTGTGGGTACAGAGTGTTGGTAGCTTTAGTTACCAAATCAAGGTTGGCATTGGGATATCCCAGAATTACATAGGGAGTTCTGGCTGCTCAGGAGACTGAGTTCCAGAGACTGGTTTAGTGGGATGAGGTGTCCATATGGCTCACTCATGAAGGTTATGGCAAAATGTTGGCCAAGGGCTTGTAAGAGAAGAGAGTGACTCTCCCTTGGATTGGTTAGTAAAGAATTCAGGGTAGAGGGAGTTGTTTAATGAGTATGGAGTTTCAGTTTTGCAAGATGAAAAAGTTCTAAAGATTGAAGTGATGAACCACACCTGTTTGGTTCACACAGCGTGAATATACTTAACACCACTGAGCTGTGTGCTTTAAAATGGTTAAGATGATAATTAATTTTATGCTATATATATTTTACCACTATTAAAGAAAAGAATGCAGGAGAGATTGCCCAGCTGTTATTACATAGAGTTAAGTCTAGCTTTTACCGCCTTTGTGTTAGAAGAGTGCCAGGTGTATTTTCCATGCCATTACCACATCTATACCATTCCCTCTCAGAACAGTCCTTCTTAGTTTAACAACTACAACAACAAAAACCCTTGACTGAGCTTGGGAAAGCCAAGGCAAGTTTTTGGGAATACATCCCACCTTCTCACTGTACTTATGTTACCCTGTCCTGCTTCTTACTAATTCATTTAGCCTTCGCCTAATGATCTGGCTTAGTTGCTTAACCAGAGTAGTCACCAGTGTTTACCGAGAAGTCGTTTCAAAATAAGTTATTTTTATTAGAGACATATTGGGCAATGTAAAAGTATTACCATATGTAACAATGCAATACTAAAAAGCAGCTTATTATAATTGTACTTATTAAAAAAAATCAGGATAGCAGGGAGGGGCATTAAGGTATAATAATTTAAATGAATTTATATATCGTGTTTGGGTTATATAGACTAAGTGCTTTTTTTAAAAAAAGAACAAAACCCAACTCTTTCTGTTCATTAACAGATCTACTAAAGGAGACATAACTTGAAGCACTGTGGCACCACAGGGGTGGCTCTGGGTCAGAACTCTGCTGTTCTGGGGCCTAGACGCAGAGACCCCTGGCACCCAAGGCCTCAGTTCTGATGCCATTCTCTGACAAAAGAAACCAAGGCTCCTGGCTGATTCCAGCACCAGGGCCGGGAAAGTACAAGATGAACCTAGAAGATCTTGTGCCAGAAAGTAAAGAATTGCTGGAAAAAAGGACAGGGCTTGTCGAAAGAACATGGGAGCAACATAAAGGAGCTTCCAATGGCCAAATCTGGGGCAATGTGAGAAAGAAAATAAATAATGACTGTAATGAGTTATATAGTCCACAGAATCAATTAATATCGATGTGTTTATAGTATGTAAATAATTGGGTAAACATGTCAGTGGTGGGAGGGAGAGCTCTTCCCTATTCATTCTGACTGATGTGGAAGAAATGACGGGAACAGAAAATTGCTGTTTGACAAACCACAATGGTAATGGGTACATGCAAGAACACTCCGTGGACACTAAAGTTAGGGGGCAATGTGTGTTGTGAAATGGGGTATCTGCAGAGTCTTGAGAACCTCCCCTGAAGATGCTTAGTGACTCCCAAGGGAACAGTAGTAACCTCACATTAGAGACCACCCTAGCTATGTGGTCGTCACCAGAAACAAGCTGTGCATGCAGCTCATAGCCCTGATACCATGCACTGAGAACACGGCATCGCTGCTGTGGTTTTCTTGCCCATAATGTCTCTTGTCCAAGTACTAACCAGACACGACCCTGCTTAGCTTCCGAAATAGACAAGATTGGGTGTGTTCAGGGTGATACGGCCATAGACTGTTGCCCAAAAGGTGTAGCCTGAATCTGATCGTAAGGAAACACCAGACAGACCAAAGGGCAATGCTACACAATAATTGCCAGCACCCTTCAAAAGTGTTATGTCAGATGTTATCTAGGGGAGCTGGGTATACAAACTCTGTCCTATTTTTCCAGCTTTTTGGAAGCCTGAGATTATTTGGAAATGAAAAGAAAAAAAAACCTCTGGTTCCCCATTTGAGTCTGAAGGATGAGCCCACTATTCACAGGAGGAGAGAGCAGGCACTTTTATTCTTTCATAGATGATAATATTTACATCATTCCTTTTAGTGCATTACGTAGTTGCAGTTTTACCTTTCACATCTGCATTTTTATCTTTTCTGATGCTCATAACAGCAATGTTAATAATACCTGTTGGGTGGATATTGTCGTATCCTCATCCTTTTCATAGCTGAGGAAACAAAGACTTGGAGAGGTTAATGACTTTCTTGGAAGTCTTGCCATCTAACACAGCCCACTGTAGACTATGAGCTTATGGGGTCCCTCCTCTCCCTTGGATAACTAATGAGAAATGGTAACAGGAGTGTCTGTAGTCTGGCTGTCCAGTCACAGTTGCTTCTGAGCTCCTGAACACCACACAGCTGAATTGTAGTAATGCCTGAGACTTCTTGCCCTGGAGCTCTTGAGGGCAGGGAGATCTGGAGTCCACAGGTGCAGGGGACTTGGATTTGGATTTGCTTGCAAAAGAACCCTGGATACTTCCACACAAATTAGTAAAAGTCTCTGAAGAGTAAACTTGTCCGCCCATCATTCTGTGCGTACAGATTCTAAGTGTTTAGTTCTCTCTTTGGAAAAAAGGTTCCTTTTTGGCCTAAGTTGAAATATTGATGCAAGAGTCAGGCCTATGGAGATCAAATTCATAGCTTCGTTATTCACAAAGACTATGTTGGAGGTTGTATTACAGCTTAGATGCATGGAAAAATGGGCTTCTTTTTGACATAGCCCTGAATGGAATTTCAGCCCTAAATCACAGGCCTCCCTTGTGAGGGTCATGGTTGGGCGGTGGGGGGCGGTAGAGCCTGCCCTACTAGCTCACTGCATTGCTGAGAGAATAGACTTTTCTGCATCCTCTTTCCATGTAAGAAAGGGGCTGGGCCATTTATGCCCCGTGTTTCTTTCCAGCTCACCAATCAGATAATTCATTTCTTTCCCAGAGGAGGAATGAAGAGGGGAGGAGGGAGAGGAAAGTCCAGTAGCGTTCATCTAGTGAAGTCCCTGCTCAGGGAAGTCCGAGGCATTGGAGATAAGGATGTTCCTTTCCTCAGGGTCCAGGGAGGGCACCTCTTAGATGAGGGTCTTGTGACCTGCTTCAGGGGAGAAGGGTGAGGGGATACGATGATTATATATTGGTTTTGTAGACTTTTATTGATTGTAATACAAATAATAAAATCCCTTCTTTACCTTTCAATCAATAGATCTCATGAATCAGATATGTTAATAGTAGAAGGTCATCAGATTATGAGCAAAGTGCAGAGAAACTTTGCCAGGTCACCATGTATGTGTGCGTATGTGGTTCTTAGCAGGGCAGATGGTGCAGGTTGACACTTGCGGAGAACTGTAGTAATGCCTCAATATATATAAATGCTTATACCTTTAATTCCAGGAGCTTCCTCCATCTTTGCAACTACTTTGTATAGTAGTAACTGCAGACTTAACGATCCCCATCTTACAGATAAGGAAACTGAGACTTACAGAGGTAAAGTGAGTTCAAGGTTACAGAACTGGGAAGTGGTGGAGAAAAGACTTTTCCTTTGCTGTTATTTAAAATACTACTTTTATGTTTCAAAATTTTTATAAATCAGTTTTTCATTATAAAAGTAATGTGAGCAGAGTTCAGATAATTTGGAAGGAGGAGAAAAAAGTTACCAGTTATTTCCCTGTCCAACATAAGTGAGTAAAAATTATGATTTCTAGAGGAAAGAGACAAAACCTCCAGATAAGTAATAGAAAATGGCCTTGGGAGGCTGCAGCCTAGTTCTCTAGGATCACAGTTTCAGTGGAACCAATATATTGTGGGAAATCTTTGACTTCTCTTGAGGCAAAAGGGAGTCAGGAAATGAATAAAAGCATCCAATTCCAGAGCCCAGATGCTCATTTACTATGAAGTTTTTTTTGTAACCAAGCTTATAAAGTAATTTGTAAAGTAAGAATTGGAATGTAAGTGATAATGATATAGTTCCACATTTTTATAAGTTACGTATTCATTTTATATATATATATATTTTAAATAGACTAAAAAACTCATCCTGCCTTAAATTAACATATCTTTTAAGTTAGAAACATGAGGAGTCGTCACCTCACTGAAGATGTATATTATGAAAGGCGCTCGGGCATGTCTCCAGCAGGGCAGGAATATGAATATGTGGACTGAGCACCATAGATTTTGGAGAATTAGACATGGTTATTAACTTGCACAGGGCTTGAAAGTTCACAAAACACACTCATAATAACCATTGCCTTTGCTTCTCCTGCAGATGTTGTGAAATGAGAGCACTTCAAAAATAAGACTAGGGACTCAGGGAAGTTAAGGGACACTGTGAGGGTCACAAGGCTGGAGAATGGCTTGGCTGACTTCTAATTTCTAGTCCAGGAATCTTTTTATTAATTACATCGTGCTATACTTGAGGGGTTGCTATGCTGATGAGCCTCTTGCAGAATACCGGAGTGCTTTTTTTTTTTTGAGACAGAGTCTCACTCTGTGACCAGACGGGAGTGCAGTGGCACGATCTCAGCTCACTGCAGCCTCTGCAGAGGTTGGGAATACAGGTGTGGGCCACCATGCCCAGCTAATTTTTGTATTTTGAGTAGAGTCAGGGTTTCACCGTGTTGGCCAGGCTGGTCTGGAGCTCCTGACCTCGTGATCCACCCACCTTAACCTCCCAAAGTGCTGGGATTACAGGCGGGAGCTGGACTGTTTTTAAATAGCCTTGCTCATCATTCCAGTCTGGTTGGACAGGTATGGTGAGCCGATTTCTAGTGCACGTGGTAGGTGTGGGTAGCTACTTTAGGTTCTTAATCTAAGGAGGCAGAATGATGAACATCTGTTTTAGGAAGGGGAGAGGAGCCTGAGAGTGGTATCCCAGTGTGTCTGATGTGTGCTGGAGTTTGAGAACCATGGAGTCAAAGCAGTCATAGGAAGGCATTCTTGGAGAGTATTTCAGAATTCGGATCTGAAGTGATAAGAGTCTCAGTTAATGTGATGGCAGTGGAAATGAAGAGGGACATGTGTGTCCGAGAGATACTTGACAGAAGTCTTGACCATGGTGAAAGTTGCTGTCCTGGTCATTCCTTACAGAACACATGGTAGCCCTAGTGTTCTGCAGAGGAGTGTTAATTCCAGGTGAGCATCATCGTAAACCACTCGGAAGAGCTGAGTATACTGTGTTCAGAGGTGCTGAGCTCCCACTTTGTGTATCTAAGTAGGGGTGTGTATAGTGTATCCTCCCAGGTGACAGTGTGGCCAGCTGAGATGCAGAGGTGGATGTTTGGCAAGAGGACTAGTATCTGTTCACAGTCTGTTTCCTGGTGATGAAGGATGAGCTGTAACCTTAGAGAGAATTGGCGGGAGGTAAAATGGGAACAGCTAATATTTGAAGGGAAGGGATGCTGAGAAAAGAGTGAGGATTTCTGAGCCGATGTATTTCCTTTTGTTCAAAGAATAAAATTCATCCTCTCCGCCACTATGGTTTCTGGCTTTTGCCTGTTTTCTGTCCTCATTTTCTCTCCTTCTCTGCCTTGCTCATCACTTTCCCAGTTTAGAATGCCCCCTCTGCCCTCAACCTAGATATTCCCATGGCTAGCTCCATTATACAGCGATTGGGTGTCACCTTTTTGGAGAGCTTTTCCTGACCATCCTCATTAATGTTGGGCTTTCTCCCCACCTCGGCCTCCCCCAAAACCTAGGTTCTGTTCCAAACCACTTATCCCAATCAGGGATGACCCTGATCAGTTCTTGGTCTGCTTGTGCAAATCTGCCCTCCCTTCTCCAGTAGAATGAAAGCTCTTCGAGAGCCTGGGATCCTGTGTGTCTTGTTCATTGCTGTATTGCCAGCACCTAGAAGAGTACCTGGTACATATTTAGCATAAATATTAGTTGAAAGGACTCTAGGTAAAGATTTGATGAGGGGGAGCAGAGGTAAGCAATGGGGAAAGAAATGGGTCTAGAGACCCCAGGCAACACATGATGACTGACCTGTGCTGGACGATAGAGATGAGACAGGATAAATTCAAGAGACGTTCAGGAGGTAACACTGACAAAATTTGGTTATGGACTGGTATAGGAGGTATCAGCCAACTTTCTTGTGAAAAATCTTGCTGTGAGAGGTTTGTGAACTCCTAGCATTCTTTTTTTTTTTTTTTTTGAGACGGAGTCTCACTGTCGCCCGGGCTGGAGTGCAGTGGCTGGATCTCAGCTCACTGCAAGCTCCGCCTCCCGTGTTCATGCCATTCTCCTGCCTCAGCCTCCCGAGTAGCTGGGACTACAGGCCCCGCCACCTCGCCCGGCTAGTTTTTTGTATGTTTTAGTAGAGACGGGGTTTCACGGTGTTAGCCAGGATGGTCTCGATATCCTGACCTCATGATCTGCCTGTCTCGGCCTCCCAAAGTGCTGGGATTACAGAGTTGAGCCACCGCGCCCGGCCGAACTCCTAGCATTCTTATTTGATCTCTTCGTTCACTGGAAACTTAAGGGCAAAGCAATTCTTAGCCCTCCGTTAAGAGCTTGCCTTGGTTCTACTCCATCCTAGAGTAGGTATCTCAAACGCTAGGCATGAAGAAGTCTCTGTTTCTACTCAGAACAGTTGTATCCACCCATTCACCACTCAGCGATATTTTTTGAGCATGTAATGTGTTCTAGGTATTGTCGAAGGCACTGGTGCACAGGAATGACTAAAACAACCTCCTTGCATTTATGTTCTAGAGAGGGAAGACAGACAAGCATGTCTACAAATGCTACATGCACAAAATACTTCTGGATGGTAATAATGGTGGAAGGAAAAACAGTGAGACAGGATGGGATGGGGTCAGCCAGGCTGCTCTGCATTAGCTGAGATCTGAATAACAAGAAGGAGCCATGAGAAGACCTGCGAGGGGAAGGTGTTCTGGCATTGCCCTCAGAACCTACTCCCGCTAGAGGATACACTGAAGGGGCACTTTGCTTTCATGCCCCTTCATAAAGAATGAAGTTAAAGAGGTTGGTGGGATGGAAACTCAACTTCAAATACTTACCAAGTAATTATTTTTTTCATTTCATTTATTTATTTAGTTAGTTTTTGAGACAGCATCTTGCTCTGTTGCCCAGCTGGAGTGCAGTGGCATGGTCTTGGCTCACTGCAACCTCTACCTTCCAGGTTCAAGCAGTTCTCCTGCCTCAGCCTCCTGAGCAGCTGGGATTATAGGAGTGCAACACCACGCCCAGCCCAGCTAAGTTTTGTATTTTTAGTTGAGATGGGGTTTCACCATGTTGGCCAGGCTGGTCTCAAACTCCTGACCTCAAATGATCCGCCTGCTTTGGCCTCCCAAAGTGCTGGGATTAGAGGTGTGAGCCACCGCACCTGGCCCATTTTATTTATTTATTTTTTTGAGATGGAGTTTCGCTCCCATTGCCCAGGCTGGAATGCAATGGTGCAATCTCGGCTCACTGCTCCTCTGACTCCTGGGTTCACGTGATTCTCCTGCCTCAGCCTCCTGAGTAGCTGGGATTACAGGCACCCGCCACCACGCCTGGCTAATTTTTGTGGTTTTAGTAGAGATGGGGTTTCACCATGCTGGTCAGGCTGGTCTCAAACTCCTGACCTCAAGTGATTCACCTGCCTCGGCCCCACAAAGTGCTGTAATCAGTCACCATGCCCGGCCCCATTTTATTTTCTTGAGACAAGGTCTCTATCGCTCAGACTAGAGTACAGTGGCATGATCATGGCTCACTACACCACAAACTCCTGAGCTCAAGCGACCCTCCCACCACAATACCTGTAGCTGGGATTACAGGCACACACCACAAGCCTGGCTTTTGCAAAAACTTTTTTATAGAGACGAGTGCTCACTCTGTGGCCCAGGCTGGTCTTGAACTCCGGGCCTCAAGTATTCCTCCTGCCTCCGTCTCCTAAAGTGCTGGGCATGAGGCAAACATGCCTGCAGGTTTATTTCTTATCAGCATTTTTGTTTACCAGATCATCCTACTGCTCATTTACTTACTGAAATATTGCCCTTTTACAAGTCGTTACACAAAACATTTTAGAGATGGCTTTAAAGAACAAAATTTCTGTCAATCGTCAATCATAAGTGATTAATATAATTTTGAAAAAAGGATAAAATCATGACTCATAGATACAAAAATGAACATGTTAAGGATTTTATTTAATCACTGATTAATTATTAATTATAGATGAGGACATTTGGCAGATGTTAAAACAGATTCAAAGGAGAAATCAAAACAGAACAAATTTCTGTGACGTAAAGTATTGTTGAAATTAATGTGCAAATCCAGGAAAACTAACTTACTCCACAGCTGGGGAGGGAAGTTAGTTGAACCTCTACTGGCCAGGCAAAATTAGCATGCCTATAGACAACAGTTATTTTGCACTGCTATTAGTTATCTACAGTTTACAGAGTTGTAAGCTCCCTGGGAATCAGAATCTAATGACCTGTAGAGATCTCTAGAGTCTCGGAAGTGCATGGTTTTCCAGTGAAGCACGTCTTTTTTCCCATGTATAACCGACTAAAATAAAATAGTCTCCCCCTCCTCCATGTACAAAAGTGTGGAATTCCTACACTTACGGTCTTTGAAGCAGTGGGGAAGGGAACTATCATCTATTTAGCGCCTGCTATGAGCAGCGTTTGTCAGTTTACCTCATCTTCACAGCAGCCCCTCAAAGTAGGTGTTGGTCTTCCCGTTTTACAGATAAGGAAATTGAGACTCAGGGATCTTATAGACAGTAAGCAGCAAAGTTCGAATTCCAGCCTGTCCCGTCTCCAGAATCCACATACACTCCCTGGGGACAACTTGTTGATGGTAAAACTACAGAAATTCTCTGTGTTTTTTTCTTGATCTTTAGTTCATCATCAACCAAGGTGGATCTCAAGAGTGGCCTCGAAGAATGTGCTGTGGCATTGAACTTATTTCTAAGCAATAAATTTACAGACGCCTTAGAATTGCTTCGCCCCTGGTAATTTACTTTGTGTCTTTTAGATAAAATATCTTTCAGATGTTTCTGATGATTCTTTGATGTCATGCTTGTAAATTATCTGTTCCCATCTGAATATTGATAAGCTAATTTAGTTCAGACCTCCTTACTTTGGTCACTTTTAAAATTCAGTTTAGAAATCTGAGTTTTCAAATATAATTAGTAGAAAATTTCTGATTGTTTTGCATATTTTAATCTCTCTTGTTCAGATAGTGTCATCTTTTAAGTAGTTTTATAAGGCTTCAATTTTGCTTTCTTCAGTGAAATATTTTTATGTTTGTTCCTTTTAAATATTGAAAAAAATTTCCTTTGAAATGGGGAGGGGAAGAACCAGAATATGCTGATCTCAATGCTAAAAAGAAATTTAAGATAATAAGAATGTTACTGGGGTTCTCTATTTGTTCGACAAACAAGTTAAGCAATTTAATTTCAATTAATAGTACCTGTTAAGTTTTCAGATGTGGCAATAAAACCTGTGCTTGCCTGTTTACTCGGTCTTTATCTTGACAGGAATAGTCTTACATTGTGCCCTCAAACACTTGCTTAGATGAAGCTTAGACTTGTATAATAATTTCCTAGAAGTTTACTTGGACACAAAAGTGGGCAATCTCATTCCTTACTTTGAGTGGTTACTAGGGCGACTGGATTCTGGTCATCTGAATCTTAGAGATTAATTGACCTGCTGAGGAGCTGCTATGGTAATTCTGTTAAGATTTAGAATAGCTGTAGTCAAGGTGGGTCAGCTGTCGTTCCACAGGTTAAGAACAAATGATGAAATCGATGGTGAAGCCCTGTGAAGAATAGTTGTCTTCCAGTGTTCAATATTTGCCTCACAATCTCCACCTTGCCTGTCCCCTGCTTTTTCCCTCTGTCCTTCTTAGTCCCTCAGACTTCTCTGTCAGAAGTCTCTACCTCCTTTTGCTTGCTTGTCTTTCCCTCTCTCTTGGTCTGTCCTTCTGTCTCTTTTCTCAGCCTGCTTGCCTGTCTTCTTTGGGTTTTTAAATGCTTTTATTGATGAGCCATAGTTGTACCTATTTTTGGAGTACGTGTGATAATTCCTTACCTGTATACAATGTTCAGTGATCAATCAGGGTAATTGGGTTATCCATCATCTCAAACATTTATCTTTTCTTAGTGTCAGGAACATTTATAATTATTCTCTTACAGCTATTTTGAAATAACAATACATTATTGTTAATTATAATTTATTATTAAATACTAGAAGTTATTTCTTCCATTTAACTGTATTTTTGTACCCATTATCTCCTTTGATTTTTATTCAGACAAGTCTTTCTTTGCCACTGACACACAGCTGATCATAACATGGAATGAAAATAAACAATTTAGTGTTGTATTCCGTCAGGTTCGTCTCCGAGTTTTGTACATGTTTCACTGTTTAAATGGCTCACACTTGTAATCCCAGCACTTTGGGAGGCCGAGGCAGGCGGATCACCTGAGGTCGAGAGTTTGAGATCAGCCTGACCAACGGGGAGAAACACTGGCTCTACTAAAAATACAAAAAATTAGCCGGGCATGGTGGCACATGCCTGTAATCCCAGCTACTTGAGAGGCTGAGGCAGGAGAATCAGGGAGGCAGAGGTTATGGTGAGCTGAGATCGTGCCATTGCACTCCAGCCTGGGCAACAAGAACAAAACTATGTCTCAAAAATAAATAAATAAATAAATAAAAATACTTTTCCCTTACTTGAAATAATTTTTTTTTTTTCTTCTTGAAAGAGCTTTCAGTTAAAAATGTGAGGTTTGAAACCACAATTAATGATTAACTTTGGGCTGCTCTGATTTCTTGTGGTTCTTTTGAACAGATAGTGAGTGCCCTCAGTGTTCAGGACAAGCTGCAAATTACCAAAGGATGTTTAGACTATTTCCGTGGGGGCAAAAGATAATGTGGCTTGCATTTGTTTTGCGTGGTGGCAGGCTGTTATGCATTAATATTTAAATAAAAACAAAACCATGCATTAGCATTTTAAACCTTATAAATAATTAATACAGCTTAAGAAGTTTTGAGAAAATAAATGATGTTCTCACAGCCCGAGAATCTGGATGTCTGCCATCCGTTAGGACTCATTAACATCCTTAAGAATCCTGAAGCAGTTCTCACTGTAACTTGATTTGAAATATCAAGAACTTTAATCTGGAATTTCAGTTAATGGGAACTTGATGATTTGAAATATCAAGAACTTTAATCAGGAATTTCAGATAATGGGATTAGAACCAGATACAAGGTCTGACATCTACTTTGGTCATGGCTCTTGTGACCAGCCTAACTTATTCCAAAATCTTGTTTGCTCTTGGCCTTTGGCTGGAGAGGAGAGGAATTACTTTAAATGAACCTTTATTTTTGAAAAAACATATCAGAATCTCTCTGTCAAAAAATACATTTCCAGCGGCCTTTATTTTAGCACTTATCTCAGAGCCAAAGGTATGCTGCCCCTTTTTCAACTGAAAACAGTTGGTTTGCTTGGAATCTGCCCACAGGCTGCCCTCTTGTGTTGAAATAGGGAAATGCATATTGTCCCCTTCAACCTGAAACATTTTGTTCTGCCTGTGTGGGTTTACATTGGAAAGTCCGTGGTACTTGAGTTCTTAAGAGGTTACTTTTCACCACCCATATAATTTTGGTGATTATGATGAAGGAATAAAGGTTACTGTGCAAGTCAGGACATGCATTTACTAGGATTTCTTATGATCAGTATTTCCATTGAATTAAAATGTCTGAATTCCCTGTTTTCTCCCCAGGGCTAAGGAGAGTATGTACCATGCTCTGGGCTACAGTACCATTGTGGTGTTGCAGGCTGTCCTGACCTTCGAGCAACAGGACATCCAAAATGGCATTTCTGCCATGAAGGACGCTTTACAAACCTGCCAAAAGTATGATGAGTCATTCAATACTTGAGATGTGACTGCAAACTTTTATGCCTGTATAATGTCGTTTGCCTGACCAAGAGCTCTGTGTTTGAAATTGGCCACAGTTACAGAAGAGAAATTCAGCCTCGAAGCTGAAGGATTCCCATTTGGCATCTATATATTCCACTTTTCTTTTTGATAACCTGAGGTCTGAGCTACAGAGATATGGGGGGGGAGTTCTGTGGGATTAGCAGCAAGCATCTCTCAAGGTAGATGACATTAGGTGTACTGCACACCAAACCAAGCCACGCAAGGAACGTTTTTGTTTTAAGTGGGAGATGCAAATTCATGAGGGAATGTTTTATTTGTTTAAGAAGGACCTCTTTTTGAACACTTTTGTTTGGTGAAAATGAGATAGAGTTTTAGTTTTATTTTAAGCTTTACCCTGTGTGTATAGGAAGACCCTATCAAAATTTTTTTTCAAGGCAAAAGTAATTTTGATATCTTTTAAAAAATGATAAATGTTTCACAGTATGGAAGATGCTTGGTTTGTGGACATTTAGGAATATTCAAGAATCCAGGAATGGCTGGCTGCGGCACCCTGATCAGATGGATGGGAGGAAATGACTGCTGTTGCTGTCAATTGCTTGATGTGCCGCTGGGACTAGGGCAGAAGGTTCATGATCAGAAGATTAACATGGGTGAAATTGCATCCTGATATAATGGTGTTGTAAGCTCCTCAAATGAAGAGAGCTTCCAAATATTGCACTTTAACTTCATTTTTCACCTGTGGAGAATTTTACACAAATCCTGATTTTAGTTATCAGGATAAGGGAAGGTACTTTGGAGGTTAGTTTTCACTGGCGTGTGTGGGTTTCCCCACGTGGTGTTCAGTAACACAGACTGACTTCCCGCAAGTGGCTAGCCAGTGCTGAGTGGAGAGTGTTGGAAAAGGATGATCTGTGTCCTGCAGACTTCAGGGTTTAGAGTTTCAGCTTTTTGACTCTTTGGTGTGATAGTGACTGAAATGAATGTCAAATGAAAATGAGCTTAGCCTGATTTTTTTTTTTCTATTTTCTATCTCCCTTTTTATTTACTCGATGTAGATACAGGAAAAAATACACAGTTGTAGAATCTTTCTCAAGTCTTCTTTCTAGAGGATCCCTGGAGCAACTGAGTGAAGGTAAAAGTCATTTAAAAGATCACTTTTTTGCTTGATTTTACAAGTTAAAAAATGATCATCTCATAAAATTCCATACTGAAGTGTATAAAGTCAATGGAATGTCTTTTTCTCTTCCCTATCATACTGACCTTCCAAAAGTAACCACTGTTAATAGTTCATTGTAAAGCCTTTTCTGTGTACATACTCAAATACATAAATAAAGTACGCATAGGGTTTTTGTTGTCACTCATGGATTGTTCATTTTTTTTTTTTTGCAAGCATAGAATCACATAATAGGTGTAAATTTGGCATTGACACTTTCCGAGGTCATTACATGTGAGTGTTTAACAGCTGTGTGATATTCCACAGGATTGGTGTACTGTACACCAAAATTGGATTTTCTATATTGTTTTTATTTTTTCACCGTTACAAATAATGGTGTCCTAGAATCCTTATACATATGGATTAATGCATCTTGAAAAGTTATTTCATAAGATAGATTTCTAAAAGTGGAATAACCAAGACTGGCAGTTTGAAAAGTTACAATATTTATAGGTATTCCCAGTTTTTTTCTCCAAAGGTACATAGGTCAGTTTATATTCTTACCATTCATCTGTGAGAATTTCAGTTGTCCACAAGCTATTAAAAATATTTTTCAAGGTGCAAGTAATTTTGGTATCTTTTAAAAAATGATGTTTCACAGTATGGAAGATGCGTGGTTTGTGGACATTCAGGAATATTCAAGAATCCAGGAATGGCTGGCTGCGGCACCCTGATCAGATGGGTGGGAGGAAATGACCGCTGTTGCTGTCAGTTGCTTGATGTGCCGCTGGGACTAGGGCAGAAGGTTCATGATCAGTTCTGTCTTTACAGTGTTACACTCTAGTCCAGAATAGTTTACAAGAAAGGAGCATCTAGATATTCCTGTAGAAGGAAAAAAAAATGTCCTTCAAATGTGATCATTGTAGAATAAAGCTTTTGCCATCCCAGGAGAATCTGTGCCTGTGTTGTCATTGTCAAATGTGTTCTCTGAAGAGATGACACAAAATACTAGAATATACCATACTAGCAAACACAAAATACAAAGCTACTAGAAGTAGCTTTGTTTGATTAGAGCAAGAGCAGTTCTGGATACTGCTGTCAGAGTAGTTTCTAATGGTCAAGTATATGTCAGACATATATTTGAGGGTGTTTTATTAGGAAGTTTTGTTTATTTTGTTAGATGAGTATTATCAACTTGTTTTGGACTTCAGAGAACTTGGGAATATTTGCACGATGTGAAGCTAGAGTATTGATTATAGGAGAGGAGTTATGAGACATTTCACATCTTTGGGACTTATTTTAAAGGGGCATGATGTTGACCCCAAAACCATGGTCAAACAGAATGGCATTTCATTGGTCACACTAGGCAGCTGAAACCTACAGCTTTTTCTCCAGAAACTGGCCTCCAACTATTTATAAGAATTTATTTATCCCCTTGACTTCGGATAGATTGTGTCTACATACATATCTTCCGTCTTTGGGCTACTTATGTAAATTAGTTTCATTAGATCTAAAGTTCACTAAAGTGGGTTAATAAGAAATCAAATAGGCCCAAAAGAAATTGAACTCTTTTTTTGTATTTTCCTTTCTGTTACCCTCTCTATGGCTTCCCTCTAGTGGCCAGCTACTCAGGAGGCTGAGTGAGGCAGGAGAGTTGCTTGAACCCAGGAGGCGGAGGTTGCAGTGAGCCAAGATTGCGCCACTGTACTCCAGTCTGGACGACAGAGTGATAATCTGTCTCAAAAATAATAATAATAATTTGAAAAATAAGATGCTCTTTTTTTTTTTTTTGTGAGACAGAATCTCGCTCTGTCGCCCAGGCTGGAGTGTAGTGGCACAATCTCAGCTCACTGCAAGCAAGCTCAGCCTCCCGGGTTCACACCATTCTCCTGCCTCAACCTCCCGAGTAGCTGGGATTACAGGTGCCTGCCCCCACGCCCGGCTAATTTTTTGTATTTTTATTAGAAACAGGGTTCCACCATGTTAGCCAGGATGGTCTCAATCTCCTGACCTCGTGATCCGCCTGCCTCGGGCCTCCCAAAGTCCTGGGATTACAGGCATGAGCCACCACACCCGGCCGATGATCCTCTATTTTTAAAAAGCGTTCTGTATGTCCTATGTACTGTCCTTGTTGCTTTTCTTAACATTAACCTATCTAACCTCCTCGTTATAGACTTGGAACTGATCAGAGTTATAAACAAATGGCCAGGATTCCCCACCTAGCAGAGTAGGGTTGACTGATCATTTGCCTTTCCCTAAGCCACAACTGTTTCCACCGTAACCCACACTTTTTCCTTTAGGCAAGTAGAGAAGGGCATGAAATGTGTCATATATGGATAAAGGAAATACTGAATTATTTCTGTTAGTTATCTTGAAAATAGATGATATTGTGTTGTTATGTTTTTATAATGTCTTTGAACAATGGTACTTTAGGAAATCTGCAATAAAGTAGAAAATTACTTTTTACTAATTATAAAAAATAGTCTGGACATGGTGGCTTGTGCCTGTAATCTCAGCTACTCAGGAGGCTAAGGTGGGAGGATCCTTTGAGCCCAGGAGGTGGAGTGTATTAGTCCATTTTCATACTGTTATAAAGAACTGCCCAGGACCGGGTAATTTATAAAGGAAAGAGGTTTAATTGACTCATAGTTCTGCATGGCTGGGGAGACCTCAGGAAACTTAAAATCATGGCAGAAGGTGAAGAGGAAGCAAGGCGCCTTCTTCGCAAGGCAGCAGGAAGGAGAAGGGCATGTAGGAGGAACTCCTGTCAAACACTTAAAAACCACCTGATCTTACGAGAACTCACTCACTGTCATGAGAATAGCATGGAAGAAACCAGCCCCATGATCCAGACATCTCCCACCAGGTCCCACCCTTGATACGTAGGGATTATGGGGATTACAATTCAAGATGAGATTTGGGTGAGGACGCAAAGCCTAACCATATCCCAGAGGTTGCAGTAAGCGCAGATCGTGCCACTGTACTCTCCTCTGGGTGACAGAGCAAGTCCCTGTTTCTACATAAATAAAAATAAAGTAAAGTAATATAAACTAAAATAAAATAAACTAATACACTTGTGAGTATAGTCTATTATGAAATACAGGTTTATTTAGACTTTCATATCTAAAGGCAATGCTTAGCTAACATTATTTCAGTGCATGATGAAGATATTTACTCCTGTGGACTAAGGAATTTACAATTAAGAGATATTCTGGTAGTTACCCACTCGTAAGTACCTAATGACTAATTTTGAGAACTAAAGAACTACGCAGTGTAAGTCAAACACAGTGAAAGAGTAAGACTTTTATAAATTAAGCTGTATTTTATTCCTAGTGAGTTTGGCTGTCAACTGCAACCCAAACAGACTTTGTGTTCAAGGGAGCATGTCAAAACATTGTAGCTTTAGTGTGTGATTTGTTTTTCCTCTTGGTAATTTTCATTTACATCCTTGAGTGTCTTGTTGTCTACAGGAGTGAGTATATTTCGTTAAACTTTTCATGGGTTTAACGTGGAACATACTAGTTTTTTTCTCTTGTGGCTGGCGGATTGCCCCAAATGGGTTTCAAATGGCCTTTACAGATATTTATATGCAGTGAGTGCCTAGGATGTGAAAGGGATTTAGTATGACAGATACTTATTTGCGGGAATGCAAAGTTCAAACTCTCTTGCCTTTTCTGTTTGCCTTGTCACATCCCTGTGCTGCTCTTAAATTTGTTCATCTTTCACTTAACCCTGATCTGCCCACCTGTCTGCTCAGATCTCTGAAAGGACTGTCTCACTGTTGCCTCCTCAATCAACTGTAGACTCTCCCTAACATTCAAGGCCATTTATAATTGAGCCTTGACTTAACCCTTCCAGCCTCATTGCTGTCTCCTCCCTTGACTGGCTTTTCCTGAAGGTGCTCAGGGCTTTCCTTGCTCCTGTTACCGGCCCACTCCCCTCTGCCCCCCACCCATTGCCACCATCACCACCACAGACTTCATCCCCTCTGCATGTACCCCAAGCCAGCAATCTGTATTCCTAAGCAGACTTTCATAGCTAATAATTCCTGATTCTCACTCTGTCACAGAATTACCTAGGAAGAGGATATTCAGGTGACTGTGTAAAAATAAGTTACCATTTGGTATCCTACTGAACACAGCTAGAAAATCACCAGGCACACTTTGAGGAGAGCTGTTCTGAAGGACTGAGACCCCGGCTGTGGGTATGCAGGCTGTAACTCCTCAAGTTTGGTCTGTCGTGACTTTGGCCCCATCTCTCTGTATGCTGTTGAAGACCTTAGCTGCAGCGGGGCTTCTTTGTAAATTAAACATTTGGAATATGAGCATGGCAGGAACTTGAACCAATTTGTGAGAACCAGTGGGTTGTATGTGTGTATAGGGTGGGGGTGGGGTCTATAAGTGCAAGAAAGTACTTGTCATCTAAGTCTATTAGCAGTAATCCCAATAATACAGAAATACTCTATTTTCAGTCACATTCCACGTAAAAATGCTTTCTGCTTTCTGAGCTTTTATCAAAAAGCATTGACATGGATCAAGGATGGTAATCTCAGTGCACGTAGCTAGCATTGATCCAGTGCTAACTCTGTATCATGAGCTCTGTGTGCAGTACCTCATTTGATCCTTCAGCTGTGAACCAGAGGTGGTGTTAGTGGCCTTTATAAATGAGGAAACCAGAAGAGAGGGGACGAGGTCCTATAGCCAGTACATGGCAGAGCGTTTTTAGCAGCCCAGGCTATTAAATACCCCAGGCTCATTTACTTAAATATCATGCCAATTTGCATCTCATGGATAGAGCAAGAATCTGCTGACTTGTGTATGGAAAAAAGTAAAGATTTGTCTCTCCATTCTCTGCAAGTATAATGGGTTGTTGGGAAGCTAGGGTATGTGTTTTGGGGTACTCCACAGGCCCCTGGGATGCACAGAGCCCCACCTAACCCCTTTTTGAGAGTATCTTATTCTTGTGCTAGACATCTACATGATCAAATTAGCTTAAAACTGGGATAGTACTGTCTCTTTTTATATCAGATCTTCACATATGAGGAGTCTTAACATGGCCATGCAGGACGTTTCTTTTTCACTGAGCTCTAGAGAATTGCTGCTTTCTTTTCAGGTAGTTAATGTGTCTGGTTAGTGTCATGGTTACCGTACATTTATATTTTAGAAGCTAGCATTCATACATTTAATTTAGTTTTTTTCAACTTTTAAAACTATGTTAAAGTTGTTCTGTTTTGTTTTTTTTTTTGAGACAGAATTTTGTTCTTGTTGCCCAGGCTGAAGTGTAGTGGTGCAATCTCAACTCACCACAACCTCCACCTTGCAGGTTCAAGCGATTCTTCTGCCTCAGCCTCCCAAATAGCTGGGATTACAGGCATGCACCACCACACCTGGCTAATTTTTGTATTTTTGGTGGAGATGGGGTTTCTCCCTGTTGGTCAGGCTGGTCTCTGTCTCCTGACCTCAGGTGATCCACCCACGTTGGCCTCCCAAAGTGCTGGGATTACAGGCATGAACCACTGCGCACAGCCAAAGTTTTATGTTACTAATTAAGTTAAAAAATAAGTGGTTTCCTTTTTTTAAAAAGTGCTTTTAAATGTTAATTTTCCCTTGTGAGCTGAGTTTGGGTCTCTGATAGGAAGTGACTGACTCTTTGCAGTTATGTTTGAATGGGGATGACCTCCCTGAACACTTCACACATTCCAGGAAAATCTTCCTGACAAAGTGAGAACTGGGGTTATCATTCTGCTTTTGTGGAATCACAAGGGCCATCTAAGTTTTGGGGTCTTTCTTGGGTTAATTTATCTGCCAGTCTTTCCTGAGCATCACAGAGCAATCACTTTGGATGTGGGATTTTACTTAATATAATTTTGTTTGTTTTTCGTAGAGGAAATGCATGCTGAAATCTGTTATGCCGAGTGTCTCCTACAGAAAGCTGCACTCACGTTTGTGCAGGTAATGAATATTTGGCTTAGAATTCATATTGGCTGGGAAGACAGCCAGTGCTGCATAGAAAAAGGTGGTGCATTCTATGTCAAAGCTTCAGTTCTTTTGACTTAGAGTTGTAATGGCAAATATTTGTTATTCTGATAAACTTTGGCGGAAAAAAGATGCTAGAGAGCTTTGTTCCTCCTCTACTGCACTTAAGAATCTATTTCAAATTGCACTCCACTGGGAATCATTGCCCTTTAAAAGACTGTGTCTTTAAAGAAACTTTAGGCCAGGCGCGGTGGCTCATGTCTGTAATCCCAGCACTTTGGGAGGCTGAAGTGGGCGGATCACCTGAGGTCTGGGGTTCGAGATGAGCTTGGCCCACATGGTGAAACCCCGTCTCTACTAAAAATACAAAAAAAAAAAAAAAATTAGCCGGGCGTGGTGGCACATGCCTGTAATCCCAGCTACCCAGGAGGCTGAGGCAGGAAAATCACTTGAACCTGGGAGGTGGAGATTGCAGTGAGCTGAGGTCGCATCACTGCATTCCAGCTTGGGTGACAGAGCAAGACTCCGTCTCAAAAACAAAAAAGAAACTTTAAAGAAACTGCTTTGCAACCGCCACATCTAATTTTAAGATGCATCTGTGTGGAAATCGGGAGAATATTCCGCTTTGTACTTTCTACTGGTAGAGGCCGCACATGGGAGTGGCCTGAGCAGAGGAAGTGCCCCCTTTTACACCACTTGCCTCAGTCAAGTTCAGTTAGGCATACATGGAAAGTCCATGTACATTTTATTTTTGCCCTTCTTTCTGTATTCTAATTCCCCTTTCTTTTATTTCTTCCTTTGGAAAAACAGTTTTTTAAAAGTCACTAAACAATTAATCCTTTTCTTATGAGGCATTTTAATTTCACCTCTGGGCATTAGTACAGTCAGTACCTTGCCTATTTCTGTATCTTCCAATGCTTCTCTAAAACATAAATCTTCACATAATGGCTTCATGGGTGGCAGTGATGGCTACAGTGAGGGTGAGGTGGAGTAGAGATTGTACGAAATCAGAAAGAAATTCAACTGTAAAATGGAAAATCTTCCTCAATCACAGTCTTTTTTTTTTTTTTGTGGAGGGGTGCGGAGTGGTTAGAGCCTCATTCTGTCACCCCGGCTGGAGTGCAGTGGCACGATCTTGGCTCACTGCAATGTCTGCCTCCCGGGTTCAAGCAGTTCTTCTGTCTCAGTCCCCCGAGTAGCTGGGATTACAGGTGTGTGCCACCTGGCTAATTTTTGTATTTTCAGTAGAGACAGGGTTTCACCATATTGGTCAGGCTGGTCTCGAATTCCTGACCTCAGGTATTCCACCCATTTCGGCCTCCTAAAGTGCTGAGATTATAGACGCGAGCCACCGCGCCTGGCCACAATCTTTTAAATTATTTGACAGTTGCTTCTTTCTTTTCATGGAGGTTTACCTCTTAGGTTGGATTCTGGTTTAGCAAAATGGAGTCACTGTAGCCCATGACCCTGTTTCCTAAAACACAGACATTACAAAGGCTGGTTGATAACAACAGTCTTATTGCCTCAATAAGCATCATAATGATAGTCATGGAGGCCCAAGTTTTTTTCTGTTTTCCAAACAGGGATTTGGCAATCAAATCTGGGATTTGAAGGCTTATTTTATATTTGGGGACTTGAAATTAAAGAGATATCCATACTTGTGCCCTCTTCCTCATGCCTCCCACCCAATCATTTTTATATTCATGCTGCTTTAGCCTTTTAAAGATTGTGCAACTCCATCTCTTTCTGTCATTGTTCTAGAAGAGGTGCTTATCCACTCTTTGCTGAACTGTACAGCAAACTAGTGACTCTCCCTCTCTAATTTCTTTTACCTTCAGCTCATTCCCTATTCTGCAGTTGAGGGTTGAGTACCCTCTTAAAAACGAGTCTCTGGCTTGGTCACTTCTCTGCTTCAGCATTCAGTAGCTCTTATTGACTATGGCAGTATTCTGTATCAGAATATCACAAATGAGGGGAGTACTTTTTCAAACAAAACTGGTACCTCCTCTCTATGTTCCCTTACTGCCCCCGCCCCTGCCAACACACACACACCTTACAGGTGTCCTTGGATGCCGCTGACAGGGATGCATATTGAGTAGCATGGCTGGAGGTAGCTTTCTTCCTTGGTCATTCTCTTTGCAATAGATTCTTCAGCAGTGTAGAATTACATATGCACACGTGGCCAAACCCATCATGATCCTTAATGCCGCCCCGTCTTTCCACTTGAGTTTTACTTTGCTTACAAAGTTCACATCTGCTTTGCTTTTCTATACCTGGCCAGTTTCTAATTATTTTTGTGCTTAAAGCACCAATGCTTCCAGGAGGGATTTCTGGCCCTCTCCATGCTACTACTTTGTGTTCTCATGACATCCTGTGCATGATCCCATCCCCGTGTATGACTCCGTCCCTATGCATGGCTCCCTCTCCACGCATGACGCCCTCCCTTAACATACTGTATTACTTTCATCTGTTTTTGCATTTGGGTGCCTGGTATAAAATAGGCATTAAATTTAAGTTTGATGAATCCCGAAATGACATATGGTTTTTTTTTTTTGAGGCATATTTCAAGCTAATTTAAGAAATTCTTTTCTGGTTGGTATTAGATCTTATGTAATCATAAGATTCCTTAAATTAAGAAGATAAACATTGCATTTCATATCTATTGATTCTTCTAATAATTAGAACAATAAGTATTTTTAAGCAATTAATGAAATTAGTAAATGAAAGTCAGTTTTTCTTTTGCTACAGGAGGATGCTTAAGTACACAAGAAATACATATCAGAGCATTTTCTTTTTTTTTTTGAGATGGAGTCTCGCTGTGTCACCAGGCTGGAGTGCAGTGGTACGATCTTGGCTCACTGCAGCCTCCGCCGCCCAGATTCAAGTGATTCTCCTGCCTCAGCCTCCCGAGTAGCTGGGACTACAGGCACCTGCCACCATGCCTGCCTAATTTTTGTATTTTTAGTAGAGATGGGGTTTCACCATGTTGGCCAGGATGGTCTCGATCTCTTGACCTCATGATCCACCCGCCTCAGCCTCGCAAAGGGATTACAGGTGTGAGCCACTGCGCCCGGCCAGAGCATCTTTCTGGTATCAATAGACTAGAAAAACTTTCTCACTGGAAATGCAAAACATAGAACTGCCTCACTAGTACCATCTATTAGAGTAACTTCCTTCAAGTGGTTATTTGATGTTATTTATTGAGAGATTGTCCTAGAATCCTAGAATGCTGACCCCGAAAACACCATTCATCTAGGCCAACTGCCTCAATTTTATAGTCGATGACCATCAGATAAACAGAACTGAAGTGGTTTTGTTTTCCTAAAACAAAATTGCATAGTAGTGACAGCCACCTCAGAAACCAGACCAGTTATTTTGGGCCTGGAAATGTGTGTGAGTAAAATTCGCAACATTAAATAGACTCTGACTGCTAAAGTACTCTGTGAAAGAAGGACCATTGTCCCCTTTACTGGGTGTAATGTACTGGAAGGTTTGGCCTTAGAGCAGATTGTAAAGTCATGCAGTTTAGATTCTGTTAAACCCACAAGAAAACAGCTCGGTAGATGTCGATGTTTAGTAAAATGATTTGGACCACATATGGACCCTAATTGGTGAGGATTACCTCCTTAGTAATATAAAGTAATTGAAGGATTTTACAAGTATTTTCTTTTTGTTGTCCTCTAATGTGGAAGAAAAAGTACCCCAAAAACTTTTAAATGTAAAGCAAGAGTATGTGTTAATTTCAAAGTTATGTCCTCAAAATACTTTTTTTTGTTTGTTTTTGTTTTTCTAATCACACAAACACACAACTGTGGGGACAATTTAAACTTGTTTGCTAAATAATCTAATTTTTTAACTGAATTATTTTCAGGATGAAAATATGATCAACTTCATCAAAGGTGGACTCAAAATTAGAACAAGTTACCAAATATATAAGTAAGTTAAAAAGTAAGATGTGATTTGTAAATAATTCTGTGCAGTATACTCCTTTGTTCTTCACAGTTCTCCTAAATTAAGTTTGACTAGGAGTTTTTATTTCGTGTTGGTAAAAATGAACTTGATTTTTTGCTGAGTGTGTATTCAGTGTTATAGGACAACAGAATTTAAGTTTAAATACAATTTTAAGAGCAAATTAGTTGACAGTAAAGCTACTGACATAATTTCTGATTAGATAATTCGAGTTTCTCCTTTGAACAATTTATAAATTTAAAATTATAGTAATATTTTTGGTTCAGATTCCAGAGCAGCACTGCCCAGTAGAACTTTCTGCAGTAGATGGAAATGTTCAGCTGAGGTGACCATAGTGTTGTTCGTATTCTTATTGATTTTTTTTTTTTTTTTTTTTTTTGTGTGGAGTCTCGCTCTGCCACCCAGGCTAGAGTGCAGTGGTGCGATCTCGGCTCACTGTCAGCTCCACCTCCCGGGTTCACGCCATTCTCCTGCCTCAGCCTCCCGAGTAGCTGGGACTACAAGCGCCTGCCACCACGCTTGACTAATTTTTTGTAATTTTAGTAGAGACAGGGTTTCACTGTGTTAGCCAGGATGGTCTTGATCTCCTGACCTCTTGATCTGCCTGCCTCGGCCTCCCAGAGTGCTGAGATTACAGGCATGAGCCACTGCGTCCGGCCATCCTTATTGATTTTTATCCAGTTGTCTTTTATTTACTCAGTGTTAAAGTCTCTAAGTTCGAATCTAGAGTCATCCCTTTCTTCCTTTAGTTCTGTCAGTGTTTGCCTCATATATTTAGGAGCTCTATTGTCAGGCTCATAAAATATGTATTTATAATTGTTCTGCCTTCCTAATGAATTAACCTTTTCTTCATCTTGAAATGTCTATTTAACTCTGGTAATATTACTTGTCTTGAAATCTGTTATGTCTAATATTCATATAGGCACTCATGCTTTTTATAATTAGTCTTTGCATGGTATATATTCTTTTACTTTAAACCTATTTTTGTTTTCATATTCTATTTTTAAATATTTAAATTGTATTTCTTGTAGATGCACATAGTTGGGCAGTTGATATGTTTGCATTTTGCTTTTTCTCTTTGCCTCATCTGTTCTCTCACCCTTTTTTCCTGTCTTCTTTTGCTTTAATAACATTTTTAAAACTGTTGTTCTCTTAGCTGTACTCTTAATTTTTTTTGTGGTTGCTCTAGTGTTTATAATGTTCTTTTTAACTTATTACAGTCAACTTAGAGTTAATATTGTAGCACTGGACATAAATTGTAAGAACTTTGCAAAAGTGTAATTTCATTTACCACATTTTGTCCTTTATGCTTTTTTTTGAGACCGAGTCTTGCTCTGTTGCCTAGGCTGGAGTGCAGTGGTGCGATCTCAGCTCACTGCAACCTCTGCCTCCTGAGTTCAAGCAATTCTCCTGTCTCAGCCTCCCGAGCAGCTGGGACTACAGGCATGTACCATCACGGCCAGTTATTTTTGTATTTTTAGTACAGATGGAGCTTCACCATATTGGCCAGGCGGGTCTCGAACTCCTGACCTCGTGATCCACCTGCCTCGGCCTCCCAAAGTGCTGGGATTACAGGTGTGAGCCACTGCTCCTGGCCCTTTATGCTATTTGTATGATGTATAGCACACTTCAATATATTATAAACCCTACAATACAGTGTCAGACTTTCCCTTTAATCAGTTATATGCTATAGTCTTCTCTCTTTACCCATATTCTTACCATATTTCATATTCTTATCCAAAATGGTAAATATATTTCCTGTTTACTTTCAGACTGAGGAACTTCCTTTAGCATTTCTTATGGGTGTCAGCTTTTAACAAATTCTGTTTTCATTTATCTTAAAATATATTTACTTTTTACTTTTTCTTTTCAAGGTTATTTTTGCTAACTACAGTATTCTGAGTCGAGGGGTTTTTCCTTCTTTCAGCTCTTTAAAACTGGCTTCCCATTGTATTAAAGCCTCTATTGTTCTGTTTTCATTTGTATTATTGTTCCCCTATATATAATGTGTCTTCTCTTCTGACTTTTTTGAAGACTGACTCGTTTGTATCTTTGGGTCTCAGTAGTTTGACTAGGATGTGCCTAAGTGTGGTTTTGAGAAATTTGTGGTCATAATTTTTCAAACTATTTTTCTGCCCCATTCTTACTTTCTTCTCTCCTGAGACTCCTACTTTTTTCCCTTCATTTTCCACTGTGTAAAAATATGTTTTAAATGTATATTTTATATTTTTCCAGAATTTATGATAGTTATTTGTGGGAAAGTTAATCTGACATAAGCTACCCTGCCATTACTGGTAGCAGAACCAAAATTTAGTATTTTAAGAGGTGCTTCCATTGAAAATCCTTTCACAAAACTGTGTTTCATTCAAAATCCTGGAAAGGGGTGGTAGATCTTGGGTACCTGACATGCTGTTCTATAGATTTCTTTGTGAAGTATTTTTAGAAAATATAAACAAATGTTAAATTCAATGCTAATTACTGTTTTAGTCGTCAAAACTTAAAAATACTAAAGGAATTAAAATAGGCCTGTAGAGGCAAAGACATACAGGTATACCTCAGAGATATTTTGGGTTCCAGACCACTACAATAAAGTGAATATTGCAGTAAAGTGAGTCACAAACTTTTTGGTTTCCTTGTGCACATAAAAATTATGGGCTGGGCGCAGTGGTTCACGCCTATAATCCCAGCACTTTGGGAGGCCGAGGTGGGCAGATCACGGGGTCAGGAGATTGAGACCATGGTGAAACCCTGTCTCTACTAAAAATACAAAAAATTAGCTGGGCGCGGGGGCGGGCGCCTGTAATCCCAGCTGCTTGGGAGGCTGAGGCAGGAGAATGGCGTGAACCCGGGAGGCGGAGCTTGCAGTGAGCCGAGATCACGCCACTGCACTCCAGCCTGGGTGACAGAGCGAGACTCCATCTCAAAAAAAGAAAAAAAATATGTTGATACTGTACTGTATTCTATTAAGTCTTCCAATACCCTTATGTCTACCCTAATTGATAAACACTTTTTTGCTAAAAAAAATGTTAACAATTATCTGAGCCTTCAGCAAGTTATAATGTTTTTGTTGGTGGAGGTCTTGCCTCCATGTTGATGGGTGCTGACATTCAGGGTAGTGGTTGCTGAAGGTTGGGGTGGCTATAGCAATTTTTTAAAAAAGGACAACAGTGAAGTTTGCCATACCTATTGACTTTTCCTTTCGTAAAAGATTTTTCTGTAGCATATAATACTGCTTGATGGCATTTTACCCACAGGAGAACTTCTTTCAGAATTAGAGTCCATGCTCTCAAATCTTGCTGCTACTTTATCAGCAAAGTTTAATATTACAAATCCTTTGTTGTCATTTCAACAATGTTTATGGCATCTTTACCGGGAGTAGATTTTATCTCAAGAAACTACTTTCTTGCTCTTTCATAAGAGGCAACTCCTCATCCATTAAAGTTTCATCATGAGATGGCAGCAGTCAGTCACGTCTTCAGGCTCCACTTCTAATTCTAGTTCTCTTGCTGTTTCTAACACCTCTGAAGTTACTTTCTCCACCAAAGTCTTGAATCCCTCAAAATGATCATAGAGAGTTGAAATCTGCTTCTTCCAAACTCCTGTTAATGTGGATATTTTGACTTCCTTCCATGAATGATGAATGTTCTCTATGACATGTAGAATGATGAATTCTTTTCAGAAGGCTTTCTCTTTCCTTTCCCTGGATCCATTAGAGGAATCACTATGGCAGCAATAGCCTTATAAAGTGTGCTTCTTAAATAATAAGACTTGAAAGTCAAAATTACTCCTTGATCCTTGGGCTGCAGAATGGATGTTGTGTTAGTAGGCATGAAAACAATATAATCCTTGCATACATCTCCTTCAGAACTCTTAGGTGACTAGGTGCATTTTCAGTGAGTAATAACACTTTGAAATAATTTTTTTTTTTCCCTAGCAGTGGATCTCAACAGTAGACTGAAAATATTTAGTAAACCATGCTGTAAACAGATGTGCTATCATCCAGGCTTTGTTGTTTTAGTTATAGAGCACGGGCAGAGTAGATTTAGGACAATTGTTAAGGGCCTTCGGATATTTGGAACAGTAAATGAACACTGGCTTCCATTTAAAGTCACCAGTTCCATTAGCCCCTAACAAGAGTCAGCCTGACCTTTGAAGTTTTGAAGCCAGGCATTGACTTCTCCTCTCTAGATATGAAAGTTCTAGATAACCTCCTCTTCCAATAGAAGGCCATTTAGTCTACATTGAAAATTTGTTGTTTAGTGCAGCCACCTTCATCAGTGATCTTAGCTAGATATTCTGGATAACTTGCTACTGCTTCTACATAAGCACTTGCTGCTTCACTTTGTACTTTTTTTTTTTTTTTTTTTTTTGAGATGGAGTCTCGCTCTGTTGCCTAGGCTGGAGTGCAGTGGCACAATCTCAGCTCACTGCAACCTCTGCCTCCCAGGTTCAAGTGATTCTCCTGTCTCAGCCTCCCGAGTAGCTGAGACTACAGGTGTGTACCACCATGCCTGGCTAAGTTTTGTATTTTTAGTAGAGACAGTGTTTCACCATGCTTGGCCAGGCTGGTCTCGAACTGCTGACCTCATGATCCAGCCACCCTGGCCACCCAAAGTGCTAAGATTACAGGTGTGAGCCACCGTGCCTGGCTGCACTTTTATGTGATGGTGTCTTTCCTTAAATTCATGAACCAACCTCTGTTAGCTTCCAAGTTTTTTTCCTTCAGCTTCCTCACCTCTCTCAGCCTTTATAGAGTTAAAGAGTTAGGGTCTTCTTCTGGATTAGGCTTTGGCTTAAGGGAGTGTTGTGGGCTGTTTGTTCTATCCAGACCACTACAGCTTTCTCCATATCAGCAATAGGGCTGTTTTGTTTTCTTCTCACTTGTGCATTCACTGAAGTAGCACTTTTAATTTTCTTCAAGAACTTTTCATTTGCACTTACAGGTTGACTGTTTGGCACAAGAGGCCTAGCTTTCAGCCTGTCTTGGCTTTTGACATACCTTCCTCACTAAGCTTAATTATTTCTAGTTTTTTATTTCAAGTGAGAGAGGGGAGACTCTTCCTTTCACTTGAACACTGAGAGGCCACTGCAGAGTTACCAATTGGCCTAATTTCAATATTGTTTTGTCTCAGGGGACAGGGAAGCCTGAGGAGAGAGATGGGGGAGCACCCTGTCAGAAGAGCAGTCAGAACACACACAACATTTATTGAGAACTTTCTCTGTCTCATATGGCTGTGGTTCATGGCCCCCTCAAACAGTTACAGTAGCAGTAACATTTAAGGTCTCCCATCACAGATCACCATTAACAGGTGCAATAATAATTTAAAAGTTTGGAAATTTTATGAGAATTACTAAAACATGACTCTGAAACACAAAGTGAGCACGTATTTTTGGAATGTGCTCGAATACACTTGCTCAACACAGAGTTGCTGCAGATCTTCAATTTGTAAAAAATGCAGTACCCACAAAGTGCAATACAGTGAAGTGCGATAAAACAAGGTATGCCTTTCCATGTCAGTGAAATGAACCGCAGGGTTTTTGAAAGAGCGTGTGTGTGCACACATGGATTTGTGGTGTGTGTGTACACATACACACCTGGGAATTCAAAATATACTAAATTCCTTTATATACATAGGCCCTTTCAAAACAGTGAAGAAAGATAGGTACTTTAGGAAGTGTTTTTAGGAAAATTGTTCCTTTTATGGAAAAATCATTAAGACGAAAAAAGTCCATATAAGTTTAATATTAAAAGATTTAAAAAGAATTCTAGCAGGAAACAAAGTATTTTTATAATTCTTAAATATAAAGACTTTAAACTTTTTTAATTTTTGTTTTTTCACTTTGAAATAATTTGAAAATTTTTACAAAAAATTTCCATATAGCCTTCACTCAGATTTACAAATGTTAATACTCTGCGGAAGCACCTTACAATGAATAAAATCAGGACACTGACATGGATACAGTATTAATATTTACTCCATGGTCTTTACTTACATTTCTCCAGTTGTCTCATCAATGCCCTTTTTCTGGCTCAGGATCCAACCTGGGATCCTGGATACTGAGTTTAGCTGTCATGTCTCCTTAGTCTCTTTTCATCCGAAATAGTTCCTCAGTCTTTGTCTTTAATGATGTTGACACTTTAAAAGAATAAACTGGTCAGTTATTTGATGAAACAACTATCAATGTGGACTTTTCTAACGTTTCTTCACGATTAAATTCAGATTATGAATCTATGGCAAAAATACCATAGAAATGATATCATTAGGTACATGATGTCAGTTTCAAAGGCCTTTTAACCATGGCATAAAATCAGAAATCAGAGGAAATTCACTGAGCTGACCAAATAAACATTGATCATTTTATTTGGCAAAATACACCATAATAAAAAATAAATGACTCAGGGGAAATGACAGCAGGGGATACTTGTAGGCTGGTGGGCATCTGAATTGACTCTCGAAACCCTTAAATTTTTTGTAAACTGGAAGTTAGGTCTATAGGCTTGCTAGATTCAGATTAAAAATATTTGGCTAGACTGGATCACAGGTGTAGTTGCACATTTTATAATTGCATCACACCAAGTGATACATGATATCTCATTATTCCTTATTAAAAAAAACTTGTCAATTTGATAAGCAATTCCCAATTATTATCAATTTTTATATTTTTGTCATTGTTTTAGTTTGTATTTCTCTGGTAAAGATTTGCCTTTTGAAGATGATGTGAACAGGCAAGAGAGAAATACTTAGAAAATATAGTGAGAAGTTGGAAAGATGTGCATGGATGGAGCAGGAAGGAAGCAGAGGACAAATGGGGCCATTGTGATGGCCTTTGCTTTGTTGTTTTCAGTCTGTCCTGGTCCCAAGCCCTAATTTATTTGGTCTGTTTGAGATGATGGCAGTCACACTGAAGTTCAGATCTTCTTGCCAGTAGCATTTCATTTCCTTGGGCTGCAGTGTGTGCAGTGGTTGAGGAACTGAGCCCTCTCAAGCGGTCCACCATCAGACGCTGCTGGAAGCTGTGGGATGGCAGCCTGTGGTCCTGTGGCTCCTGGCTGGTGCTTGCCAATGGATGAACCCTCTCTTTAAGCCCAGAAACACTGGTTCTGCTAGACACTGTAAAAATGAGCGTCTCCTTTTTCCTTGATGATTATTACCTAGTATCCTTAAGAGTAAACTCAGCACAGCATCATCCATTTAAAATTTTGATGGTATTTTAATTAATGACATTTATTTTACAGTATGTAATTGTAAAATGTGATTTAATATTTATTTTCAGAGTCATGGTCAACTTACGCTATCACTTTTTTCCTTCAATTCAGAGAATGTCTTTCTATCCTGCATGAAATTCAGAAGAACAAACTTCAGCAGGAATTCTTCTATGAGTTTGAAGGGGGTGTCAAGCTTGGCACTGGGGCCTTTAATTTGGTAAGGAAGTCACTATATAGAAACCAGAACTTTTGCAGAAGAACCTAAGGTTATCTGTGCCTTCTCCACTGCATTTGAAGCTCATCCTGAACCTCTCCCTGTGTTGGTTGACAAACAGCTAGAGTGGGGTCAGTTTTCTGGCACTGTGACCCAGTGTGTTAGGAAGTTCCACACATGCTCAGAGTAGCTTTGGATTGTAAAATGTAAGGGAAGCGTGTGGCACTCTGAATAGACTAGTAAGGTTTTGGTAACAAGGAACAGTGGAATCCATTTCCATTTCCACATTGGAAATATTGTTGCAATGACAGTGATGGCTCTGGAATTGAAAATATGTGAGGGACCAGTGTAACTTGAGGAATGATTTTTGATGATCCCTGAGTAGATGAAGTCTGAGTAGTAATCTGTCAAATTCCAATATGTTATTAAGAGATTTTTAAATTTTGTTGATGGTTCACTGGAATTAGTGAAAAAATAAAGTGGTCAAGAGAAGTATACACGAGTGTATGTGCCGCTTTGGCCACTTTGCTCACGAACCTGAGGGTGATGAATGGGAAAGAGGCTGACTGGTAACCACAGAATGAACCATCCTATCCAACTGGTTGTTACAATCCTCTTCTGCTAAGGTCATCTTTTGATGTGTATCCACATGGCAGCATTTTCTGCCCATTCAGGAAGATCTGTCCACATACTTCTTCCTCAGACCTCTTTGTCACCAGTTTTCCAATCATGTTCCTTCCAAGCCCCTGCCCATCCAACCAAACCATTGTCTACATCCCCTGAATCAGCATATATAATTGCACATCTGACCATTTCTCCTTTCAAGCATAGTGCATAACCAGGTGCACTGCCCAAGGTTCTGCCCACTGGAAGGATAGTCCCTTACCACTGTCCTTCAGGAATAGCCCAGAGAGAAGTGGTAGTGCTGCAGCTGTCCACTTCTGGGTGGTGTCTACACATCACACAGACTATGACTGATTTTTGCTTCTGGGAAAGGAAACTAAGAAACCTTGCCTGGACGTGGGCTTTGAGGGGTTGCCTTTTTGTCACTTCATTACACCACGTCAAAGTTCCCACTATTCTATAGAGCACGCTGGAAAGACCAGCCTTAAAACAAAACTTTTTAAAGGTTCATTGTCTTAGCTAAATAAAAGTTATTAATAAGTGATTGTTACAATATGTGGTCACAGAAATATCTGGTGGTTAAAACTTGTTTCCAATTTTTCACATTATTGAAGCATTAAAACTGTAAGTTGTTAGTTTAAATTTGTTTGCAGTTGGAAACACTAATACATAAGTACATTGTATATATTTTTTTCTTACAGATGCTGTCCCTTTTACCAGCAAGGATTATCAGACTACTGGAATTTATTGGATTTTCTGGAAATAGGGTACAAATTTAATTTTATCTTAATTTTGACAGGGAAGATAAAATATTATTTATTGAATATGAGGGCAATGGAACATGTCTGCATAACTGGCTTGATAATTATTGGCAATTTGTTTGTGGGACAGAAAATAAGCCTTTGATTCTTGATCACATTTTTCAGGAGTTAGACGTAGTTTTTCTGTTGAAAGTTAAAAATGTTCACCCTTGTTATCCAAATTCTTGGATGAAAAATTATGTGTTGCTAATATTGCTTCTTGCTAGATCTTATTACTCTCACATGCTTTCCTATGCTTTCTTAATAGTTAAGCAGCCCCAGAGTTGCCCTCCTTAAGATGAAGAAATTAGCTGGATTTCCCTGTCTAATATTTTATGATTTTCATGGATCAAATACGATGCAGTATTTTGGATTTCCATGTGTTTCCACAAGTTTCTTTATAAAACTAAATGACGAAATATGTTTTTCATGAGTTTTATTTATTAAATGTCTGTGCGTTTATGATTTGGTAGTGAGTATATCACATTTATTAACCATGACACTTAATATGCTATTATAAGAGTTGCCTCATGGCAAAAAGTGTCGATTAAAAAAGCAGGTTTTGAGAAATGTGTGAGAGCAAGTATAAGTAGCTATCGCTTTTTTCCCTGTTTTTTCTACTGTCCATGTTCATGAGCTATGGTGTATTTATGGCGATTCCTTCATAATGTTGTCCATTCTGACTCTGTGTTTCATGGTCACCCTTCTCCTTAACCGTTCACCTCCTACCTGATTCCTTCAGAGGCTCTCAACTGCCTCTCGAATAAAGTTCAAACTATTAATGGCTTCAAGGACCCCATGGTCTGATTCTAGCCAGTGTTTCCAGCCATGCTACCCATATTCCTCACGTTCCCAGTACTCCTGTTAAACTGGGCAATTGGTTGTTCCCCAGCAAGTCCTGTGCTTTTGTTTCCATGCTTTTGCTTTTCTCTGTTTTGGATATCCTCCCCAACTGGCTTCCTCCCAAATAATTGTCTCTCAAGAGCCCCTTCATCCACTAGGGTTGAGATAAATGCCACCTATCTCACAAAACTGTCCCTCATACTCCCTCAGTGAGGCTCAAGCATTCCTGACTTTCAGAATTGTCTATTCTTCTTACAGCTCTCTCCATATTCTAATAAGGTCATTGTGTTCACATACTGTCTTCTCTATTTGATAGAAAGATCTTTGAAGACATAGACCATGTTTGTTCATACCCGCCATAGTGCCTTGCACTTAAATCCTCAAGATGTTTTAGTGAATATTTCTATCAGAGAAATAGAGTATCTCCATGAAATGAACACAGCCCTTTTCTCTCTTTAGGATCACATGATATAAAAGGATTTATGAGAATGTCTTATGCAAGTTTAATACGGTTCATTTCTAGTTAGGCATTACCACCATTCTTGTTCCTTTAAAAAGAAACTCCACCTTCATGGAGGATAAGGATATATGAACTAGCATTTTAAAGTTTCTGAATAGACCAGGCATGGTTGCTCATGCCTGTAATCCCAGCACTTTGGGAGGCTGAGGCAGGTAGATCGCTTGAGCCCGTGAGTTTGAGAGCAGCCTGGGTAACATGTTAAAATCCTGTCTCTACAAAAAATACAAAAATTAACTGGGCGTGGTGCTACACACCTGTAGTCACAGCTACTTGGGAGGCTGTGGTGGGAGGATCACCTGAGTCTGGAGAGGTAGGGGATGCAGTGAGCCATGATTGTGCCTCTGTACTCCAACCTGGGTGACAGAATGAGACTCTGTCTCAAAATTATAGAGTTTCTAAATAGAAAATCAAATACCATGTTTTCACTTATAAATGGGAGCTAAACAATGATACATATGGACATACAAAGTGGAATAATAGACATTGGAGGCCACCAAAGGTGGGAGGGGTGGGGGAAGAGAGGGTTGAAAAATTACCTGTTGGGTATGATGTTCACTCGTGGGGTGATGGGTACACGAAAAGCCCAGACTTCACCACAGCATAATATATGAAATCTGTACTTGTAACCCCCCGATATATAAAAATATTTAAAAAGTTTCCGAATATGATTTTCCAGCCGTGTTCTCTTTCTAAAATGCATTTAATTCCCGTAGGAGTTGGGCCTCCTGCAGTTACGCGAAGGTGCCTCAGGAAAAAGCATGAGGTCTGCACTGTGCTGCTTAACCATCTTAGCTTTTCATACTTACATCTCCCTAATACTTGGTAAGATCTGGATTAGATTGTTTCATTGAACATTGATTATTTTGGCCAGACATGGTGGGTTACACCTGTAATCCCAGCTACTTGGGAGGCTGAGGTGGGAGGATCGGTTGAACCCAGGAGTTTGAGGCTGCAGTGAGCTATGATCACGTCACTGCACTGGATCCAGCCTGGGCAACAGAGCGAGATCCTGTCTCCAAATTAAAAAACAAAACAAAAAGTTGATTATTTTTAATCTGAGTAAGTAAAAATTTAGAAAGATCAACAAAAGCTAGTAGTTCATATCTATTTACTTATTTTTTTTTTCTTGAATAAAGGTAGAAAATAGTGTCCTTTGTCATAGTGACATTTAGCAGAGGGAGTAGGGCAGTTTCTTTCATTAAATAATTTTCATCTGTTCTCAGCTAAAATTTCTATATTAAGGTGATCTATTTTACTGTATGTTAGATTTCTTTGCAGAAAATGAAATTTTGGGCTAAATAAGTTAATATTGCTATTAAAACCAGAAATTCCAATTAGGAATCTGAGACAGCCACCTGCATTCTTAAGAATTAGTGTGTCCTAGAGTTTCTTAAACTAAAGTTGTAGGTGAGACTGGTCTTTATTTTATTCCCCAGTTATAAAAATGATGAAATAATAGTTTTCATCTTTTCCATGAGTAAGTCTTTACTATATGTTAATGAAGTTTGGAGAGTTAGTTATAACTATCCCCATGTCTTATGAAGACTAAGGTTTTTCCTGTTAAATTTCTAGGTACAGGAGAAGTGAATGTTGCCGAAGCAGAGCGTCTCCTGGCACCCTTCCTCCAGCAGTTTCCAAATGTACGCTTAGTATTTCAAAGTGTATGTTTCAACCATAATTAATCAGCCAGTGTTGACTGTTGAACAGTGTGTTTTCTTCCTTGCTCTGCAGGGCTCACTCGTGTTGTTTTATCATGCCCGAATAGAGTTGCTGAAAGGGAATCTTGAAGAGGTAATTTATTAGGTGGGAGTTATTTGGGGGAGTTGTCTGTATGGTGGAGCTGTGACCTACTCATTCAACAAAAGTAAACTTAGCTATATGGACTAGACAAAAATAAAGAAAATAAACAATATAAGTAAAAAGCCAAAACTTTAACTTGTACATACATTCTATTGTATAAAATCTATGCAGTGGATTACTGAATATAGTCTACATTTATACATAGAGTACATTAAGCACTTTAGGGTAGTATATACCAAATAATAAGCTCAGGGATTTTCAAGAAACTGTGACTGTTGTCAATTTCTGCATTACACACTGACTTTGGAATCTAGCTCTTGCATGACATGCAAGTCTACTACATGTGGGCTCCTTATCAAAGGAAATTATTCACCAGTTCCTTCAAAAAAGGAAGTGTTGGGGTCAGAAGTAGAAAAGTAAGGAGCCATTTATGGATATACATTCACAAACCATTTTTTCCACACAAATGGGATCAAACATGTATTTTTCTGTGATTTTTTTTTTTTTTCTATTTACAGTATGTCTTGGATCTCTTTCCAAGTCAGTATACCTAAATGTCTCCTATTCTTTTTGGTGGCTGGGTTTCATTTCATGGGATGGATGTACTATACCTATTAAAGTGGTGCACTGTTCATAGACATTTGGCCACTACAAACTGTTGTGAACATCATTGTATGTATATTTCTGTGCACAGGTATATTTATAGAAGACAGATTATGATTAGTAGAATTCCTGGGCCAAAAGGTGGTTGCATTTTTGTAAATCCAGCCAAATTGCCCTCCTCACTTAAGATTGTTCCAGTGTAAACTCCAGTAAACATATAAAAATATTTGTTTCCAATGCTCTTTGCCAGCTCAGGACATTATGTGATGGCTAAAAATGAAAATCTAATTTTTAAGTTTATATTGCCTAGTTTACAAATTTCTCCACGTGTATCTGTCATTTTTATATTTTTTTTCTGATTTGCCTATTTATATCTTTGCCAGTTTCCTGTTGAGTTTTCTTTTTCTTACAGAATTTTATTGAATTGTTGATTGATAAAAGAGTTAACCTTTTGCCAATTATGTAGATAGTGACATCTTCTTCCTGTCTGTTGCCTGTAACTTTACCTACAGTGTTTTGTCCTGTGGAAGTTCTAACGTTATTGTCAGTCTTTTCTTAAATGACTTCTGCATTTGATATCTTCCTTGGAATGGAACCTGCCCACTCCCACATTACAAAGTGTCAAGGCCCCTCACAAAATTAAAGAAAGAGGCAGAACTTAACTGTATCATTGCCTGTAAGGAAAAGAACATAATGAGATGTTGAATGAGTGATAATTTTGTCCTTTTTGTACTAAGTGTTTTATGTATTTTCCCATTAGGTTATTATCTCCTTGTCTAATATCTGGATGATCAACTTCATGCAATTGATTTACAGGCACAAGAAGTATTTCGAAAATGTGTTTCAGTTCAAGAAGAATGGAAACAGTTTCACCATCTCTGCTACTGGGAGCTAATGTGGATTAATGTTTTCCAACAAAACTGGATGCAGGCATATTACTATTCCGATCTGCTTTGCAAAGAGAGTAAATGGTCCAAGGTAAAGTGCAATACTTTCATTAATGTCATCTGTTTGCTAATATGTGGCCAGGATGAATTTCATTTAGGACTGTTTGCTTGGTAGTATGGTACCACAGTGTTTTCTCAACTTAGAGATCCGCAAAAGGAGGAAATGTGCCTTAAGTACCTACTGTTTATAGGTACTGTCCTCAGCATTACATGCTTTAAAAGCCATCCACAGTTCTTTTCAGGGCCAAATACGATGGCCCATACCTATAATCCCGCCCATACCTATAATCCCAGCCCTTTGAGAGGCTAAGGCAGGAAGATGGCTTGAGGCCAGGAGTTTGATACTAGCCAGGGCAACATAGTGTGAATTTTATCTCTGCAAAAAATAAAAACCTTAGGCAGGCATGGTGGTACATGTCTAGAGTCCCTTCTACGTGGGAGGCTGAGGCAGGAGGATAGCTTGAGTCAAAGAGTTCGAGGCTACAGTGAGCTATGATCACACCACTGCACTCCAGCCTGGTGACAGAGCAAGACCCTGTCCCAAACAATAACCAAGTTATTTGAAACGTGAGATTTTATCTCTGAAAATGAGCTGGACTTATGAAGTTATGAAACCTTAATCATCTTGATTATTTTGTGTAGACTTCCCAGTGCCCTGATGCCCAGGCTTTTCGGGATAATGAAAATTAATTCTGATCCACTTATGAGAAGTTGGGGGCAATGAGATAATTTTTTCTTGTTCATTCTGTCCACTTTCTCACCTATGAATGCTGTAGTTGTGTAATAGGAAAATGGTCTAAATTATTGATAATTGAAAAGAGGTGTTCTCATTTTGAACAGGGATTATAAGATTTCATTTCCTCTGATTTCTTTAATGCCTGTTTATATTATATCTGGAAGGCTTGTAGGTCATTTCTGATTTGAAAGGTAGAAATGTTATGTACCTAGGGATGTTCTGTAATAAGCTCCTTCTTTTTCTCAAGGCAACTTACGTGTTTTTGAAAGCGGCAATTTTGAGTATGCTTCCAGAGGAGGATGTAGTAGCAACTAATGAGAATGTGGTAACTTTATTCAGGTATGTGAGACACTATTTCTATAACAAAGGCCCTGAGGGTAATAAAGGGGCAAAATCTCATCTCTACTAAAAATACAAAAAATTAGCTGGGCATGGTGGCGTGTACTTGTAGTCCCAGCTACTTGGGAAGCTTAGGTGGGAGGATTGCTTGAGCCTGGGAGGTAGAGGTTGCAGTGAGCCGAAATAACGCCACTGCACTGCAGCCTGGGCGACAGAGTGAGACCCTGTCTCCAAAAAAAAAACCAAAAACTGACCATGTATATTAACTGTAGCATCAATGTCAACATTAGTAAAAGCCATGGCATGATAAATTAATAAATGTCACCTTTTACTATAAAGTTCATTTCCTCATTTTACAGAAACAACAATTAATGGAAGGGAGTATTAAGATACATTAAAATCTTTTAAATCTCCTTCTCTTTCTTCCAATGCAGATTAAGTTTTCTCCATATCAAAACAATTTATGTGAAAGATGTAATCATTTTTACTTTCAGAAGAAAGCTTTGAGATCTTGCTCTGTCGTAGCTTCTAGGTTGTTGGGATAATGAGAGTTCTAACAATGAATCATCTCTTCATAAAGATGCTATTGCCTTTCAACTACAAGGGTTCCTGTCTGAGACATGCTTCTGACCCCTTCCTCTGACCCCCACCTCACATTTCCACTGTCTTTTCCACTGATGGTAATGAACATAAATGATGGTACACTAGTTTAAAATCCATAGTTCCATATTGTGCCCAGAAGTAACCTAACACAAGCTTACCTCATATTGGAGGCATGTTATTTCATGTTACTTTTTCTTTCAGTGAAGTAATTGAGTATTTCCTTGAATTCTTTCTCAGCAACTTGTTTGATGCATTCTCATGCAAAATTTTGCATGAGAAAATGCTCGCAGGAACATGTGGTTTCCCTATCTTACTCACATTTTTACCTGCTTGTGAATTTCATAATTGGAATTCTGTAGAATTTTTAAAAGGAAGTTTGTAAACATAGTACATGTCCTAAGCTGATTATTTCCCAAACAACCTGTACTTGGGAAACATTTTCTTAAATTATATATTAACTGATGGCTATCTTTTGGGCCATATTATTTTGTAGATCTGTGTAATACTTGCAAATAAGAATAGGCGATATACCAGTGTACCGTCTTCTCTCTCCCTGAGTATCCATAGCATAAGTAAATACTTTGGACTCTTTCCTGCTTACTCATAGAAATTGCCAATTGTATACCTAGATTTCCTGGACTGTGTTTGATAGATTTAAGACATTAGCTAAGTTGACTGGAAAGAAATATGTGTCAGTCAGTGGTTCTCAATCTTGAGTGTGCCTCAGAATCACCTGGAGGGCTTATCAAACTTTAGATTGCTCCGCCCCAGCCCTGGAGTTGCTGATTCAGTAGGTCTAGAGTAGGGCCTGAAAATTGGCATTTCAAATAGGTTCCCAGGTGATGCTGCTGCTGGTGGCCTGTGAAGTTCACTGTGAAAACCACAGGTATAAATAACGTATGTGTCGCCATGACCTTTCTCTGGGGCTGGGCTGGGGCTCTTCACAGACAGGTGGACAGCTTGAAGCAGAGAATTGCCGGGAAATCTCTCCCTACTGAGAAGTTTGCTGTGAGGAAGGCTCGGCGTTACTCCGCCTCCTTGCCTGCACCTGTGAAGCTCATCTTACCTGCCCTGGTATCTGCTTTTATTTTATTTACTTTTCATGTACTAGAAGTAAATTATCTATTTACAGCAGCAGGGAGCATATCTAAATTTGGTTATGAAGTTTAGCTCACTTAAAAACAATTTTAAGTTTTGTTGTAAGTTGAAGATTTCTAAATAAGTAATTAATAAAAAGAAAACTGTAGCTAATGGTTTTTGACTAGTTAGTATGCTCCAGGCATTAGGATAAAGCTACTAAAAATGTATCATTTAATTCTTACAACTTTTTGAGTATAGTTAACTCTTAACCACATTTTTTAGATAAAGAAATTTAGATAGAAGTTGATTCCATTGAAGATGAGTTGAATTCTAATGCAAGGCACATTATGTAATTTTACCTTTTCTAGTAGCCACATTAAAAAAGTAAGAGGAAATAGAAATGAATTTCAAGAATATATTTTGTTTAACCCAGTATATGCAAAATTTTGTCATTTCAACATGTAATTGATAGAAGCTTATCCATGAGATATATACATTCTTTCATATTGAACCAAGTCTTAAATATTTAGTGTGTCTTTTACACTTAGAGGACATCTTAGTTTGGGCTAGCCGTATTTCCAGTGCTCAAGAGCCATAACTGGCTGCTGGCTGTTGTATTCTAGCTCCAGCTCACATTCTTAAACTTTATGCCATTTAGGCAAGGCTTCTGTGAAAAACACAATTTCAACTTAAATTTTCTTAATGAAGTCTTCTTCAAAAAATACTGGATATATCAAGTTACTATGACTCTTCTGGTGCTTTAGTTTTTATGTAGTCAGCACAGGAAAGCTGTTCATTGTAAGCTGATGTCTGTGATCCTCCACTCTGGGGTTTCCTGATTTTTTTGTTTTTTGTTTTTTTTTAATTCAGAGTTTATTTCATTATTCCTCTTTGACAGTTATTTAGATTTTTCCAGTTTTTGTAATTACACACTACAATGAATATCTTCTTTTTGTACGTGTGCATATAATTATCTGTGAAGGATTTTTTTTAGATGGAATTCCTGGTTCAAGGGAATATATACATTTAATATTTTGGTAGATAGTGTTAAATTTCCCTCAAAAAAAAAACTCTACCAATTTAAATAAGTACTGACAGTATTTTGCCATTTTAATTTGCATTTCCTTGTGGATGTAGTGGAGCATCTTTTCATGTGTTTCTTCATTTTTATTTTTTCTTTCGTGAATTGTTGTTCATATTCTTCCCTAATTTTTCACTGGGTTGTTGATTGTTTTCTTAATGATTTATGGGAGCTCTTTATACAACCTATGAGAAAGAACAACGCAGCCTCGCCCTGACGGGTCAGACAGGAGTTAGCCGGCGCCTAGCACCTAGGTCCAGGTGTTTCCGACCTAACACAAACTCAGAGAACTTCAGCATCACACAGGGACATTCTGTGATTGTGATGGAGCAAGACAAAAATATGACCACTCCGTAATCATGTCTGAGCACAAATAAAAACAAAACCACTGTGTAAATCACACAAATAACCAAACATCTCCCTCTCCCAGCTCACATGAGAGCCTTCTGCTGCTTAACCAGTTAGAGCCTTAGCTCCATGCCTGATTCATTTTTATTAGGTGATTTGCACTGGGAAGGTTTTTCTATCTCACAGAACTCTACTGAAAATTTTCTAGACTGTCGTCTTTCTTTGCCTTAGTACTTAGATACCAGTGTGTATGTAATTGTATCCTGCTTTGACTGTTAAGAACCATAGGTAAGATTAACTCACTGCACTTCTTTCTCCAGGTCTATGGATGTAGAATGTATAGGAAATTGGCTTGAAATGTTACTACTAGGATTTTTTATTTTTATTTGTTTTGTACCTAGGAATTTTACCAAAAGCGTGTTTTTCATAAAGTCTCAGATATGAGCTTGCCTCCTTCCAATAAAAAGATTTCATCCATAAAAGGAATTTTTAAAAGATCATCATCAATTTAAAAAATATTCTGTTATTGAATTTAACTCTTACTCTATTAGCAACAAGAAATTGTTACATGTAAAACTGAATGAAGGTGGAGTGTCATGATCTTAGTTTTGGGTGCCGTAAGGTAAAGACACCTTTGCTGCCCTTCTGCTTGAGTGTGTTGTTCTCATTTCCACTACTTCCTGCTAAGAGGCTTTTCAAGCAGTATTTTTATCATATCTTAAAATTTATTTCCAAGAAGATACTAATTACCCTGCTTACTTCATACCCTTAAAAATATTAACTGCACTCTCAGGAACATTAGAAAAATATTTTCAAGCAAAAGCACATTTGATTTTGATCCAAAAAAATTCTCATCTGGTAGCCCATTAAATATAATAAGTAATGAGAAATCATTAGTTTACATTTTAGGAGCTGTCATTCAGCCATATGGCTTTTAAATGAATACGTTTTCTGCATATTGGATTACATTACTGGACCATGTTTCTAATGGTATAAAAGATCCTAAGCCCAGTAAAATATTCCAATGTTTATATCCAGTGATATTCTTGGAAACATTTTATGTAAACAACTGGCAGATACTTAAAAATATTTTTCTTTACTTAAAAGTAACAACAAAAGTTTGCATTAAACAGAATTATTCATGGTATCTGTTTAAAATATTTATTTCTGTATCTGTATTCTATTACCTTCCAAAAGAATTAAATGCTTGTAGATATTTAATAAATATTTGTTATATGAATGAGTAAATTAAATTTTTGGTAAAAACATATATACTGAATTACTTCACAAGTATAAAAGGCAAAAAGAAAGGAAAATTATCTGTAAATGTTGTCTTGAGGTTCCTAGAAGCCAAGGCAAAACACATGAACATTGTTTGGGGATCATAAAGGACATTGAATAACCTCATATAACTGCAAATGGTTTTCATTTTTCCTCATTAGGAAATGATGTATGTCTGGAACGGTTTTTCAATAGTGAGCAAAAGAAAAGACCTTTCTGAAAATCTGTTGGTAACTGTTGAAAAAGCTGAGGCAGCTTTAAAAAGTCAAAGTAAGTATACACAGTAAGCACCGAGGAGCCTTTGTCTCTGCTCAGACAGACCCCTGTCCTGTGTTTTCCCTGTGCACATCTGCCTACATTAATTTGTATACATCACAAGGACAAAGAGCTTGAGTTGCAGGGGTCTGGGTGAGGAATGACACACACTGCAACTGCGTGAACCTTGGAAACATCTTGCTAAGGGAAAAAGGCCAGCTGTAAAAGACCACACATTATATGGTTCCCTTTACACGATAGTCAGAATAGACAAATCTATAAAGACAGACTGCAGATGAGTGGTTGCCTAGGGATGGAGGATGGAAGGATGGAGGATGGAAGGGGTTATAACTTTTTGGGGAGGGAGGTGATGACAGTGTTCTACAGTTGACTGTGGTGATGGCTGTACAACTCTGTAAATATGCTAAAAACCATTGAGTGGTATACTCTTAATGGGTGAATTGTATGGTATGTGAACTATATCTTAAAACTGTGACAAAAAAGATGAAGGGAGGAAGCCCAGCATTGGAATTTTAGAGCATCACAAGGAAACATGCACTTCTCTCTGGGTTGAGTTTGCTGCGACTCTTTCTATTCCTCCTTATTGCTGTCTAACCGTTCGTGTGTTTCTGCAGACACAGGGAATAGTTTCCAAGGTGAAATGTTATCAGAATTTATTCTACCTATTACATTTGGTTGTGCCAGAGGCCACACTTCAGTTTACTGGAAGCAACTGATGTGGTAAAAGGAGAATCAGAATCAGGCAATCTGGGCTGATAGTCCAGCTCTGCAGCCATCAGACTCTGAGTAACACCTCTGTTTTCTTGTGAAGTGGGAGGAGTGTTGGACCAGATGCTATCCAAAGTTGTTTCCTTACCCTGACATTTTTTGATTCTGTATTTTTAAGAGGGGTAAACAATGCCATAAGTGATAGCCTGTGTTATATTTCTTTTCTATGCCAAGTCACTTAGGTATTATCCCAAGAGAAATGGTCTTTTGTAATATTCTAACCACATAAGTAAAATGAGAACTTCTGTGATGATAAACATGGTAAAGGGCATAGAAATTCAGGAATGGTGGGGAAAAGTTTTAACGGTTAACTCGTTTTTCTTAACTGGAAAAAGATGGGCACTCCAGGAGCCCAGCCTCCTATTTGAGCAAGCTCTTCACCGCCCCCAACCCCCCATTTGTTGGGGGCAGAATTCGAGGGGAAATATATTTTATCAGACTATGCCAGTAAAATGCAGTGGAAATGTAGAACACCAAGTCACTCCCCTCCACCCATGCCTTTTTCTCTTAATGACATGCTGAGATGATAGGCTTTAGAGATATTTAAGCAGGGCAGGAGGGAGCTGAGACAGACAGACAGACATACCATACTTACCCACAGTTTTGGCTTTGTGTGTCTCTCTCTGGGTGAAATAATTAGTTCATTTTCTGAAGATCACCTCTGCCAGATATTGCATGTGAAGCTTATGACCTCTTCTAGGAGTCGTTTTATGCAAGAAGATTATCTCCTGCTCTCCTTGCCACCTTGAACTGTTAGGACAGTTTAGTAATTAAGCTCCTATCCTTCAGAGCAGGGAAGAAAACGTCCATAATTAGAAAATGGAGAGAAGTTGGAAAATGGAGAGAAGTTGGAAACCCGAGGTTATATCATCTTCCACCCCATCCCCCACCCCCATTATTAGAAACTGGCTGTGTATTGGCTTCTCCTAGCTTTGCAAGTGTGTCTAAAGTAAAAGATGGTAGAGGATACAACTGATCTTCTACTCTGCAATGCTCTGGCCATAGTTATTAAATGCTGGCCGCTGATCCAAAAGATAGAACTTTGAAGATAGAACAGAATTTGGTGACGTCCCTGGAGTCGGCATTTGGTATTAATTCCTATAGTGTTTCATTTGAAATCTTAACTAAATTCAACATGTAACCAGAAGTTCCACTTTGACTAATTTGCTTAATGAAATTATATAGCATATATTATGAGAGTTATGTAAACAGGAAAGTGATACTGACTTTATGATTTTTTACTTTCTAAATCTTTTTTCAGATTTTTCTCTTGGGGGCATTTCAGCTAGCTTCTAAAAATTTCAGCGTAGATACTTTTTGTAGTTTGGGGTTCAAACTTCCCTATTTCTCAGCCTATCTACCATAAAAGTTCAGCAGATCTTTTGTGATAAAATTGTGCTCTAGTAGCTTTATCATGTGATTTTCTTTGAATGTTAAATGGAAACATATTACATGTGCGTTATGTGTTGAAATGTTCATCTATGAACACATTCATGAGGTTGAAAATCATGACAAAGCATCTATACTTCAAGGGAAAATAATCATCTGCTAGATAATGGTCTGTAGTTGGAGGAAATAATGTTTTTGCCATCTGAGATTTTTGGAGGAATGTGGTATTTTTGAACCCACCTGCCATATGCCTAACTCAAGTTCATCATAGAAGTTACATGCGGCTTTACTGGTATTTTAACTTCCCATGATGTTATGTCTGTTCCTCAACAAAATCATCATTCACAAAGCACCAGAATGTTGTCATAACACAAACTGTCGATACAATGCTACAGGAAACTCAGTAGAATGCATAAAAATGATACTACAAGCTAGCATCCAATATGGACCCTTTGGTTTTGGTTCTAGGTCCTAAAAGATATTACTTCTTGAATGTCAATTTTAACATCCATGATTAAAAGCAATGGATAGAATTTTATTTTGGTAGATAAGTGATTCTAATTAATAATAGAAAAGGTAATGTGTTACTGATACCTGTATTTTCTGGGTGAATGACCTATCAGAGCTTGAAAGTTAGAGGTGAATATTCAGTTTTCAGCACCTAGAAGTAACCCCCTCTGATTGGTTAAGTAGCATCGTTAATCTCCATAGACAAGTGGTTTACCATCTAAACTGCCAGCATGTGTTAGTGATGATTTCTGAGGTTTGTGCTGAAAGCAGGAGGATTTCAATAGGAGCGACTCCCAAGGCCTCGTGTGTTCCCTTTACTGCCGTCCTCTCTACTGTCACAGCCTGAAATGTGTAAATTGTCAGTCTGTCTTGGAATAATGTTGTACTTGCCTATAACTTGCAAGAAAATTTCAAAAGTGTAAATGTGGAATGGCTACCTTTGTCAGATAGATGTCACACATAATATGGTTCCTTCTGTTTAACAGACATTTGCCTTGGGCTGTAGAAGGCGAGAGCATTTTCAAAAGGGAAAAAGTGGTGAAAAAATCCTTGACATTTTCCTCAAGCAGTTAGAAGTTTGTGGAGATTTTAGGTGCCTTTCATGTACTTCAGAACCATTTTGTTTAATCTTATGGCATAATTTCCCCCAAAAAGAAAACACAACCTGGGAGAATTGATAAGTAGTAAACATAATGATCTGGAGAGGGTATTCTACTTCCTGAATTTTAGTGGGGATAAGGCCATCTGCTTCTCCATATGGAAGTGTTATCCACTGCTGTATTGAAGCCAACACAGAAGCCAACAGGAGGAGGCAGCCTTCTTGTTCCTCATGGCTTTACCTTTTGTAGGATTAATAAAACTCTTACTTTATTTAGAGTTCAGATCTCTGGTTGTGGTATCTAAGGTCACAAACCTCAGAGTATGACCACCTGAAGAATATTTTAAAGTGGATCGAGTGAACTCCTTAATAAAATGGTGTTCTTTTATAGTAAATTCAGCATTGTAGGAATGTATGTATGTATCAGATGGGGTCTTGCTCTTTCACCCAGACTGCAGTGCAGTGACGCCATCATAGCTCACTGCAGCCTCGAACTGCTGGGCTCAAGTGATCTTCCTGCCTCAGTCTCTGAGTAGCTGGGACTACAGGCACATGCCATCATGCCCAGTAATTAAAAAAATTTTTTGTACAGATGGGGTCTCATTGTATTGCCCAGGCTGATCCTGAACTCCTGGGCTCAAGTGAGCCTCCCACCTTGACCTCCCAAAGCATTGGGACTACAGATGTGAACCACTGTGCCCAGCTCTTTTCATTTAAAATAATTTCATTGTATTTTATTTAGTGAGGCATAACAAATGCTAAAAATTATTTTCCTTATTTTTAAATGATCCTTCTGAAACTTTATTCTTTCTCTTAAGATCTTAAAAAGTATTTTTATTTGTGTGTTTCCTTTGTATGTTTTTTGTTTTAAGATTTTAACAGCTTCTCTGTGGATGACGAGTGCTTAGTGAAGTTACTTAAAGGATGTTGCCTCAAGAACTTACAGCGGCCCTTGCAAGCTGAACTGTGTTACAATCATGTTGTGGAAAGGTAAGACCAAACAATAAAACCAACCCAAGTGCAAATTGTGGTTTCTGGGGAATTGCTGTGAGAAAGTGATGCAAAATGCTTTTATCTCTTACTGCTAAACTCTTACTTGGTATTACCAGAAAGAAAATCCAGTAGTGTTTTGTTGTTGTCTTTGTTCCTCGTGAACAAAAATTATGGTCTAGGTGGAACATGGCTTTATGTATTTCTACTTGGTGTTTAAAGGTGACTCACAAAAACTGTATTTATACCTCAACTAACAGGTGTCTAGCCAAGCTCTGGCAGCATCATGCTGAACCTCTGCTACTCATTAATTTTTTTATTTTTTACATACTTTTTTAGTTTTTTTTTTTTTTTTCCTTTTCTTTTCTTTTTTTTTTTTTTAAGAGATGGGGGACTTTCCTTGCTGCCCAGACTGGAGTGCAAGTAGTACAATCATGGCTCACTACAGCCTGGAACTCCTGGGCTTAAGAGATACTCCCAGCTTAGCCTCTTGAGTAGCTGGGACTACAAGTGTGTGCTCCTATGCCTGGCTTCCGATGCTAATTTAATTCATGCATTTGTTTGCCCATTCATTTATTCCACGGATATTTGAGCACCCACTCTGTGCCAGAGACTGTGCTGGATTCTAGGGATTCAGAGCTGAGTAAACAGACTTGCCATCACCATGATAATAATGTGGCAGGAAAGAGAGTCGTATGATGAGCACTCTGTCTCTCTTTTGCTAAAGGGCAATTCTTCTGTATACAATTGAGTTTTGTTCTGGTTTTATTCCCCCCCAGTAGCATTGATGATGATGTCCTGCTCCATTACTAACCGTAGAGTTGAATCAAGGTTCTGATCCCTGGCCCTTTTCTGCACAAAGGCAGTATCTACAGGGGCCAGACACGTAACCTGACTTTATCAGGCCAGCCGAGTGGCAGCAGGAATAGGATTGGTAGGCTCTGTAGGTTAGGGTGTTTTCTCTGAAGGGTGTAGCCACACTCCTCAGCTCTATTTGATTATTGCTCTGCACAGTGTGGGCCCAATAGCAATAATCCCTACCATTTTTCATGAAAAGCCTGGAATCTGGATTTTATGTAAAATCACCTGATTTTAAAATATTGCCTCAAATTTTTTGAAAATATTCTGCAAGCCAAAACAGCCTCAGCCATAGACTGCTGGTGGACATCCTGTGCTCTGTATCACGTGCCCTTCCGTCCATGGCCACCTGATCCCCTTCTTCCTGACAGTATTGATGGGAATATAGGAGGACTGGTGCCCCTATAAGAATAAAGACAAAATACTTCCCAAATGTACCGTCTTTAGTAATATTCTGTAATTAGTAAACATGTTAAAGAAGTATCCATGGAATTCTATTTTATTAGTGTTTTTATAAGGATTAAAAGGATGATCAAAAGGATGATCTATTGTGCTGTTTTTTTGTCTGTGAATCTCATAGTGAATTGTTTGCTCTTGTGCTTTATAATTTTGGATTGTGAACTCACCTTCATTGGAGTTTTATCTTGAGATTACTATGAGGCTATAATGAGGAAGAGTTGCTCTACAGTGATTTTGCATTTTATTTCTGTCAGGTACCCTAAAGGTTTTTTCTGCCCAGGGCCTCTTTCTTGTTAATTTCTTGCTTACTTCTTGGATCATTTAGACAATATAAATTTGAATTGCACATTCAATGTGGGCATGCCTATTGGTTTTTAATTTCCTAAGGAATTATTTTTTCTTCTCATCGAAAGTGCTGGCCAAGGAGACAACTGTCTTTGTCTTTCTCGTTTGCCCGTGAGTGGGTTTGTTCTAACCTGCCTTTCTCTTAAGGAATAGTCCTGTAAGGATCCCAGCTTTAAACAGAGGTCTCAGTTTCAACTCCCTGCTTTCTGAGAGCCTAAGGCCTCATCTCCTGCATGGACATTAGGATACAAAGCCCTTGACTCAGATGGAGGCAGACCACAGGGCTCATTCAGCATCATCCCACATATGTAGAGTCTCACTTTTTCAATTCTAGCTGTTTTCGACACTTGAGGGTTTTTTCTTATGTTCTGGTGAGCTAAGCTATGCATTTGAAATGGTGTTAGTTATATATTTTTTTCAGTGCTTCTAGATGTTTTATAACCAGAGAGTTCTCATAATGGTGTTGAAAACAGAAGTGTTGACCATTTCTTTATTGGCCTTTTAAAGCATTATAAGGCTTGAAAATACAAAGGGAGTTGAACCTTAGTTTAAAAATAATACAACTTTCTTATTTCTAAATGGAGTCATTTTCTGAACGCATGCATGTTCAGAAAGATGATCTTGCCATTTCTAGGGTTAATCTTTAAAGATCTGTATGCACTGATTTACCTAAGAGACAGCAATCAACCATCAGTGCTGGGTTTACATTAAGGAATAAAAGATTAATATATAAAAAGAACATTATTTATTGCCATAGTTTAATGAGTTCTATAACTATACAATGGCGGCTTTTCTATGATAATAGACTTAGTGCTGCACATATTTTCTGAGGAATGGGAATAATATATATTTAGAAAATGTGTATTTCTTGTTCTGTTCAGATTTACTTGCTTTTCCTCCGCTCTTTCAGTGAAAAGCTACTGAAGTATGACCACTACCTAGTGCCGTTCACTTTGTTTGAATTGGCATCTTTGTATAAAAGCCAGGGGGAAATTGACAAGGCCATAAAGTTCCTAGAAACTGCAAGGTAAGTGTTGAAGGCAGCTTTTCCTTGATCGTTATGGAGTCAGAGATGTCAATATTGCTGTAACAACAGCAGTAACATTATATACTTAAAAATTAATAATGTCAAATTAGTAAGAATGCTACTTTTGCTAACATTTATGCTTATGGCTTTTGCTGTAATTGTGCTGTTTCCAGCCCTCTTACTGCCTCACCCTGTGACTATTTACAGATACGATTATGGGCATCTATTTGAAAGATTTCTAACTTATTTTATTCTGTATCAGGGGTTGGCCAGCTTTTTGTGTAAACGGCTGGAGAGTAAATATTTTTAGATTTACAGCATAAAGTCTCCATTGCAACTACTCCATTATATCAAAAGAAGTCATAGAAGGTAATATGTAAATAAATGGGTGTATTTAGATTTGGCCGTTGGGTCCTTGTTTGCCAGCCTTCAGTGTATTCAGCCATACCTATTATTTCCTTGAAGAGCCATTGATCTTGTGAAGCTTGCACATCTTACCCAGACTCTCTCTTTTTTCTGTTTATCATGGCAGTTTCAAAGTATTTTTATCATTCTGGTAGGCAGTAGCTTTTAGACCTGCGGTCATGGATCACATAGGTAAGGCAAAAACCCTGTGGCCTGTTTGCCTCGAACACTTCCTGCAGTAGAGAAAGAATGCCAGACTAGCTCTAGGTCATCAACAGTGATTTGTCCATTTATTCAAATTCAGCAATTATTCACTGAGCACCTATTATGTGTCAGACACTAGTAAAGGCTTTAGAGAGACAACTATAAACTAAGCAGGCATTGTTTCAGCTCTGTTAGCTAGAGGGAGATATTAAATAGACGAAAAAAATATCAGGGCCGGGTGCGGTGGCTAACGCCTTTACTCCCAGCACTTTGAGAGGCCGAGGCGGGCAGATCACAAGGTCAGGAGATCGAGACCATCCTGGCTAACATGGTGAAACCCTGTCTCTACTAAAAATACAAAAAATTAGCCAGGCGTAGTGGCGGGCGCCTGTTGTCCCAGCTACTCAGGAGGCAGAGGCAGGAGAATGGCGTGAACCTGGGAGGCAGAGCTTGCAGTGAGTCGAGGTCACGCCACTGCACTCCAGCCTGGGCAACAGAGCGAGCGAGACTCCGTCTCAAAAAAAAAAAAAAAAGAAAAGAAAAAATTTGCCAATTTAAAAAAGGAAGTCTAATTATTTAGGACTAGTTCACAAAATTCGTTCAGCCCTTCTTACAACCTTCTTGCTATGCTAATGAATGGTTTGGTAATTAAGCAGAACCTTGCTACTCAAAGTATGACCTTTAGATGACCACCAGGAAGCTTCTAGAAATGCACATTATTGCAGTTCCCCCAAAACCCCCCAACAGAACCAGAATCTGTTATGCATATTAGAGTTTGAAAGTAAATAATCAGATCACAGAGCGGAATGGGACAGTGGTGGTACCCTGGTATATAAATAAATTTTGACTATACAATTTTATTGTTATTGTCTTCAGGAACAACTACAAAGATTACTCCTTGGAGTCCAGACTACACTTCAGAATTCAGGCAGCTCTTCACCTCTGGAGAAAACCTTCCTCAGATTGATCAGAACTTGAAGGATGGAATTTTCCCTCAATTAGCATCGGCAATCTGCTATAGATTCAATCTTATGTTAAAGTGGAAAAGTGATCTGTGAATAAGAGACAAAAAACTAATTTTATTGTCAATATTTTCTATCATCTGAGAGATTTGCTGTTGGTCTACCTAATTTTTTTTCCTATGGAATGGCATTCTATATTATCTAGACAATTCTTATATTTTGCCTCCCCCAAAAGAATTTCATATTAGATTTGAATTGGGGAGTGAAGAAGTCTTTTGAAAGACTTGCAGATGTAATAGTCTAATTAGATTATTTATTTTTTTAATGTGGAAATTGATATTGTTTAGCAAATAGCTTACAAGTTGAGCCAATTTTAGATTTGTGGGTAGTTAAACTTTTGAGATATTTTGTTGCCTAGTATTTAAATTTCAGAAGATAAATAAATATCACTTACATTTAAAATAACTTAGCAGTGACCTTCAGAAGACTTCTGAAAAATACAGTCTGAGAACATGAACACGGATGGGATGTAATGTACTTCATGGGTTGAAGAGACCTGTATCTATAAAGGATGATCCAGTATTCAGTTAATGGTTTTTTACTCTTCATTTGATTAAAGGTGGTGGCATTTTGGAGAGACTGATTTTGAATGTACTCAAGTCTATTATAACAAAATTCAAAAACCCCTGTGTATCTAATGGGAAGAAAGTGTCATATTTTAGGAATTTTTCTTAGCCTTAGCAATGAGAGCCTGAAATACATACATAGATTAATTTTCTTCTAGGAAGTAAAGTTCCTGCTGCTTTAAATGATATGTAAAATATCAATAATTTTTACACTTAAGATGTTGGTAAGACCTAGTTTTCTAATCTCTCCAGCACTGTGATGTCTCCTTGTAGATATCTGGACCTTGCTTAGTCCCTTAGTTGGGAAACAGAATCAGGGCATGGAGCAGAAGAGAACTTGACACCCCGTATGGTCCTGGTTCTGCTACCCATTAGTGGTTAGTGAGGGGACCTTTAGGGAGTCCACCGTGCCCTGTGTGTCACCATATTTTCTTTGAAATCTGGATTAAAGAACAGATGACTTTTCAAGGTCTCTTTCAGTTTTGTAACTGTGAGTCTATGTATTAGGTATTTATTTTCAACAAATGACTTTAAAATGTTGAATGCAAACCATTCCCACTTGGAGTGTTTTTTCAGTCATCACCATTGTCCCCCACTCCCCACACGTATGTGTTGTGGCATCCAGAGTGAGGAAAGACGATTCATGAGTCGATGAATCTGGGCCTTATTTCTGTTTCCATTTAGAGGAATAACTCGTCACAGAAGCCTCTGCAGCTGAACAGAAGGAGCCACATATTGGGAGTCAGGAGTTCATCTCTGTGGGTTAATAGTTCCGTGACACGGAGTAAGTAGCTCAGCTTTTTGTGGTTCAGCTGCCCCAGTGTGGATAGCAGCATAGTGTTTGGTACTTGTGAGGGCTTAATTAGATAAAACATATGATAGCTTTTTGTTAACTGTAAAAGGCTATACAAAAGTATGAGTTATAATAATTACGGTTTTTTATGCCTGGATTACAGTGTCAGCACAAAAGTATTGGCTGAAACTGTGGTCTGTGTTGTAAAATGAAAGAAGCGTAGAAATTCAAATACTTTCCTGTGTATTCATGTGTTTGATGTTGACAGTAGGCTACCCAGGTTAGACGAACTTGCTCCTGCCATTCCCTGCCACATGGAGCTGTATCAAGCAGTTTCCCAGCCACATGGACATGTATCAAGCAGTGTGTGACTTGTTTTCTTTAAGGTACCAATTCTTGACCGACACTGAGGATGTATATCCAATGAAAGATGATTAATAGAACTCAAGTCAGAGTACCACCCCTTCAAATACTATGGTGGTAGATATCAGTGTGTTATTAATAATACAACTTTAGGTACAGGCAAAATAGAAAATAAAATTAACTGTCATTATAATTAGTAGTGGAAAATACATTAAAAATTATTTGTGTATAGCTTTGGAAAAAGTTTATAAAGTTCTTAGAAGAGCTTTGTTAACATTATTTTTGAAAGCATACACCTGCATTGTGACTGTGGGTATACTGAACATATATTCTTACACTGTTACTGTGAGAAGCTGCAAGTCAGTGCTGCAAGTCAGTAAAAAAATTCTCTTGGGTATAAAATGAAAGAATTTTAAGCTTAGAGTGGCCATTTTTATTTTAACTCTGCATTACTAAACAAATATAAAAGAAATTCATCTCCATATAAAAATCTTTTTTGTTATTTATATTTTGTTTTATTTTTATTTCCTATTCTTTATGGAGAGTATATCCAGTGGGTCTTTTAGTACTGTAATATCAAAATGCTACAAATATTTGTGTTTCCTGCTACGTTCAGGATATTGTAGTGGCACCAACTTCTTGTGGCATCAGCTAATACTGCATTTTGGAGTCATCAGGGTGTTCTGTGAAGAATGAATACTGAAGTGACAGTTTTATCTAGCTTTTTGAGGGGCATTTATGATGGGGTTGGGTTGCCCATTGTGTCTGACAGTGCAATTCCTGTAGTTCCTGGCATAATTGCCTTTTTTTTCCCTTAATGGAGAGGCAGGGTTCTGACTGGTGCTGTATAAATTTAGGTAACATTGTGCTTTGTAGGAATGGTGACGAGGAAGGCATGATTTCCCCTTGACAATGAATGAAAGGTGAACTGCATCAGCTCTTATCTGAACATATATGTTAATGTTTTCTATGCTCCTTGATACAAGAAGTTTCAAAGTTATACAGGAAAATTAAGTCCATTGATCCTGTCTTTGTCCTCAGAGGGCAGAGATGAGACAAGTGGATAAAAGCTGTAGGAAGCTGAATTCCAGATTAATCAGTGCCAAGGAAGATTTTTCATTATCGGAAAACCCAACAGTCTAAAATCAATGACCAATTCTTCTGCAAAGGGGTGAGTTTAAGCAGGGCTAATGTGACTGCCATTTCTGCCTGTCCTAGAAGCTTACACTAGTTGAACTTTGAGGTCATTCTATGATTCTTCTATTAGGGCTTCCAATCAGTGTAGTGTGTGAAGAAAAAGTGCTCCCCCTACCATTTCAAATAAAAGTGAATGTTTTCTCTTTCAAAGCTACTATTAGAGGTAGTTGTGATAGACACTAACAATCCCTGGTGTTAATACTTATGATTCCACTCCTTTTATTTTATTTTATGTTATGTTATGTTGTGTTATGTTATGTTAAGTTATGTTATGTTATGTTATGTTATTTTGATGGAGTCTCGCTCTGTCACCCAGGCTGGAGTGCAGTAGCACAATCTCAGCTCACTGCAAACTCCGCCTCCTGAGTTCAGGCCATTCTCCTGCCCAGCATGTAGCTTTGCTTAGCCAGCATGGCCTCGATCTCCTGACTTCATGATCCACTCCTTTTTAAAGTGAGTCTAGTCTGTCGATCTTCATAAATAGAAGGGTTTTCCCCCAGCTTGGACATTAAAAATAATTTTTAAAAAGGTCTTTGTGGCCAACTGGAAAATCTTCTGGAATTATCTAATACTTCATTCATTTTCCCCCGCCTGTATTTCTGCTTTTTTTTTTTCCTATTTATAGTCTCCATATTTAGAAATCTGAAATTCAAATACATTTAGTTAAAATGAGTTAAGGAAGACTCCAGTGATGCTTTAGTACCCTAAGATTTTGTGATTCCTTGGGCCTGGAATGGATCTTAGAAAATTACCTCGTCCTCATGAGCCTGTAAGCTGTGTTGTTTTCCCTCAGCCTTGCTCTGTCCAGTACAGTAGCCCGTTGCCACACATGGCTGCGGAGCACCCGGAATGGCTTACAGCACATGTGGGAATGGTGCTGAATGCTAACAGAGCATTCACTCATACGTGCTGCACTTCTTAAAGGCCTCCCAATAGCTTGCTTTCGGTAATTCTGGCTTTTACTTGCTGTCTACTATGATCACCTGATTTGTGCTTCACATACATATCTGTGAAGTTTGCTTTTTCTATTTAAGTGCCCTTATACTTTCATTTCATCATGTTTATCTGCAGATAATCAGTGTCATTGGCATATTTGAACATTATTCTGCCCTCCCTTCGCCAAACTCCTTATGTACTAGAATAAGAAATTTTATTTTTGAGATTATGATTTTAATTTGATTTTACATTCTTTACTTTTTTACAATGTACAGTTGTTAGAGTCATAGAAAAGTGATTCACATATTTGAGAAGATAGATTTCATGATTAATATTTTTTTTTTTGAGACAGGGTTTTGCTCTTGTTGCCCAGGCTGGAGTGCAATTGTGCGATCTCGGCTCACTGCAACCTCCGCCTTCTGGGTTCAAGCAATTCTCCTGCCCCAGCCTCCCAAATAGTTGGGATTACAGGCATGTGCCACCACGCCCAGCTAATTTTGTATATTTAGTAGAGATGGGGTTTCTCCATGTTGATCAGTCTGGTCTCGAATTCCCAACTTCAGGTGATCTGCCCACCTCAGCCTCCCAAAGTGCTGGGATTATAGGTGTGAGCCACCGTGCCTGGCCCAATATTTTCTAAGATAAAATTATTCTGAGAAATCTAGTGAAACCTTTTCAATTGCTTTGTTATTAATGTTTCAACATTGACTCTGTCAACTAGGCCAATATTACTATTTAAAGGCTGGCCATGGGACTCATGCCTGTAATCCCAACACTTTGGGAAGCCAAAGTGGGAGGATCACTTGGGACCAGGGGTTTGACGCCAACCTGGGCAATATAGTGAGACCCTGTCTTTACAAAAAAAAAAAAAAAATTAGCTGTGCATGATGGTGTGCACTAGTAGTACTAGCTACTGGGGAAACTTAGGTGGAATAATCACTTGAGCCCAGGAGTTTGAGGCTACAGTGAGCTAAGATCATGCCACTGCACTCCACCCCAGGTGACAGAGTGAGGCGGTGTCTCAAAAAAAAGAAAAAAGGAAAAAAAAATATATATGTATATAAAATAAAGGTTTGTAGACACATGTTACCCACTTAGAGAATAATTTATTTTTGAATGTGTATGATACCTAAGTGATATGCATATATATAATTAAGACATTTTTAATCTCTTTAGATATTTCTTCATAAGATACATGTATCTATAGATAGCTATATACAAAACAACTTACAAATAATAAAGACATTGTTTTATACAGTTCTTTCCAAAGAAATGCAGGATTTTTCTCCAAATCCTCCCTCCCCGAGTCCAATTATTTACATATTTTTGTCTTTAAGTGTTAGATTACTTGTTTCTGCTGCCTACTGTTGGCAGTTTTGTCTTTTATACATTTGCTGTTAGATTTAGTTACTTTGAAATGTTGAACTTGAAATGTAATGAAAAGGACATATGAGAATTCATCATCAGGGAAGATATCTTTTATGTTGAGCAGTTGCTATCTGATCTTGACAGACTCTCCTCTTAGAGGACTGTTGAAGTCCATTCTAGTCATTTTGTAACTTAATAACTGCAGAAGGAAATGATGCAAGGACTATTTAGTGGACTGAGATGGCTGAGCAGGTTCTTGGCCTGAATTATCAAGAGGAGATAGGTGGATCTAGCTTCAGAGGAAGTCTACGCCCCATTCCCTTCTGCTTACAATGTACCCATGACATGTGTTTAGCATAGTAATACTGTAACAGGACATTGCATGGAGAAATCAAAGCAGCTGGCTTACTGTATTTAACTAAAAAGAATGCCTACAGATTGGATATTTAATAGGGAAAATCAGGGCACTTTAAAACAAATTTCATCATGTAAGACTTGTTGAATATTAACATACGATACACCTTGTATATTAATGCCATAGTTTTTAGAAACACTAATTTAAACAACGAATTTAAGAGATGCAGGCATATCCCAGGGACACATTCAGTTTTATTGCTGATTAATATTTTCTAGTAAATTAGTTTTAATTATTGGTAGTCTGTTGGGCACCATTTGGGAAAGGAATAAATTGGTCTCAGTGTAGCAGACTTATGGCCAAAAAATTTGAAAAGAGAATGAGTATAAGAAAGAATATTACTTATTTCATTTTTAAAGAAATTGTATTATTATGAAGTGCTGCATGCATGATTGATATAGTTTGGTTGTGTCTCTACTCAAATCTCTTATTGAATTGTAGTTCCCATGATCCCCATGTGTCCTGGGAGGGACCCAGCGGGAGGTGACTGAATCATGGGAGCAGTTTCTCCCATGCTATTCTCATGATAGTGAGTTCTCACAAGATTTCATGGTTTCATAAGGGGCTTTACCCCCTTTGCTCAGCACTTCTCTTTCCTACTGCCCTGTGAAGAAGAAGGTGCCTTTCTTCCCCTTTGCTTTCCTTCATTATTGTAAGTTTCCTGAGGCCTTCCCAGCCATGCAGAATTCTGAGTCAGTTATATCTCTTTTTTTCATAAACTATCCAGTCTCAGATATTTCTTCATAGCAGTGTGAGAATGGACTAATACAATGGTCTTACTCAATTTGAAGGTATGACACTCTTTGCCTGGGAAATCCTGTAGACATTTTAAGTCATTCCTATTTTTAATGTAGACAAACGTCCAGGTAGCAATTTTGGGGATAATAAATGAGTTCAGCTTTTTTTTTCCCCCCTTGAGACAGAGTTCACTCTTGTTACCGAGGTTGGAGTTTAATGGCATGATCTTGGCTTACTGCAACCTCTGCCTCCTGGGTTCAAGCAATTCTCCTGTCTCAGCCTCCCAAGTAGCTGGGATTACAGGCATGTGCCACCACACCTGGCTAATTTTTGTGTTTTTAGTAGAGACAGGGTTTCTCCATGTTAGTCAGGCTGGTCTCGAATTCCTGACCTCAGGTGATCCACCCGCCTCAGCCTCCCAAAGTGCTGGGATTACAGGTGTGAGCCATCACGCCTGGCCAAGTTCAGCTTTTATTCACATTTTTTCCCCAAAGTGATGTATTCTTCAAAGTAAACAGTTACTTTCTATAGAGCGATTTGTTTTTTCTTTAAGAAAATAATTTACATAAACAGAGATTATGGTAAACATTTTGAATCTTAGGCTGTTGGTTAAATTTAATGGCTTATGCACTGTTGTGTTCTCTTTATTAATATTTACAGAAGGAGAACATATGTGTTTCACTGATATGTATGGCCCAGAAAAATTAATTCTCAAAAATATGTTGCATTCTCATATTGTGTTAGGGAAAATTCCATAAGTAGTCTGTTGTTTTTTTTTTCTTTTGCTGACTGTTGACATCCAAACACCTGAATGAAAACTGACTCATTTTATGTATTGGTGTCTAAAAATACTGATTTGCAGATGTTCATAGAACACTTGCATTTTTTGATTCAAGTTGCTAAATCAAATGTAAAGGCAAATATGTATATTTAATAAGTGAGAAGTATTTTCTTATTACTGAAATTTATTCTCAAAGCAAATGTATTTTGTAGATGTTTCATTTGGGAGATTTTACTTTGCCTTAAAACATACAAAATAAACCTGTCTTGTGGTCTGCTCACCTAAAAACCTCTGTTAACTTGACATGTAGAAGGAGTTCAGAATTCTTTGATAGTGTGTGGATTTTAGTTTCATTTGTATTAAACAAAAATAAAATTAGAGACCATAGCACTTTGTAAACTAATGTGAAGTTTCTTGTTGAATCATCAAAGCTACCTGTATGTACTTTATAATTTAATGTTCTGTTAGTAAAAATTGTCAGCATTTTATCTTTTTCTCTTCTCATTACATTTTAGTCTCCTATCTTTCCCATTCTCAGCGGTCACAGTTTTGCAGAGCAAAACATTTTTAGAAACTGAAGATGTGTGAGTTCTATATAAAATGAATGTGTTAGTAACATCCATCTGCTGATCAAGTAGGCATTGGATCTGGTACTAGAAAGTGAAATTGATTGTAGCTATCAAAGCATTTTATCAATGTAAGTCAAGAAAAAAGAAGAAAACTGTGAACTTCTGATATTTTTAACATAAAAACTGTTCCCAATGAGTATTCTCTTGCTGATTTTGTGTTAATGTTATCATCTACGATTTTTAAGCTAATGCTAATATAAAATCTAAAATTTCAACATGATGACAACAGTTCCTGTAGCCCAGTTTTACCATTAGGACGATTTTGAAAACAGATGTCTTCTTAGAAATTGTATTTTTAAGTGCAAATAAATCATCCCGACTTGAAAGTCAACACATTTTATTTTTCATTTCGTAGTATTACAGAATACGCTGCATTTAGATACAGGTTTAATTTGCCAGATTTCCTCAGAATTCTATATTTTCATATTGCTACAACTGGTTTACTTAACATGCAATTGAATTGTTATTTAAATAAATTACACTTGATGGAATTGCAGTCTTACTCTGGTTGATCTTCATGTGGAAGCAGTACACGACATCTGTTTTGCTGGTCTTTAATTGTCAATGTGATATGAACTTGAATTTTTGTTTCTTGGTAAGACTTTTTTTGTTTAAATCATAACATACAGGTATGAAGGCCCTTCTCTGCACTGAGTTCTTGGCCAAGTCCTGGGCATGAAGAGATAAATGGGATGGTACAGTTGTCTCAAGGAAGGATTGTTTTCATCTTTTTGTAATTTATTTAATAGCTCAAAGATTAGCTGCTGACATGTTCAGTTTAAGGAGGAATCTTCAGCATTCAGGGTATAGCGCAGTGGAAGAAGTAGTAGCCTCTGGGAATCAGGAGATCTATATTTGAGGCTGGTTTTGGCTAGATTGTGGCATATGTTCCCTCTCCCTAGCCATTAACTTCTCTGAACTTTGCCTAACCCAGCTGTAAAATGGGGACCATTCCACTACTTAATTCAGCTCTAAGGAGGATCAGAGGAGGGGGTATGCAAAACCACAAAAGGCTAATCCAACATTAACTTCTTCCCCTCCTCCCCTATGTGAGTTAGGGCGAACAGATGTCCGTCACAAACCAGTCGTTTCTGTCGGTGGGTTTTCATGACGTGATTCAGTAATCGAGGTTCTTTCAGTCTTGTGGCTCTGCTGTCTTCACACATCTGCTAAGGTCACTGTGGTCTTTTGCATCAAGCTATTGAAGGGGACAAAGCATGGAGGGGTGTGTGAGGAAGGTGGTACATATCTGTTTAAGTTCCATTAGCTAGAACTCAGTCACTGCTTTACCTCATGACAAAATAGGCAGAGAAATGTAGTCTAGCCATGGGCTCAGAAAAAAGAGGCAATAGGTATGGTGAACAGGTAGCTTGTCTCTGCCACATTCCCACTTGGGCTGGGTCCACTATGATTCTCCCAGTGTGTCCCATGCTTTCCTGCTTGTCTTTCCTTTGTTCTTTGGAATGAGTAACTTGATAGATGTATGAATGCATCAGTTACAACTTGGTGTAATCAACTTGAGCTTGTTTAAAAACAAAAACTTGAACAACCATCTAGTAATGGATAAAGGGTGCCTGTGGAATTTAGGGGCAAGAATGTGGGAAATACTCAGGAAGTTTTTAAATTCAGAATAGAAAAGCTTTGGAGACTTGGAGAATATTTCTTCTGTCTCTCCCGTGCTTCCTGAAGAGACTTGATGGGAGGAATATATCCACAACAGCAAAGGCTTATTTTCCCCTCATGCTCCATCATCTGTTTCAGGCCAGTGAGGGACCAGCTCCACATTATCCTCACACAGGGCCCTGGATTGCCAGAGACTCCACTATCTGGAATGGAAAGACGAAGGAGGCATGGTGTATATAAAATGGTCTTGTTGTAGGACTTTCTCCTTAGTTCTGTTAAAAGGCTGGTTCTTGTTACACTGCCATGAAAGATTAGGCTCGCAGACACTTTGAAGGGTGAGATGGCAGGATTTATTAGGTGAAAAGGTTAAAAAAAAAAAAAGGGAAACAGGGACTCCAAAGCAAGAGTCCTGCTAGTAGGCTTCCCTCCTCACAGATTGAATCCCACATTCCACCCTGGAACAGGAGAGGCCAGGCTCCTCCCCACTGCAAATGACCTGAACTTCCTGAGGCTTCACCCCAGTGCATACTCGCCCAGGCTGGTTAGAGGTTCTCCAGTGACCCCTTTTTACTGGCTGTCTTAGTCTTATGGCTTCCACCTAGAAGTGACACATATTTCATGTCCAAAGCAAATCACACAGCTTTACCTAACTTCAACTGAGCAGGAAAGTACAATCCTAATGTGTCTGGGAAAGTACAATCCTAATGTGTCTGGAAAAAGCACCAGAAGTAGACGGTGAATAGCACAAATGACTATCTTTCTGGTTGCCAGATATCTGATTCACTCTTTTTCCTGCAAACAAAATACACTCACTTCTGCACCAAGTGATATAACAACAATAACAACAACAAATCCCTTCTGGGGCTGTGCGCAGTGGCTCACACCCGTAATCCCAGCGCTTTGGGAGGGCGAGGTGGGCAGATTGCCTGAGATCAGCAGTTCGAGACCAGCCTGGCCAACATGGTGATACGCTGTCTCTGCTAAAAATACAAAAATTAGCTGGGCATGGTTTCAAGCATCTGTAATCCTAGCTACTCGGGAAGCTGAGGCGGAGAATCACTTGAACCTGGGAGGCGGAGGTTGAAGTGAGCCGAGATCGCGCCATTGCACTCCAGCCTGGGCGACAGTGAGACTCCGTTTGGGGGAAAAAAATCCCTTCTGGTTGTGACATCTCTGTGACATGCCCTCTTGTCTTATTTTGAATCCAAATGTGGCTGCAATTGATCTGGACACCGTGAGCTAAATAGTTATTTGCCCTCAACACACAATGTACTGGTTTCTGTGGTTTGAATGTGCCCCCCAAAACTCATTGAAATTTAATTGCCATAGTGATGGTATTAAAAGGTAGGACTGTGAAGAGGGCCCATCCTCATGAATGGATTGATGTTATCTTGGGAGAGGGCTTGGTATTGCAGGAGTGGGTTTTTGTGAAAGCAAGTCTGGCCCTCTCTTGCTCTCTTACTTTCTTGCTTTCTTGTACTCTCTTGCCCTTTTGCCTTCCACTTTGGGATGACACAGCATGAAGGCTCTTGCCAGATGTGGGCCCCTTGACCTTGGACTTCCCAGCCTCCAGGACTAAGAAATAAATTTGTTTGTAAATTACCCAGTCGGTGGCATTCCATTATAGCAACACAGAATGAACACTGGTTGAACAGAAGTGGGATAACCACAGTGAACACTCCCACTTAGAAGGTGAAAAGTGAAGCCTGGGAAGCCACAGTGAGCACTGGTCTGTAAAGATTCTGAAATCTCATGTTTTGAGTTTCCATAGCTTGAGAATAGAGAATGTTCTTTGATTGGGCCTTGAGCCCATTTCCTGGAGTAGTGCTCTTGTTCATTAGTCTCCGTGGCATCTGGGTTCACCTTCTGAGATTTTTTTTTTCTGTAATTTTTCTTGGACGTATTTGAAGAGGCTGTCAAAGAAATTGCCCTCCCCAGGAGCGGAACAATTTTTCTCAACTTTTCCTGCCTCACACAGGGGCCAAAGGATCATTTTAAGTTTCAATAAGTCAGCCTTTTTCAGTGCAGGTGGTTCTCCAGTAGTACAATTCTCTAAAAAATTTATTCTATTTGACACAGTGTCATATGCCAAATAACCACACCACAGTATATCTAAGACATTACTCATTCATGTTGCCTTAATTAATGAAACTTAATATTAACTTGAGCCAATACCATCTCTGGACTGATTTCTGTATTAATTAGAATGGGCTAGGATATGCCACAGTAACAAACAGCCCCACACGTCTCAGTGGCTTAAAATAACAGTTTTTTTCTTGCTCATACTACATGTGCATTTTTGGTCAGTAGAGAACTTTGTTCTGCACTGTGGAGGCCATTGGATCCTCACCATGTAGAATTAAACTCATTGCCATGGCAAAGAGAAGTTTGGCAAATTGCATACTGACTTAAAAAACAAAAAATGCCTTTATTGAGGTGTAACTTAAATACCATTAAATTTACTCCTTTTAAAATACAGGTCTACATAAAATGTGTACTTTTGTGCAGCCATCACCATAATCCAGTTTTAGAATGCACCTATCACCTCAAAAAGTTCCTTCTTGTCCCTTTGCTGTCAATCCCTAAACTCAACCTCCTAGGTCCAGGCAAACACTGACCTATTTACAACTATAATTTTGCCGTTAATACAAAATTTACTTTGTATTAAAATACAAAATTTACTTTGTATTAAAATACAAAATAATGAGTGTTATCTCATTGTGGTTTTTGATTTGTATTTTTCTTTTCTTTTTTTTTTGAGATGGAGTCTCGCTCTGTCACCCAGGCTGGAGTGCAGTGGTGTGGTCTTGGCTCACTGCAACCTCTGCCTCCTGGGTTCAAGCAATTCTCCTGCCTCAGCCTTCCAAGTAGCTGGAATTCAGGCATGCGCCACCACACCCAGCTAATTTTTGTATTTTTAGTAGAGACAGGGTTTCATCATGTTGGCCCGGCTGGTATCAAACTCCTGACCTCAGGTGACCCACCCATCTCGGGCTTCCAAAGTGCTGGGATTACAGGCATGAGCCATCACGCTGGCCTGATTTGTATTTTTCTAATGACTAATGATATTGAGCATTTTTCACATACTTTTTGACCATTTATGTATTTTCTTTGGAGAGAAAAAGCTATTCAAAGCTTTTGCCCATTTTAAAATTTGGTTTTCTTACTAGATCTTTATCAGATATGTGACTTGCAAATATTTTGCTCTGTGATTTGTCTTTTCATTTTTTTGATAATGTCCTTTGACAAAAGTTTTGAATTTTTGTGACGTCCAATTTATCTGCTTTTGTTTTTGTTTTTGTTTTTTTGGTTGCTTGTGATTTTAGTATTGTACCTAAATATCCATTGCCTAATCCAAGGTCATACAGATTTATACTTACATTTTCTTCTAAGAGTTGTATAGTTTAACTCTTAAGTTTGGTTTCTTGATCCAGTTTGAGGTAATTTGAGTATATGATGTGAGGTAGAGGTTCAACTTCATTCTTTTGCATGTGGATATACTGTTGTCCCATCACCATTTGTTGAAAATCATATTGACTTTTAAAGCTTCCATCCATAATTTTCACATGGATCATTTCCATTCATATTTCACTGGTCTAAGCAAGTCATGTGGTTATGCCCAGATTCAAGGGGACAGGAGGTACAATTCTACCATATCTATCCATGGTTCTGAGTTCACATACGTGACTCTCTTTCTCAGTACAGGTTCCAAGTCCTCATAGGGGGAGTTTTTATTGGCCTAGCTTGGGAGAGGTGTGGTGACCCTCCCTTCAAACAATTGTGACTAAGAGAACAGGGTCATTTGGAACAAATAATGGCTGCTGGAAGTTCACCCTGTGGCTGGTGAGTGAGACAGTTAAGGGTAAGTGGTCATTATAACCCAGGTAAGTTACCCCCAAAATATCATCTATGATTTGGAATCTAACTCTGGTTTAGGTTGCTTGAAAAGTGATCCACAGCTATATGTTCCCTGATTACACTTTTGTTTAGCAAATATTTATTGAGTGCCTACTATTTCCTGTCAGACGGCTCCAGGCACTTGGAAAATACTAGTGAATAAACAGATTGCATCCTTCATGGAGCTTATATTCTAATGGGATGGGTCAGGCATTACACAATAAACAGGATGAGTAAATTATATAATGCAGGAGTTGGCAATTTAAGGCCCTCAAGCAGACTGCCTGCTATTTTATTTTTATTATATTTTATTTCATTATTTTATTTTATTTTATTTTATTGAGACAGAGTTTCGCTCTCGTTGCCCAGGCTGGAGTGCAATGGCGTGATCTTGGCTCACTGCAACCTCCGCCTCCCTGGTTCAAGCGATTCTTCTGCCTCAGCCTCCTGAGTAGCTGGGATTCCAGGTGCCTGCAACCATGTCCAGCTAATTTTTGTATTTTTGGTAGAGACAGGGTCTCGCCATGTTGGCCAGACTGGTCTTGAACTCCAGACCTCGGGTGATCCACCCACCTCGGCCTCCCAAAGTGCTGGGGACTACAGGTGTGAGCCACTGTGCCTGGCCAAGATTGGCTACTTTATAAGTAGTGTTCTAGAACACAGCCATGCCCATTTATTTACATATTATCTACAGCTGCTTTCTCAATGCACCAGCAGAGTTGGGTAGTTGGAACAGAGATCTAAGGCAAACAAACTTAACATATTTACTATCTGACTTGTTAAGAAAACATTCGCTGACCCCTAAATAATCTGTAGAAGGTGATAGGTGCATTTGAAAAGGGAAAAACTATCCAAGTAAGGGAACTGGGGATGCTGAGGTAGTGAAGGATGTCAGTCGTAGTGTTAAAAAAGATGGTTACAGTTGGCTTCATCAAGAAGGTCAAGTTAGAGCAAAGACTTGACAGAGGGGAGGGAGCTAAATTGGTATCTGGGGGAAGAGCATTTCAGGAAGAAAACAAAAGCCCATACAAAGGCTTTAAGAAAGGGTGTGCCAGGGGCCAGGCACGGTGGCTCATGCCTGTAATCCCAACACTTTGGGAGGCTGAGGCGGGTGGATCACGAAGTCAGGAGATCGAGACCATCCTGGCTAACATGGTGAAACCCTGTCTCTACTAAAAATACAAAAAAATTAGCTGGTCATGGTGGTGGGCGCCTGTAGCCAGTAGTCTCAGATACTGGGGAGGCTGAGGCAGGAGAATGGCATGAACCCAGGAGGCGGAGCTTGCAGTGAGCCGAGATCATACCACTGCACTCCAGCCTGGGCGAATGAGGAAGACTCTGTCTCAAAAAAAAAAAAAAAAGGGTGAGCCAAATGTCTTTTGAGGACATCAAGGAGATCATGTGACTGGCATGAGGGACTGAGGGGACAGTAGCAGGAGATGAGTCACATAGGTGGTAAGTACTGACTGGAGTCAGATTTTACTCTCCTTGCAAGCTAACAAGGTTAGCCTGTGCAGTTTTGTGGATTCTGGCAGAAGATATGAGAATCCTGGGTCAGAGACAAAAATGCTTTATTACTTATGGCACAAGAAGAAGCATGAACACTGGCATATTTGTGCCAGTTCCCCTTGCCTGCCAAGTCCCACAAGGGTGATGTGGAGGGGCTCAGGTGGCTGCTGCACCCTCAATGGGTTTGTGTCACAGCAGAGGAGCCTCAAGCTCAGGGAACCTGAATCTTTTCTTTTTTTTTTGAGATGGAGTTTCACTCTTTCTCCCAGGCTGGAGTGCAGTGGTGTGATCTGGGCTCACTGCAACCTCTGCCTTCCAGTTTCAAGTGATTTGCCTGCCTCAGCCTCCTGAGTAACTGGGATTACAGGCACCTGCCACCACGCCTGGCTAATTTTTGTATTTTTAGTAGAGATAGGGTTTTACCATGCTGACCAGGTGGTCTCGAACTCCTGACCTCGTGATCCATCCTTCTCGACTTCCCAAAGTGCTGGGATTACAGGCATGAGCCACCATGCCTGGCCAAACCTGAATCTTTTATAACAGACTGCAAGCAAACTTTCTTGCCCTTTCCTCGGAAGATAGACATTCTCTTTGCCTCACACTAAACAGTAAGCAAACCTGCCTTCTTCTTTGGAGGGAGACACTACATCTTCCAAAGCTGCTCATTCTAAACAGTTTTGAAAAGCTAGTCTGGAGCAAAGCCAGTCAGTGCCTTTTCCTTTGAGATATGCAGAAAAGCAAGAGACCTATAATATTGTCTCCTAATGGCAGGTTTAAATGTTATCTTCAGAAGGTAATGGGGCCATTTAAAAAACTTTGACTTTTACCCTGACTGAAATGAGGAACCATTGCAGTTTTCAGCAAAGGAGTGGCATGGGCTAACATGTTTTGAAAAGACTGGATATTGAGGGTAGGGTGAGGTGGATGAGGTAGAAGCAGGAGACGAGGCCATCACAGTGACCCAGACTCTAGTATGATGTCTGGGGTTTGAGCCTGAATGACCAGAAGGGTGGAGTTGCATCAGCTGAGATGGGCAAATTGGCAGACTGAGCAGGTTTTGGAGGAATGCTCAGAAGTCATTACGGACATAATGAGTTTTAAATCCTTATTAAGGATCGTATAAGACATCTTGATGTTGAGAGGACAGCTAGATAAATGACAGTGGAGTTTGGAAGAGAGGCTTGGGTAGAGATAAAAAGTTGTGAGTCTTTGGTATACAGATGGCACTGAAGAGCCATGTGACTGGAGACTTACGAGAAAACCTCAGGAAATGCCTCTGATTATTTCATCAGTAATTACGATTTTGGGTGAAATGCATGTTCTGTTCACCCTCAAAGCAGAATTAAGCCTGCTAAGATTCAGATTGGATAAAACGTAATATGGATGAAAAATACTAAGCACAAACTTAAAAATGAAGTCTTCTGATAAAACAATTAGGGCCTTTGTCTGGCTTTTTGTAGACTTCCATATAGCTAAAAAAGGCAAAGTGTCATTTGAGCTTTAGAGGAAGGGGAGAGGAAGCCAAGCGTAGGATCTCAAATTTTAATTAAGAAAATTTGACAATGTTAAACAAGAAGCAGCTGCGAGGGGGGAGATGTGTGTGCATTTTTAGCCCTGCTTTGAAAGCCTCAGATTGATTGTCTTTGGAGCAGAATGGAGCAAATTGTCACAAATCTTGTTTTCTGAGAAACCAGTTATGTCAACATTACAGCATGCCGCAGCCAGCATGCCAAAAATAACACGAAAAGGAATGGCTGCAAATCTATTTAGGATTAAGCCGGTAATTATTGCGTTTGTGATCATTTCCAAGAATTGTTCCTACCCAAATATTAAATGGAAAATAAGAGCTCATTCCAGCCCTGAAAGTTTTCCATCTTATTTTTTTCTTCACGTACTAAAGATTTATGTTAATAAACTATTAATAGTTTTAAACAGAGCACTTCTGTGTTGAAATTAAAAGCAAAGTCATTTTAATAATATGTTGGAGCCTTTATGTTTTTCTTTATTAAAAGAGAAAAATATTTCTTTTTTTCTTTTTATTTCTGTGTCTGAAGTTACTTATAACACTAAAACTTCTTAAAACCCAGATTGAAGGCATGTGTTGATTTAAAGTCTTGAGACACCAACTATTTTCTGATCTCTACATTATTAAATAAATCTTAATTCATCCAAAATTCTAGGTGGCAAACTCTGGGTGACCATGGAGATTAGAGTGGTGATAATGGGACTGGTGCAGTGAAGGAGCTAACCTCTCTTTAATTTGGCTATTAAATGGCTTCTCCAAAAAGAGATGGAATCCCTTATTTCAGGAAAATAGATTTTAAAAGAATGATTACAGCATAATTATTTTAAAAATACCCTTTAATATTTATCTGGCTTCTTCTTCCCCTGTTCCCATATTCCCCCTACAAGTTAGGTATGTCAGCAGATCGTGTAAATATTTATAGTACTCATTAATCTATTAGGAAATGGGTATTCTGACATTTTAGTGCCATGGGGATTCTTTTTTTTTTTTCTCTATTTTTTGTCTGAGATTTACGCATAACTTTTATTCAGTAGGAAGAAGAACACATTCTTCTCCTACTCTTTCTCACCCAGGTGAGCTTCCTAAGGCCAAATCACGCAAGTTTGACCACAAAAGATAACTTACTGACTAGCTGTCAGAAAGATGAGTGCTTCCTTTAAAAATAGCAGCATGGTGTTCCTTGTCAACAAAATTGTGGCTCTTAGAAAGGATGCCATAGGCCTTATGGTTAGGACCGTCTGGGTAGGTTCAGCTCATTTGTAGAACAAAGATTTCTGTTGCAATGCTCTTTTAGCCATCCAGCTTCATTCGTTTTAAGGGCCAGACCTTGTTCTTCAGCCATTTGGCAATCTGCGTATGGAGTGCTGGATACAATATGGTTTAGTGCAGTGGTTCCCAACTGTTCACATCTTAAATTCTACAAATCTTTTTTCATGGAATGGGGAGGACGGGGTGGAGAGGCAGCACCAAAGCTATTTTTACCTGTTATTGCTGTCTAAGCAGAAAGTGAGATGGCGTGAAGGTGCAGGGAGGGACGGTATTTCAGATTGGAGCAACACCCTGTGCCTTTAGGATGCTCTCCCCCTCATCTTCCTAGACGAGCTCTGTGTCCCTAGACTTAGTTTACACAAACTCATAAAAAATAGCAAGTGTCCGTGATTTTGATTATCAAAATAATCCTTGGCTGGATAATCATTCTTGGGTGATATTGTTGGGTCGAATGAGGGGACTAAGGGAGCACAAAATCTCAATAACTGATACTAAAACCCTGTGTCCCCCGTTTGGTCATGGAGCAACAAGTCAATGCCAGGTCAACAGAATCTTCTATACTTAAAATCCATTTTCGTGGCTCTTATACAAGCCACTGGGAAGCCCACACATTCAACATTTGTTCCATTTTTCCTTCCAGATTTTCTTTTCCCACATCCCCCATAGTGATTTTTCCATTAACATTTGGTGCTCAATTTTCATTTTCCCTAACATCGGTCCCTGGAAGTCTTCCAAAATCTTAGGAAGCATAATAGATTTGATTTCATCTTGTTCCTTTCTCACCTGTTTTTTTAAAAATAAAACTGGTTTCTTTATTTGAGCAATTTTCTGCCCTCAAAAGGAAGACTCTTTAAAGCTTAGTCCAAAGGAAAAAGACTCCTATTCCAAGGCCGGCAAATTTCTTCCTCCACATGGCCTCTAGCAGCCAGCCAGCCACCAACTGGCCTCTTGTTACAGCCTTTTGTTGACTCTCTTATGGATGCTGCTAACAGTCTTCACCTTTCCAGCCACTTTTAGCTCTTCTGACAGTAGCCCCTTTTTGGGAAGGACCTGGAGATGATGCTAAGGCTGCTTTGTTCCCTATCTTTGTTGGATGTGTTGCAATAAAACAACACACGTAATTCACATTTGAGCTGGCGATTAAACTCAGGTTGGGCTTCCAAGCTGTCACTTGGGACAGTCATTGAGGTTGTGCTTCTTTATCCTGGGTTGTGACTTGGACATTTGTTTAGCCTTAAAACAGGATTTAAAATGACCAAAGTAGATTCTGTTGGACTTAGCCTTGGCAAAATTAGGAAGATATGTCTTGCTTTTAGTCTTCACTGGCTGAGAATGATAGACAGAAGGAAAACTGGGAACTTCTTAGGCCTTTCATCCCATCCTGAAGTCTCTGGGTTCAGACCTCAGTTCGTGTGTAATGTGGACGATTGATGATTGCAATGGATGTCATTTTGTTGTGTTATTCCAAGCAAATGTACACTTTTTTCTTCTCTATGGTATATTTTATTTGTTTTGTTATACCAAAATGTTCAAATAATGTTGAATATGAATGACCAGGCACCTACTAAAATAGGAAGGGTTTTAAATGGTAGGCAATTATACAAAATTAAAAGGATGAAAATGGCAATTAATGGAAGAAAACACAGATACCAAAAATGAAATATTAAGAAAAGAGTAGAAAGTCTGCTAATAGGACATTCCATTCTTTAGTTTGGGGAAAGGCCCTCATACAACATTTTCTGTACATTTCCAGTGGGCATAGATCTAAAACTTCTTTTCTGAGTAGGTCTAATTCAGAGAACCCAGCTTTTTAGATATAAGTTCAATAAAACAAGCTTTATAGCCATTTACTTCCACCCTTTGACTGAGTGGGGAAAGGAAAAAAGAAGGAATTAAGGTCCTAGCACTCATGCTTCAAGGCCAAGAACTGCATTGTGGAGATCTGTCTGGGGAGGGTGGCTGTCATGCTGCAAACCTCAGAGGTGGGCACTGTCAGCCCCATCTGCTCAGGAGGGACAACAGTGCTGCTGGTGGGATTTTGGGCAGATCATGTAACAGCGTGGACCAGAGTCTGTTATTTCCAGATGCCCCAGGGGAAGGCCAGAGAAGGGCTCCTTTTCTGAGTGAGGATGACTGGGGGTAGTCAGGGCACTTATGTAGAGTGGCTAGGCTTTATTGGATTAGACCAATACAAAAAAAGTACAAAAAAACCCAGTTTCACTAATAATTCAATGACATTCCACTCATTGCACTTTAATTAATAAAATGTCTTTGATATTTTTTGTGAATACTAAACCCTATGTAGACTTGAGCCAATTCAGAAGATAGTCTGTTGGCCAAAGGGCACAATCCACAGCACCAGGTAGTATTTGCTTGATGTTCCAAGGCGCCAGAAGAGATTGCTTTCCCCCAAGACTACCAATACAGTGTATATATGTGTATGTGTTCTTGTATGCACACATAGCACACAAAGGACGAGTCTCTTTGCCTTATGCAGAAATATTCTGATTGTTTCAAGACTGAATGAGCTTTCCCACTTTCCCACCTTGCCTTCCACCTGTGTGAAGTTCATCCATGGGAAGGGGCTGCTCCACTGAAAGTCTCCCATTTGGTTTTGGAGCTGCAGGAGCAGCAGGCTCAGGCAGGTGCCTCAATCCACTTTGCTAAGCTCTCTGTCTCCAGACAACTTGGCATGCTGCAGCAGGGGCAAAACACTGACGTCCTCTTTTCCTTTTTTTTTTTTTTTTTTTGAGATGGAGTCTTGCTCTTGTTGCCCAGGCTGGAGTGCAATGGCATGATCTCAGTTCACTGCAACCTCCGCCTCCTGGGTTCAAGCGATTCTCCTGCCTCAGCCTCCCGAGTAGCTGGGATTACAGGGACCCACCACCATGCTCAGCTAATTTTTGTTTCCCTAGTAAAGACGGGGTTTTGCCATGTTTGTCTCGAACTCCTAACCTCATGATCTGCCCACCTTGACCTCCCAAAGTGCTGGGATTACAGGCATGAGCCACTGTGCCCAGCCCTCTTTTCCTTTTTCAAATGTCAATGGAAAGTTGATTGGAAAGGACAATTTGGCTACCTTTTGGTACCCTACAGGATTACCTTTATATCAATCATTTGCTGTTTCAGGGACTTTCAGAACTTTTGTGGTCTCTTGCAGATAGCCTTGGCAAAACATGGACCTTCAGTATGTGTTGAATGAACCCATGGATTGCTGGTGTCAGAAGACCTTTTCTGGACTTGCCTCTGCTGGGGGACCTCAGGCTGTGTTGCCTTCTGGGAGGGTCACATAGATCAGACAGAAGAGAGAAATCGAAAAGATTCTTATGGGTTTAACCCATTCTTATGGGTTAAACCTTAGCATAGAGAGGGGAAGGTTGCAAGTGGAGGCAGTTTCCTCACCAGGACAGTGGCTAGGCAGAATGGTTTCACAGAGCAAGGTGAATAGACTGAGTGGAAGATGATGGAAATTGCTGAGGACATGAACTCAATGCCATGCCGCATCTCTCATGGCAGAGTGTTGGTGCTGCTATTTGAATATTAGTGTTCAACAGAAATCACTCTAGGTACTTTAAGAAGAAAAGAATTTAATACAGGAAATTAGGAGCTTACAAAATCATTAGAAGTGTTGGTCAAGTAGGTTCCAGGTGTGGCCTTCAGGAATGTTCCTGGGCAGGGGTGCCTGAAGTAGTCCACCAGGGCAGACGTATTCGGGCAACCTGAACATCTGGCACAATGGCAGGGGTAGAGGGGGAGGCAATTCCTACCAGGAAAATAGCAGCTTCCAGCTGGGTGACTAAGAGGCCATGACAATCCCCTTAAGATTTGTGGGTGGTTCAGTGGCTCCTGGCACCTTCCTTGGTATCGGAAATCCCTGTCCCACAACACTTTCTGGTAGCAGCTTTGAGGGAGAAGGGTGGGCAGACTGGTGGGAGGAGGGTATTTGCCTGCTACTTTCTCTCCAGAAGTGTTCATGGCTACAGTCATCACGTGGGCTTTTTTGTAGGCATGTGAAGGTAGATGGGGAATTAAGGGTTGCCTTTCCCTGGGACCTCCAGTTCCCTTTGGTGGTGCTGGTGAGTTCAGGACCAGCCTCTAGCACAGTAAGTGTGTGGCTTGTGGGGGTAGCGATCCTGATGAGCCACTCAGAGGTATTTATGGACTGACTTCTTCTAACTCTCTCAAGTTCCTGTCTGTCTGTTAGGTCTTGGCACTGGCCACAGGTCAGGAAGCCACATGATCACATTGAGGAGGCAACTTCCTAGCTAGACCAGGGGTAGTTAACCTGAAGCAAGGCCATGTCAGTGCCTGCTTTAAACTCTCCTGTAGGTTTCAGTTTGCATAAGGCAAAAGTCTAAGCTCCTTACATGGCCTCTAAGGCTCTGTTTGATCTGGGCCTGCGTAAGTCCAACTTCAACTTCTTCTACTCTTCCCTGATCACTTTGTCCCAGCCACACTCCCTTCTCCCTATTCCTGCCAACTGGGCTCACCTCATAGTCTTTGCACTCATCCTTTGCTGTGCCTGGAGTTGACTTCCCTCAAGTCTTTGCTTGGTTCACTTCTTCTCATCAGTTGAGTCCAGCTGTCACCCCCTCAGAGGTTAGAGTATCTAGTTATTCCTTGACAAAAAACGGGGGAGTCCTGTATGAGGAAGGTCACAAAATTTAGTGGGAGGCATAGTAGAAGATATGAATAAAAGAAGAAAGACCATATCTGTGGATAGAAAGCTAAAATATTGCAAATATATCAATTTTTCCCAAATCAATTTCCCATCTCCAGTCAAAATACCAGCAGCATGACAAGTAGATTCTAAAGTTGAGAGTGAAGAATAAGCAGCAATAAGAGAGTTTAAGAAAGGAAAGTTAGAGGTGTCATTGCTTTTTGGCCTTTTGGCTAAGATCAAGTATAGGAAAGTTAGAGGTGTCTTGCCCTATAAGCGAATAAAACATACATCTACTAAAACTGGAAAGGTCTTGTATTTGCAAAAGAAGTGACAGGACAGCAGAACAGATGGGAAAGCCCTGAAACCAGGAATGTAATGTATGATAAAGAAGAAATCATAAATCACTGGGAAAGGCATTATTAAACAAAAAGTATTGGAGTTTCACTCCTAGGTAGATGCCCAAGAGAGTTAAAGATGTACGTCCACACAGAAACTTGTACATGAATGTTTAAATGTCCATCAACTGATACATGGATAATAAAATACAGTGTACTAACATATTGGGATATTAGCCAAAAAAAGTCAGGAGGTACTGATTCATGCTGCTACATGGATGAATTTTGAAAACATGCTAAGTGAAAGAAGCCAGATATGAAAGACTGCATAAATTATTCCATTAATAGGAAATTCCCAGAACAGATGGAAGTAGCTTAGTGGTTGCCAGCAGATGAGGGGAGAGTGGAGTGGGGAGTGACTCCTAATAGATATAGGGTTTCTTTTGAGGATGACGAAAAATATTCTGGAATTTCATAGTGGTGATAGTTGCACAACTTTGTGTGAATCTACAACAAGTCATTAAATGGTAACACTTGAAAATTTTATGAGCTGGGCGCAGTGGCTCACACCTGTAATCTCAGCACATTGGGAGGCTGAGGCAGGTGAATCACTTGAGGTCAGGATTTCAAGACCAGCCTGGCCAATATGACGAAACCCTGTCTCTACTAAAAATACAAAAAATTAGCCAGGCGTGGTGGCGGGCGCCTGTAATCTTAGGTACTTGGGAGGCTGAGACAGGAGACTCGCTTGAACCCGGGAGGTGGAGGTTGCAGTGAGCTGAAATCCGGCCACTGCACTCCAGCCTGGGTGACAGAGCGAGACTCTGTCTCAAAAAAAAAAAAAAAAAAAATTATGGTAAATTTTACGTTGTGCACATTTATAGCTCAATAAACAAGTATTGGGCTGGACTCAGTGGCTCACGCCTGTAATCCTAGCACTTTGGGAGGCCAAGGCAGACAGATCACGAGGTCAGGAGATCAAGACCAGACTGGCCAACATGGTGAAACCTCATCTCTACCAAAAATACAAAATTAGCTGGGTGTCGTGACACGCACCTATAATCCCAGCTGCTCGGGAGGCTGAGGTGGGAGAACTGCTTAAACCTGGGAGGTGCAGTGAGCCTAGATTGTGCCACTGTACTCCAGCCTGATGACAGAGTGAGATCCAGTCTCAAAAAAAAGTATTGGAAAAACTGATTATGCAGATAATATCAAGTTAGAGCCATAAATCTTTACATTAAATGTACATGAATATTGAGCTGCTCTGAGGATTGTGAAATTTCTTTTTTTCTCTCTCTCTGTCAGTCTTTGTTTCTTTTTTCTTTTTTCTTTTTTTTTTAGACAAGGTCTCGCTCTTTCACCCAGGCTGGAGTGCAATGGCAAGATCTTGGCTCACTGCAACCTCTGCCTCCCAGGCTCAAGTGATCCTCTCACCTTAGCTTCTTGAATAGCTGGGACTACAGGTGTGCGCCACCATGCCCAGCTTATTTGGTGGTTGTTGTTGTAGAGATGGGGTTTCACCATGTTACTCAGGCTGGTCTCCAACTCCTGGGTCCAAGTGATCCACCCACATTGGCCTCCCATAGTGTTGGGATTACAGGCATGAGCCACCGCACCTGGCCAGACTGTGAAGTTTCTATGGATAAAAGTAATAGGTAAAACCTCAAAGGAAAATGTTAGCAGATTTTACTACCAAAAAAAAAAAAAAAAGAGAAAACTTTTGTATGCTAAAACATCATAAAATTTAAAAGTAACAATATAGATGGTATTTTTCATAAATATGGCAAGAATAATGTTAATAGTTTTTCTGTTTCAAAATCTCAGTAGTGTAAGAAAAATTCTAAAACTCTAGCAGAAAAAAATGGACATAGGCAATTCATGAAGGAAGAAATATGCATCATCACTAACTTTTTTATTTTTATTTTTTTGAGATGGAGTCTCGCGCTTTCACCCAGGCTGGAGTACAGTATCATGATCTCGGCTCACTGCAATCTCTGCCTTCTGGGTTCAAGTGATTCTCGTGTCTCAGCCTCCTGAGTAGCTGGAATTACAAGTGCCCACCACCACACCCAGCTAATTTTTGTATTTTTATTAGAGATGGGGTTTCACCATGTTGGCCAGGCTGGTCTCGAACTTCTGACCTCAAGTGATTCGCTGGCCTTGGCCTCCCAAAGTGCTGGGATTGCAGGCTTGAGTCACTGCACCCAGCCCATCATCACTAGCATTTGAAAAGTAAAAAACAAAGTTTAAACTATGAGGTACTCTTCTGTTGGACTGTCAGTGCTCCTATTTATAGTCAGGCTGATTTGTTTTCATCCCCAGCTCTGGAGGCAAAATATGAGTCAAAATTTACAACAAAGTTGTGAAACAGGAGATATTCTTATGTAGATGTGAGTGTCTATATATTTTAAAAAATTCCAGGGTGCATGTTTTTGCCTTTTAGATTGATTTATTGAAATTTAACTTGATGGAAACTGGTTTTATTTTTTTACACCACCAATGTATTATTCGTTTTTTTACAAAATTTAGCATATGTTAACAAGGGTTTGTTGTAAATTAATTTCTCCTTATAATGCTTACTTTTTTTCCTAATAAAATCAGCAAGAAACACCTATACAAAATGGTAAAACTGGCAATGCTCTTGATATTGTTAGGGTTTCTATTTTTTCCCTCCCATTTGTGTTGATAGTAGAATATCAGTAACTAGATATATTTTTACCAGAAACAATCAAGAGGCAGTCCAACAAAAGTCTCCATTTCCTACCACCTTCAGGCTCTGTAGAAGGTGACGGAGTGGTGTAGGAATTGGTAATGGATGACATGCTAAGAAAGATGAACCCCTCTGCTGTTCCCCCCACCTCCTTTCTGTTAGAGTTACTTTATTCATGCCCATTGCAACCTAGACAAACCCATCTCAGACCCAGGAAAATATGAAGATAGTTCTCCATTGACTTAAGAGCAACTCTGGAAATCCAGTTCCCTTCGTTACATGAAGGACGTTACATTGTGCATAAATAAATTTTTTGTTATTTGATTTTAACATTGTTTTATCGTGAACGGCCTGGGTGATTCATTCTAACAACAACTATTCTCTGCTACAAACAAAAGTCCAGAATCCAGCCTGGCCTGCCTAATTCTCAGAAAGGGGTTCCTAGAATATGCTGGGAACTTGGTGCGTGTGAACAGCAACACTAAGTTTGGGAAAAGCAAGAGGTAGCCTTTTGTCTCCTCCTTGTCCGTGCTGTTTAGTTAAAGCTCAATCAGGATAATAAGGCTGTTCTGTCAGAAAACCGCACTAATGAGTTGCAATTTCTCAACATTTTTGGGCTGCTTCTGAATACTAATTACTGGGAACTGGAGAGCGTAAGAGGATACGCGCCCTGCGGATATGTAGTTAATACGTGCTTGTCTCACAGGCGCTGAGGGAACAGGCTACTTCGTTCCCCCAAAGAGGATCCGCTGGCTTTTCCCCTTCCCATCTTTCAAGTTTTTCTTTTTGAACAGCTTCGTTAATTGAGGTTAAGTGGTTTGGTTGTCATAGAAACCAGTATTCCTCACAGGCTGATTGTGTCAAAGGCATCGTTAATCTGTTTTCTCAACTCCCTCTTACTCATCCATCTAATTGCAGTCCCCCTCCCTGCCTTTTTAATGACATCATTTTGGACACTTTTAGGACATCATACGTGAGATTCAGCACAATTTATTTTCTATTCAAATTCCATATTACTATGTGAGTCGCCATCTTCCCACTCCAAAGGAGTAAGATCTCCAAAGGTGGGAGAGAAAGTCACAATTGAGTATGCCTCAGGTGCAATTTAGTATTCCAAATAAGGGAGGATTTTGAGGCCTTGCCTCTCCTTACCTCCTGAGTTTTCTTTTTAGAAAGAAAACAGACTTTAAATTACTGCTTTTGATGTTGTTCTGGGAACTGCGATCTTGGAACAGGTAAAGAACCCGCCATGTTGGGCCTGTTGGAAGAGGGAGGAGGGAGCCACCCTCCTACCGAGGTGCCCTTGAGCCTGGTGAGAGAATGTAGAGGTCAGTAAGTTGTCTGCTCCTCTCAGAAAACACTCCTGGTGCAAAACACTGTGTTCTTTGTGTCCTTTTGCCTTGCTGTCCATTTTCACACAAAACTGTCCAACAAGGAAAATATGGCTTAGCAGTGGCAATTTGTCCCCTGTGGTTCTAATCCATGAGAAGATTCTGAAGTGATTTGTTTTACCTTTGTCAGTGGGTAAGGTTTTTCTTGTACACCTCCATCCTTATGCAAGGTTGCTAAATTCTCTGTTCATTATTATGATGGGCATATGAACATCTGAGACAGTTTGGCATGGGCCCAGGCTAGGGTGGGGGTGGGGTGGGGGTAGGGGTAGGGGTATAGCATCTGAGGCCAGCTCAGCACATGCTCCATCCATTCTGCCTCCTGTCCTGGTGATGGAAGAATTTTGAGAATTTTTTTACTGGCCTTACCACTGTACTTTATTTACTGGCCATACCACCTTACTCCTGGGAAAGCCAGATCTCATCTTGTTCCTGTTTTGCTCCTGTTTTTATGAGGTGGCACTAAAAAAGCTTGGAAGTAATGTTTACTTGAATGTAGTCACATATTAGTTGTACGTAAATTGTGTTATGATTTTTTCCTTATTTCTTAACAGTTGGCACAGTTATATTCCTTACATTTTATTTTGTGATATTTACTTGACTAGGTTCATACCGTTTTCACATCTGTATTCCTTGGATAAGACTCCCTATTTCTTCCTCTGTTACCTGATATTTTCCATCTCTGTATTACAGTATGCATATCGTTTATTTACAGTTAATTTGAAAGCATGTGTTTTCAAAACATGAGTTATTTAAGTTAATCACATTTCTATCCTGTCCAGCAGAGTGCCCAACACATATTATTTAGTCAAAGTATTTGCTGGATAAGTAAGTGTTGACTCAGGACTAAAACAATTTTGACTTATAGCCAAACCAGTTTACAATAGGAAAAAACACCCATTGGTGTTGACTGTCAACAATGGTAACAGAGTTGATTAGATTTAATGTGTTTACTCTTTAAGATGCATTTCTAAGTTAGACCAAAGGAATGAAGCAATGCATAAGGAAACTACACAAAGCAAGTTGATGGCTAAGATTATGCCTCTGCAATTTTAAGTTAAACAAATTTAGTGACACCAAATTTGATCTGGAGTGTGAGAGAGGGCCTAGAATGACTCCCAGTTTTCTGGCACAGGTTCCTGGAAGAAAGTTGGCGATACAGGGGGTGAGTGGGTTGGCAGGATGAGTGGGGATGATGGGTAAGCTGAGTTGAACATGTCAAGTTTGACTCTAAGCCAGCACTGTGCGGAACTGAATTGGGCACCTGTGCAGAGCTGAAGAGTAAAAGACAAAGGAGTCCACAGGTTATGTTTTTCTCAGGTGGCCAAGCCTTTAATGCATAAATGTGGAAGCAACATGTTTAATATAGTTTCAAGCAAGAAGTCCCCTCTGTCGGGGCTGTTGAGCACTGACAATAAATAGAGAAAACAGGCAATGAGTACTTAGGAATTAGTGCAGTATGAAAAGCGAAATTCAGATTTGTGAAAAAACTTGATCTTTTAATTAGGAGTAGTCAAGGCTCTTTTTATGTCTAGGAAATCACTCAGGTGTCCTCTGGGACATTTTTTTTTTTAATTAAAGAGCAATTAAGCCCAAGAAAGGGCAGCAACCAAGGTAGCCCCAGGATCAAGCCCCACTCTCTCACTGTCTGCCTCCCTCTCCATTGATTTCCCTATTTTTCCTTCATGCTTCATGGCCTGTCTTTGCACATATATTCTATTCTTCTCTTGTCTGGTCAGCTTTGTGTCTTCATAGATTCTTGCTTCTTCAAAACTTTATCTTGTACAAGGTCCATTTTTGTTACTCCACTACCTCATGGGATACTTCCACCTTCAATTCCCTAGATAAATGGCAATATCTTTGATTCTCCCAATTTCAGAATTCTTAAAAGAGAATGTTTATTGTTCATTTCATTTTTAAAATCATGGTGCAGGGGATACAGGGTGGGGTTACCTGGCTCATCACCTGTTTATCAGGTGTGTGGATGAGGGACACGATAGAGCAGACATGGAAAACCAACTCAAAACCCCACTCAGAGACATGCAAGACCCTTTGCAATCCAAATAATTCAATATTTCTCTAACTGCTTCTCCTTTAGAAGCAAGGATTCATATCATAATAGTTCTTTCATCATAATTTTTTCTTTTTATCTTTTCTAAAAATAATTACATAAGCCAGGTGTGGTGGTTCATACCTGTAATCCCAGCACTTTGGGAGGCCAAGGCAGGAGGATCGCTTGAGCCCAGGAGTTTGAGACCAGCCTGGGCAACATAGTGGGACCCTGTTCCTACCAAAAAATACAAAAATTAGCCAGGTGTGGTGGTGCACACCTGTAGTCCCAGTTACTCGGGAGGCTGAGGCACGAGAATTGCTTGAACACAGGAAGTAGAGGCTGCAGTGAGCCATGATCGCACCACTACACTCCAACCTGGGCAACAGAAGTGAGACTCTGTCTCAAAAAAATGTACAAATATAAATTTTAAAATATGAAACATTTCACAAATTTGTATGTCATCCTTGCACATGCTAATCTCTGTAGTTTTCAAAATTTTATTAGGCGTGCTGCTGAAACAACACCATAATTTTTAATATAGTGAGCAACATAAGCATTCAAGTGGTGATTGTTAAATGATACCATTTCTGAGGTCCTTTTCCAGAACTCATGTAATTCTTTTACGTTTTCGCAAATACTGCTTAAAAGCCAGGCTTGCTTTCCTGCCTCAAGGAGGTGCAGCAGAACGTAGAAGCCACCAGATGTCACTATTGCAGATAGCATTCCAAATTGCCCAGCTTGCATCTGATACTGTTAGTGCAGTAAGAGTTGACAGGCTCCAAGAAGTTATCTAAATGGTCCCTCCTGACAGGAAGCCACAGTGAACAGGTGACTTGGGTGGTTTACCTTTAATGAACTTCTGATAAAGAGCAAGGTTTATAGAAACACACATCTCTGTGGGCTACTTGCAAGACAGTCACCAAAACAAGTTTGCCTCTAAAGTCTCTAAGTCTCTAAACATCTGTGAATCTGTGATTCTAAGCCAAATAGAGATGGTCTCTGCCCACTACTCAACATTTGTGTGCTTTTGTTTTTGTTAAGATCAAAGAATTTTAGTAGACAGTATATTATGCATTCAAAATAGCAGAAACCCTAATGGTGAGAAACATTAAGAATACATCAGAGTGATGGCAAAGATTTGCTGTGTGCTTGGATAACTTCCCTTGGCTAACGAGGGTAAGAGGCTGAGGACCCAGAAAAAGGCTGCTCTTCAGATCACCGGTCCGCTGCTCCTGCAGGAATACAACCTCCTTGATGGTTGGAATTTGACTCATCTCTGAAGTTTTCATGTTAAAATGGAAGGTGGAGTGTTAATTGTGGTTTTGCATCCCTTCTGACCACGTATTTCTTCTGTGTTGTCTTTTTATTTTTTTCTCTGCCTTCCTCTTCTCTTGTATCCCCTTGCCTTCTTTTTTCTTTGCCTTAATTATCCTTTCACCTTTACCCATAGTTCCAAGTAGCTTTGAAGGCATTTCTTAGCTCCGTCAGGAGCAACTGGTGATCTAGAAGTTATGATTCTGGAACCTGGTTTCTTACCTCTTCTCCTAATTTTCTAGACCACAAACAGAAGAAGAGTCTCACCTACTAAAAACTGATGGCAAGGAGGAAAAGCAGAACCAAAAGAAAACCACTGAAGACATGGGTAGGCAGGAGGGTTCAGTAAACGGTTGCTTCTGAAGACATATTATGAAGAAGCAGTTCCATGCAAAAGTGGACTTGAGAAATGCCACAGCCCATATGCTCGTTGAAGGAGGTTTGCAAGGTATGTAGTGCAGTCAGGGTTCTAATACGTGTTCCTGCAAAGAAACTGGTTTACCCTTTCTTAGTCCAGCATCCCCTACTTTGATTTGACCACAGATCCACTTTAATGCCGTTGCTGATTATGCACATGACCTAGTGGCCTGCAGAACTGATGCTCTGTGGATTACTTTGGGAACTCTTTCTGCTCTGGGAGAGTTTTGTAAATCCACTCTCACCAAGGAGGTAAACCTCTTCTAGAACAGGCCCAGGCTTGGGTTTTTGTATTCTGAAATGTCATACTTAAAGCAAACAGAATAATATACAGGGGATATAACTTTTGGGGGGTATAATTACATTACCAAAAATAAATGCTAACTTACTGAAAAAATTGAAAGGCTTTCTTCTCTTTGGAAAATTTCTCACTGCTTGAGATAGTTTATAGCTTTAGATTGTTTAATATTGTGGAGCACCCATTGTGTGCCCAGTGCTCGCCCAAGGATGCAAAGACATATAAGACATAGTTCTTGTTGAAAAGGAAATATAGATGCAAATCCTACAGTCTTTTGCTACTTAATTCTTATACTCTGTTACTTCCGCTATTTAGTAAGTGAGTGTGTTACCTGTGGTATGCTTAGCACTGTTTCTAGAATCAGGTAATCCTTAAGTAAGTAATAGCAGGCACTATTAGGTACTTAGTTAAATGCTTTGAGTTGAAGAGAACATCGTAGATTATTTAGACCCTTCAAACTTCTTTTCCGTGTCTCCTAAGAAGACTAAAAACAAACCTCAAGTAGATGGTTTTCAATCTTGCGGTCAAGGTTCACTGTAGAAAGTGCAGCTTTGTACCCCAGAGCTATGGGAAGCACCCCACCACACCCTCCTCTTTCCTAAACTTGGGGAACTCATCTGCTTTTAAAGGGAGATCATTATGATCATCACTATGATCTTTGGCATCAAGGCCAATTGGTGATTTGGTTTTATTGTTGGAGATGTGACAATGGAGTGACTTGAGCAGGTCACAGACTTTCCTTCACTCTCACTTGGACCCAGCACCTCTCCAAGGACACCAGTGCAATTTTCTCAGGGTTTGCCTGAGTTCAGTATCCAGGTTATGCCATTTCACAAGCATCCTGCCTTTTTACATTCACAGTGGGTGTGGGGTTCCTCTCATTTGGACTTACTAATACAAAGGACATTAAAAATAATCCCCTCCCATTGCCTCTGTCTTGGTTGTGCCCTGAAGTCTCAGATGCAGTGAAGTATTGGAGTGAGGGCCCTCAGTCTCTCTCCAGATACTCACCCTGGACAAAAGGCACTCACCTGGCTCCACTTGAATGATTGACCACAGCATACACCTTGGTAGCTCTGGCTCAGGATTCCCAGTCTTCTCAGGAGATAGCCCTCCATATTAGTTTTGTTGGGATCCAACAAAGGCAACCATTATTTCCTGATTACTATCAGGTCTAAAGTCAGAGAAGGCCTACCAAATGCCTGTTTAATTGACCGATCCAGATTGCTCTTTGAGATATTATGAGTAACTCCCTAGAAATGGTCTCTTCTTTGAAAAGAAATTCTGTAAGACATTGGCAACTTCTTTGTAGGTAGGTCTGTGATTTTAAAAGGACATGTACTGATGAGATGAAAGCTGATTTTCAATATTATTTAAAGTTTGTCCCATGGACAAGATAAGCAAATTCTAAATAGACTTTAAGAAAATTCCTTTTTGAAGCTTCTTATTGATTTATGAGCCTTACAAGTATAACCCCTGGAAAATAACATGTAGGATTATGGGATTTATTTTGTGTATTTGCTCTGAGGATGAAATAGAGTTTTGGAATTATTGAGGCCAGACGCAAAGGGAAATTAAATATGCTCTGTGGATGAAAAGAAATGTTTAAAAAGTGCCCTACAAGACATATCAGGTAATAAAGCACCAGGGCCAGATGGATACACAGCTGTATTACACAGAACATTTGCTCATAAATTACTTCTAATTTTAGAAGAGGTTTATAAACATGCTTCGGCAACTGAGAAAACTTCTTGTCTCCATTTCACTGGCAAGAAAAAAGAAATGTATAGGCTATAAATTCATTTTATGCTTTAACCAAAGAACCAGGACTGTTAGATTTATAAAGCAGTATACTTACCATGATCAAGTGGATTTATTTTATGGAAAATTTCTGAAAAATAATAATTACTACGTATTTTACGTTATAAATACTAGATCATTGAAAAATAGGTATGGATAAGGTCTCCACCTAGTCAACTGAAGAGCTAAAAATAGCTCATCTCAAAGAAATAGTCACAGAAGGTTTTCATAGAAATTTCAAAATTAGTGTGAATCTAAGCAGAATATATATGACTTTTTCATTTCTGTGAACATATCCTTGAAATAATCATAGATATATTAAATTATTTGACATCTTACACATATTTTTTCTTTTCTTTCTGGTTTTTTTTTTCTCTTAAAGTCTCGCTGTGTCACCCAGGCTGGAGTGCAGTGGTACTATCATAGATCACTGCTGCCTAAACCACCTTCACAAAGACAGTAATGGTGAGAAAATTATGGCACTGAAGGAGATCTGATTTAACCAATTCCCGTCTTGCCTTTGGCCTTCAAGCTGCCTTTAGTTATTCCCGTGCTTTGGCCAGGCTAACTTTAGCAGACATTTAGTTTATAATTTAAATGATAATAGCCCTTCCCCCAAACTTAACTGCCTTTGTAAAGCTAACGAGAGACCACCAGGCTAGGAGGGTAGAGGAGCCTGAATTCTGCTAAGGGGTAGACATAAACAATTACCAGCTATTATTCTGGAGTTCACAAGACAGCAACTTCCCCAATTACTACTGCAGATAACATCACTATTGTAGAACCTCAGGTTGGCCTTTGGAGATACCTTTTCAGGATTTTTGCATGTCTGACACTGATGGCTTAACCTGGACCTGCCAGCCACTCCTGTGGCCCCACCCAGAAGCAACTCAGCATGCAGGAGGACAACTTCCCATATCGATAGGACTGCACCCCCAACCAATCAACAGCAGATACCTATTGCCTAGCCACCCCACCTCTTCCCCCAAACTACCTTTGAAAATGTTCCTAGCCCCCAAATGCTCAGGGAGATTGATTTGAATAATGACTCTATCTCCCACATGGTGTGACTGGCCCCAGTCAGTCAAACTCTTTCCTTACTGCAGTGCCATAGTCTCTGTGATTTGATTTGGTTTGTGCAGCAATCAGGAAGAAACTGATGGGTGTTTGTACCATCTCGAATTCCTGGGCTCAAGCGATCCTCCAGCCTCAGCTTCCTGAGTAGCTTGGACTACAGGCGTATGCCACCATGCCCAGCTAATTTTTAAATTTTGTGTACAGACAGGATCTTGCTGTCTTGCCCAGGCTGGTCTCAAACTCAAGTGATCGATCCTCTTGCTTCAGCCTCCCAAAGTGCTGGAATGATAGGCATGAGCCACTGAGCTCAGTTGTATTTCTTTCTTTTTTATAGATGGCATCTTGCTATGTCACCCAGGTTGGTTTCAAACTCCTGAGCTCGAGCTCTCCTCCCACCTTGGCCTCCCAAAGTGCTGGAATTATGGGCATGAGCCACCACACCCAGCCCATATTTCTTTAAGTGTGGTTTGAAATTAAAAAAAAAAAAAGGAAAAAAAGCCTTTATGTTCAGGTTTAGTAAATTATATATTCATAATAGATATTATGTAATTTATTATAAATAATATAGGATATTTAACAGCAGAAAGATGGCCATGATATAAGTGGTAAAAGTGACTCCAAATCAGACTTTATGGGATGATTCACTTTTTGTAAAGATAGATAAATGTGTGTTTATATATCTGCAATGCCTATAAGGGGGACTTGTTAGAATCAATTAAACACTGAGACTCAAGACTATCAGAGGATGCATTTGGCCCAGGCACTGTGGAAGGTGTCAGACAGGAACCACAGTGCATCTACAGGGCAGCGTCAGGCATTCCTTTTCAGTGTGAGTTCTTGTGCCAGTACAGATGTGGTACAAGGAGAGGCAAAACACATTAGGCAGGCAACTGCCATGGCTTGGAGGCCTCAAACTTCACAGTGGCTAAACATTTCTTTTAACAACTTAATAGTGTAACCGCTCAGTGGGTTCACCTTGTCAGCTGCCTAGACAGAGCTGATTTGTCAAGACAGGGGAATTGCAATAGAGAAAGAGTAATTCACACAGAGACGGCAGTGCGGGAGACTGGACTTTTATTATTACTCAAATCAGTCTCTTTATTCTTACTCAAATCAGGCATTTGGGGATCAGAGTTTTTAAGGACAACTTGGTGGGTGGGGACAAGCCAGTGTGCCGGGAGTGCTGACTGGTCAGGTCAGAGGTGAAATCATAGGGGATCAAGCTGTCTTCTTGTGCTGAGTCAGTTTCTGGGTGGGGGGCCACAAGATCAGATGAGCCAGTTTATTGATCCAGGTGGTGTCAGCTGACCCTTCAAGTGCAGGGTCTGCAAAATCTCTCAAGCACTGATGTTAGGAGCAGTTTAGGGAGGGTAGAATCTTGTAGCCTCCAGCTGCATGACTCCTAAACCGTAATTTCTAATCTTGTGGCTAATTTGTTAGTCTTGCAAAGGCAGTCTAGTCCCCAGGCAAGAAGGAGATGTTTCCCTGGGAAAAGCCTGTTATCTTTGTTTTAAACTATAAACAACTTCCTCTGAAAGTTAGTTCAGCCTCTGCCCAGGAATGAACAGGGACAGCTTGGTGGTTAGGGAAACCCACAGCTTTGTTGTGTGATCAAGTATTTAGAGTTCATTTATAGTCTATCCTAGTCCAGATGCAATTTACCAACCAAGGGTCATCTTTATCATTAATCAATGCTGCTTAGTATCATAGTTGATGTTCTACTTGTTAAGCAATGAAGTACTGAGGTACTCTGTAGGCTTTGGTGTCTTGGGGCTCCAATACTGACAGATCTTGGGGTAGCCATGGCTGCTGTAGCTCTGAGTGCTGGGTGGAGGGTGGTTGCCCAGGGTGCAGGTTTCCTGTAAAGTTCTCATCCCAATCTTTACTCTGAAGTTTCCTTTGAGACAATTTCCAAAGAGTCAAGAGGTATGCAATCCATGCAGTAATTTCTAATGAAGCTGTTTCCCTATTCCATTGGTTCTGAATTGAGGGTCGTTTACCAAGGCCTTAATAGATTAAGTCCTAATTCATCAATCGAAGGCCCTCAGTATCTAATCGCATTTCCCATACGTTCCAGTGCGGGCGATCTTCTACAGCCAGTGACATCTGCTCTCTGGACCCTGTCATTATGGTGGCTTTTCTCTCTGCTATGTCTGAGCCCCGAGTGCTTCCACTCTGCATACAACCCTCACTCTTTTGCCAAACCCTAAGACTCCTTAAGGCACAGTGAAGTACCTGCTCTACACAAAGCTTTCCAGACTCACCCTTTCCGTACCCATAGCTGTGCCCTGCCAGGTCGGTGCATAACCCCTTTCTGACTTCCTTTGGCGTGGAAGTGCTTCCTCTCCGTGCTCCCAGGATTACCAACTGCTTTTTCCTTACTCCCCCAGCATTCTTTCCCCGTAAAGCCAGCTGTAGTACTGCATGTTCTTCAGTAGGTGGCAACCTTCACAAACAGAATTCAGGCGATTTTGTTGCTTTGCTTGTCAACAGGATAGAGCCCCTAGTGAGAGGCGCTGATACCCAGAGCAGCTACCGCTGCTGACCTTATTCACCAATTAGAAACATTTGCTTTCTTGGAGTCGCAGAAACGTTCCTACTATTATTCTGTTTTGTGAGGGAAAGCAGTCTGAGTTGTTAATTCAGTGACTCCGTTTCCCAGCCACCATGTGTGTAGAAGATGGGAAGGTATCAAAGCAATGCTCCTCTTTGTATTTTTCCCCTCAAAGAATTGGGAGAAATCAAGATTAAAAAAAAAAATTTGAGTATGTGGTTTTTTCTTTTTACAAGATGATAATAAAACTTTCTGTATGGAGTTTGTTATTGTTGTTGTTGTTGTTTTGAGACAGAGTCTCACTCTGTTGCCCAGGCTAGAGTGGGCAACATCTCAGAGTGGCATGAGTGGCTAGGGTGGCATGATCTCAGCTCACTGGAACCTCTGCCTCCCAGGCTCAACCATCCTCCCACGTCAGCCTCCTGAGTACCTGGGATTACAGGCATGCGCCACCACACCCGGCTAATTTTTGTATTTTTAGTAGAGACAGGGTTTCACCATGTTGCCCAGGCTGGTCTCAAACTCCTGGCCTCAAGTGATCCACCTACCTTGGTCTCCCAAAGTGCCGTGATTACAGGCTTGAGCTATCGTGCCCAGCCTTGTATGTGGTTTTTATCATTAACAGTAGTGGGAAGGAGAGAATTTAAAAAACAAACAAACCCAAAAAACAAAAAACACAAAGCTAGACTGCTAATTGAAAACAAAGATATTTGAAAAATTAGGTATATTATTCAGAATTCTGTCTCTTTAACAAAAATATTTGAGAATCGGCTGTGTTCTGACATGGAGAAGTTGGCACATACCGTGGGTACATTTGGCACACGAACGTTTCTGGAATACATTTTCTGGAATGATGACACAGGTATTACTGTACTTGAGCTCACTCTTTCTCTGAGTTCACATCTTTTTTTTTTCTTTTGAGTTGGAGTTTTGCTCTTGTTGCCCAGGCTGGAGTGCAATGGTGAGACACTGGCTACCTGCAACCTCTGCCTCCCAGGTTCAAGTGATTCTCCTGCTTCAGCCTCCTGAGTAGCTAGGATTACAGGCATCTGCCACCACGGCCGGCTAATTTTGTATTTTTAGTAGAGACAGGGTTTCTCCATGTTGGCCAGGCTGGTCTAGAACTCCCGACCTCAGGTGATCTGCCCGCCTCAGCCTCCCAAAGTGCTGGGATTACAGGCGTGAGCCACCGTGCCAGCCCCGAGTTCACATCTTAATTATTTGTTGCCACTTCCCAAGGCATCTTGCTTGAAAAGTTAGTGCACTCCTTTTCTTGTGTCCTTCCAGAACTTTGGGTCACCAGTGTATATTTTACTTGTTGTGGGAAATTTTCCTTGGATCATGCAACCCTTAAGAAATATTACTTTTCCCTTAAATCATCTTCAAGTATAATACTTAAAAAATGAGACTGAATTTTAGCAAGCAAATAGAAATATCTACTTCTAAATAGACATTATGCTCTTCAAAGAAATCTCTATGGGGAACCAGGCATTTCTTTTAATGATGATTTGGTGACTCAAAACATTTCCAAACTCCTCTTCTGGTCTTATTTCAGTGCTCATTGCAATGGCACAAGGTCCGTTCTGGGGCCATTCCATGAATCCTCAGTTCTCTGTATGCCTTTTGCATTCTTGTGCTCTTCAGGTGGCATTTATCATATGAGCTTTGTATCATCCCAGGAGTAACAAATGCCTAATATCCTCTTGTTTACCCTCTCTCAGGATGGTTTCCTAATATTCTCTCATTTGTACCTTCTATATAGAAGACTGTATTCCCTAAAGCATTGGTGTCTTACCTGAAAATGAATAATTCCTGTTGGACTCACCTATCTCCAAGGCCAGACATCTTCAGGACTAGAAACATAGTTTCTAATTTACATAATAAAATAATATTTTTCATCACTGTAATCTCTCCCTATTCTTAATTTTGCCATCCTTTCTAATGGAAATGTCGTATATTTTATTAGAGTGTTTATTAGAGAGTATTTTGTCTTAAATCTCACTTATTGTACACTTTTTAGGTTAATTCTAATTTTTTCACAATATCCCGCATCCTGAGACTAGTATAGTTATTTTAGTCACCCCCAACACCACTTCAATTAAATTTCATCCATACCTATCGCTTAGGGCAGATCAATTCATTTAAATGTTCTATTTGAACGTCAGTTTGTAAGGAATGGTATGCCTTCACAGAAATATATCCTTTGCAAGTACAGTCACTTATTTATTAATCAATAATTGGTTAATAGGTATATTCATGCATTCATACAACCACTATTAACTGAGCACATACTCACTGCAATCATTTATTTACTGCACTACTGATAACAGCAGGTAACAAGGCCCATGGTCTGATTCAGTCTCAATGGAGCTTACTGAACAGTAGGCTGCCACTTTAAAGGTATGAAAAGTAAAATGCCGTTCAGGAAGCACATGCTACGTGTCAGCTACTAAGTGAAATATTTTTGGTATTCACTTAACCCTCATGATTTTTCAGGTTGAGTGTAACTCAAGTAATTTCTATTCTCAACAATGTTAAGAATTGCTCCCAGTGCAAAGATGGAGGAGTTGGGATTTGAACCTAGAGCTGCAGTTTACCTGGGCACCCTAACCCAGACACAGCTGTCTTGGCCTCAAAGTTGCTTTGCATCCACCAGATTCAGTTCCCTTTTATTGAGAATCCTTCTGTGGGTTCTTTAACTTAGACTTTATGATGACAAATGCAGATCCCAAGAATAGTAGTCAGTCCTTAATATAGCTCTTCTTCTGTACCAGGCATTGTTCTATGTGTTGTATGTTTATTCACTCATTTAATCTTCACAAAACTCTGTAAAAGAGATATCATCATTCTCATTTTATAGAGACGGAAACAGAAGCACAGAAAGGTCAAGTACGTGGCTGGGTTGGATTTGACTCCAGGTTGACTAAGTGCTAGGGCATGTGACTTGAACCATAATTCCATGCTCTCACTAAAGAGTTGAACCCATGCTCTGAAACCAACTACATAATAGCCACCTCATTCCATGGTAACTAGCCAGATATGGTTGAGCAATTCATGTGTGTGTGAAGACATGCATGTGCACATCCACAAAGCAGCCCCTCCTGAGGCACAGGCTTCACTAGGTTGCTTTGGTGTTACCCATCAATATCTCTTCACAGGCTACTGGCCAGAAATGACTGAAATGGTATTTCAGGGCCACAGCAATGTTGAAGTTGCCTGGGACTCTTCTTCATGGTGGACAGGCTCTGATTACACCTATTGCAAAATGCTTTTTGTGCAACTGTGAAAGGAAAAGTTCTAGAAACCTCCCAGATTTTAGGTTTAAAAAAAAAAAACAACAGCAACTTGGGAACCTCCTAGAAGTCTCCTGTTTTATTTAGAAATACTTCCATTTGTGTTTAATAGTTTACCACCTATTTTCTTCCTAGCTCGGCTTTTCTGGGTATTTGGTGTAAGGTCAGAGGCTAGGTTTGCCATTGAATTATTTAGTCCCCACTATCTCTGGGTTACACAAACAACTCTTTGAATGTAATTTGAGTTTTTAAAAAAGTACTTGTGCATTGTTTTGAAACAAAGGGGTTTTTATTTGTTTTGGTCAAAGGTTATTTATTGACTATAGGCAACCCTCAAGCCTGGCGGCCTTATAAACAATGAAAATATGTTTATAAAGATTTTGCTGTATATCAATAAACTACATAGCCTTAGCATTAAGAAATCTCTAACACAGCAAGATCTTTTCAAATGAGAGTAATTTTCAGATATGTTTGAGATTAGATTGGAACAATTTTCAGTTAGTTTTTTTTTGAGATGGGATCTTCCTCTGTTGCCCAGGCTGGAGTGCAGTGGCATGATCATAGCTCACTGCAGCCTCAAACTCCTGGGCTCAAGTGATTCTCTCGCCTCAGCCTGCTGAGTAGCTGGGACTGCAGGTGCATGCCACCATATCTGGATAATTAGTTTGGCCTGGTCTTGTCCAGTTTGGTCCGGTCTTGTCCAGTCCTGTCTGGTCTTATCCAGTTTGGTCTGGTCTGGTCTGGTTCGGTCTAGTACTGACCGGTCTTATCCAGTTCGGCCTGGTCTGGTCTGGTCTTGTCTGTTTTAGTCTGGTCCTGACCGGTCTTATCTGGTTTGGTCCAGTCTTGTCCAGTTTGGTCTGGTTTTGTCCTGTCCAGTTCTGTCTGGTCCTGACCAGTCCTATCTGGTCTTGTTTGGTTTGGTCCAGTCTTATCTGGTCCAGCCCAGTCTTGTCTGGTGTGGTCCTGTCCTGACCAGTCTTCTCCGGTTCGGTCTGGTCTTGTCTGGTTTGGTCCAGTCTTGTCTGAATTAGGAGTCAATCCTAATTTTTTAGTCTTCTATAGTATTATCTTTAGCTCTTTCATTCTACTTTTCCAACCCGTATGTTGCATTTTAAAAAAACTTTAGCAAAGATACTAATTTCAAAGACCTCTTTGTATTAATTTTTAATACTAATTATTTCATTACTGTTTCATGGATGCAAAAGTAGATATTAAGGATAGTTTTATATTGATCTTCTGTTTTCTGCAGTCATTTATTTGTTTGGCAAATGATTGTTGAATTCCTACTTTGGCATTATTTTATGCTTAGAGATACAGCAGTGCATAAAACAAAGTCCCTTTCCTTATAGAATGTGTATCTAGAAGTTTTTTGGCCTGAGCCATCTACTGAGAATGAGAATGGTACGGGGATTTGGAGGCAAGAGACTGGAGTTCACTTCAGGACGTGGTATCAGTTTCCTACTGCTCCTATAGCACATTACCCCAAACTTAATGACTTAAAACAACACAGCTGGCCGGGTGCAGTGGCTCACGCCTGTAATCCCAGCACTTTGGGAGGCTGAGGCAGGCAGATCACGGGGTCAGGAGATCAAGACCATCGTGGCTAACATGGTGAAACCCTGTCTCTACTAAAAAATACAAAAAATTAGCCTGGTGTGGTGGCGGGCTCCTGTGGTCCCAGCTACTCGGGAGGCTGAGGCAGGAGAATGGCATGAACCTGGGAGGCGGAGCTTGCAGTGAGCCAAGATTGCACCACTGCAGTCAGTCCAGCCTGGACGACAGAGCGAGACTCTGTCTCAAAACAAAACAAAACAAACAAACAACAAAAAACAACACAGCTGTATTCCCTTACAATTCTAGAGGTCAGAAGTGTGAGAACAGTTTTACTGGGCCAAAATCAAGGTGTCAGCAGGGCCACACTCCCTCTAGAGACTCTAAGGAAGAATCTGTTTCCTTCCCTTTTCCAGCTTTTGGTACTGCATTCCTTGCATTCATTCTTTAGCTTGTGGCCCTTTCCTCCATCTTCAAAGTCAGCTTTTTATGTTAGAGAACTTTAGTCAGTATGTCATTGCCTTCATCTGCAGTCCTTTCCCTTTTATAAGAAGGCTTGAGATGATAATTAGGGTCAATTTGGCTACTTCAGGATAATTTTCCCACCTCAAGAACCTTAAGTTAATCACATCTGCAAAGTTTCTTTTGCCACAGAAGGTAACATTTACTAGAGCCAGAGATTAAGACCTGGATAGCTGTGCAGGCCATTATTCAGCATACTGTAGATGTTTTGAGTTTGACATACCTCTTAGACATTCAAGTGGAATATCATGTGGCAGCTGGTATGTGAGTCTAGAGTTCAGGAAGAGGTCTGAGATAAAGATACAGCTTTGGGAGCCATTCGTTTAGATATAACATTTAAAGCCAGAGGCTGCATGGGATCACCTAGCAAATGAATGTAGAGAAAGAATAGAGGATTACTAGGCATGGAGAAACTCCAAGCAGAGGTTGGGAAGATGACAAGTAACCAATAAAGCAGACTAACAGGGAACGGGCAGTGAGGTAGGAGGGGAGCCAAAAAAGAGAGTTAGGTGTGTCTCTAAGCGTATCAAGAAGAAGGAGTGAGAAGCTGTATAAAATTGATAATTGGGTTAGGAAATTTGAAGTCATTAGTGATTCTGACAAGAACGGTTTTGGTGCATGGTGTGGTTCTAAGCCTGACTTGCGACTCCTAAGAATAAGAGGAGAAAAAATAGAGTTAGCAGTTGTAGACAAATCTTTCTGGGAGTATACCCGTAACAGAAGCAGAGAAATAGAGCAGAAGTTGGAGGAAGAGGTGATACCAAGGGATTTAAAAAACATCAACTACCATATACTGAGGTATAATTTCCATACAATAAAATACACCCATTATAAATTGACAGTTTGGTGAGTTTTGGTAAATGTTTACATCAGAGCAACCGTCATTACAATCCCCCTTTAAAACATTTCCATCACCCCCAAGATTACTTCATGCCCCTTTGCAATGAATCCCTTCACCCCCATCCCCAGTGCCATACAACCATTGATTTTCTTTGTTATGTATTTGATTTGTCTGTTGTAGAAGAACTTCATATAAATGGAATCATACACTTACAGTCTTTTACGTCTGACTTGTTTGTTCATTGTAATGTTTTTGAGATTCATCCATGTTATTGTGTCCCTCCTCCTCCTCCTCCTCCACCTCCTCCTCACCTCCCCCCATCCCCCTATTCCCTAGCCACCCCACCTCTTCACCTAAACTACCTTTGAAAATGCTCCTAGCCCCCAAATGCTCAGGCAGATTGATTTAAGAAATGACTTCATCTCTCACATGGTGTGGCTGGCCCCGTGTCAGTCAAACTCTTTGCGGCAGTGCCATAATCTCTGTGAATTAATTTGGTTTGTGCAGTGATCAGAAAAAACCTAATGGGTGTTCATACTATCTTGAATTCTTGGTCTTCTCCTTCTCCTTTTCCTTCTTCTTCTCCTTTTTTTTTACCCTCCTTCACAGGGTTTTTGTATTAGTCTGTTTTCACACTGCTATAAATATGAACTACCTGAGACTGGGTAATTTATAAAGAAAAGAGGTTATGGCTGGGCACAATGGCTCACACCTGTAATCCCAGCACTTTGGGAGGCCGAGGCAGGTGGATCACCTGAGGTCAGGAGTTCGAGACCAGCCTCGCCAACATGGCAAAATCCTGTCTCTACTAAAAATATAAAAATTAGCTGGATTACAGGTGGGTGCCTGTAATCCAGCTACTCAGGAGGCTGAGATAGGAGAATTGGTTGAACCCAGGAGGTGGAGGTTGCAGTGAGCTGAGATCGCGCCACTGCACTCCAGCCTGGGCCACAGAGCAAGAGTCCGTCTTAAAAAAAAAAAAAAAAAAAAAAGAGGTTTCATTGACTCACAGTTCTACATGGCTGTGGAAGGCCTCAGGAAACTTAGAATCATGGCAGAAAGTGAAGGGGAGGCTGGTACATCTTACGTGATCAGAGCAGGAGGAGGACAGAGAGAGTGAAGGGGGAAGTGCCACACTTTTAAGCCATCAGATCTCTTGAGAACTCACTCACTATCACAAGAACAGCAAAAGGAAATCTGTATCCATGATTAATTCTCCTCCCACCAGGCCCCTCCTCTGACACGTGGGGATTACAATTCAAGATGAGACGTGGGTGGGGACTCAGAGTCAAACCATATAAGTCTCTCTCTGTCACTCAGGCTGGAGTGCAGTTGTGATCATAGCTCACTGCAGTCTTGAACTCCTGTGCTCAGGTGATCTTCCCACCTCAGCCTCCTGAGTAGCTGAGACTGCAGACATGTGCCACCATGCCCGGCTAATTAAAACAAAAATTTTTTTTAGTAGTGATGGGGGGGTCTCACTTTGTTGTCTGACTGGTCTTGAACTCCTGGCCTCAAGCAATCCTCCCACCTCCGCCTCCTGAGCAGCTGGGACTAGAGGCTTGCGTCATCATGCCTGGCTAATTTTGTTGAAACTTTCTTTGTAGAGATGGGGTCTTGGTTTGTTGCCTAGCTGGTCTCAAACTCTGGCCTCAGGCAATCCTTTCGTCTCAGCCTCCCAAAGCTCTGAGATTCCAGGGGGGAGCCACCTCACTCAGCATGTCTATTCTTACTTCTTTTTACTGTCGAGTAGTATTCTATTGTATAGCTATATTACCTTGTTTATTCATCACCTATTAATGGACATTTTATACAGAAAAAGTTTAAACATTTTTAACAAAATATATTATTAATATTCTTTATGCGTCAAAGAGCAAAATTTCAACAAATTGAGTTTAAAGATCGAATTGGCTTTTGTCAGCAATTTATGAACCGGCAGCATTCAGTCTATAAATAAACAAGAGTTCCTCCAATTGTGGCAAAACAGTTGGTTTTTAAAGGTGGCTTAAGCAGGAACAAGGAAACAGCATAGTCTAAAAAGTAGATCGATTAATACCAGGTCACTTCAAGTTACTTTCCTTCTGTGAATTACAGCCTAGGGGGCTTCCTTATGCCAGCTCAGGTTCATTGGGCCCCTTTTGATTGATTATGGTAAATCTTCTCTTTTGTTTTTGTTTTCAGACAGTGTCTCACCCTGTTGTCCAGGCTGGAGTGCAGTGGTGTGATCATAGTGCACTGTAACCTTTAACTCCTGGGCTCAACAATTCCCTGGGCTCAGCCTTCCAAAATGTCAGGTTTACAGGTGTGAGCCACTGTGCCTGGAGCGGCTGTTGTTTTTGGCAACAGGCCTGTTTTAAAGTTTGGCAAGATTGTGGTTTGGTCTGATCTGCTGGGGCCCAGTGCGGGTGCTCATTGCCTAACAACAGCCTCTCATAAATTTTAGTTAACATCTCTTAATAGTTGGTATTTTTTATGTTTTTATGAGAAAAGTCATTGCTGTTTCAAAATGGTAGATACTTTTTTTTTCTAGAGTATTATGGTTTTAGCTTTTATGTGTTAATTTTGTGTGTAGTGTGAGGTTAGTTTTTTTATATAAATATCCTGTTGTTCTAGCACTATTTGCTGATAAGATAGTTATTTCCTCAGAGAATTACCTTGTCATGTTTGTTAAATGTCAACTGACCGTATATGTACAGTCTATTTCCATTTCATTGTTTCATATATCTATCTTTATAGCAACATTACCACAGCTTATGAAAAGTCTTGAAGTCAGGTAGTGTAAGGCTACCAACTTGGTCAGATATTTGGGGATATTTTCTGTCTTCTCATTAAAACAATAATATTTGGCCAGCCGTGGTGGCTCACGCCTGTAATCCCAGCACTTCGGGAGGCTGAGGTGGGCGAATCACTTGAGGACAGGAGATCGAGACCATCCTGGCTAACATGGTGAAATCTCGTCTCCACTAAAAATACAAAAAAAAAAAAAATTAGCTGGGCGTGGTGGCATGTGCCTGTAGTCTCAGCTACTCAGGAGGCTGAGGCAGGAGAATCGCTTAAACCCGGGAGGCAGAGGTTGCAGTGAGCCGAGATCATGCCGCTGCACTCCAGCCTGGGCGACAGAGAGAGACTCTGTCTCAAAACAAACAACCGCAATAATACTTAAAGCATATTGGTAGCTGATAGGAAAGTATGTGGGCTTTGGTTTGTGATTTGACTTTTTCATTAAGAAATCCTCTAGTATCAATATCTTTAGAGTTTCTTCCCTCTCTCATGCTGTTCACTTTCTTTAGACAAGAATACTTTAGCATATTTCCTAGAGAGAATGTACTTTCCAGCTGCAGGGTAAGAAGATGTAGTCCCAACATTTACCATTGAAGGCGTTCTTAGTCCCACTCTTTTGAGCTCCATGCTTCAGACCAACTCTGTACTCCTAGTTACTTTTGAGTCTCTCTGGCCCATATTTTTCCAGAGACCACATTTCCATTCTCCTAAGCAATGGGGAGAAAGCCAGTAGCCTGGCTGCAAGGAACTGAGGAAAGTAAAAGGGTCCATAGTATTTGATCACTCTCTACTTTGTATACAGATTTTCCTTCCTAGTCTCATCCTGCCTTCTGGTTCCTGGTACTTCCATTCCTGAGCCTCTCCTGGTGCTGCAGGTGCTATGGCCCATTCGTTACTATTTTCCATTGTGCTCAGATGCTACATCCCCTTTGCTAGAGTTGCTAATACTCCCTTGTCTGTTTTCCATCTTTGAAGATTTGTTGACATCATTCATTGGCAGGTGTCTCCTCTCCATTTTTTTCTTTGTCCTTGTGGGTCTGTGCATTTTAAAGTCCTTTAATTTATTTTAGTGGCCTTTCAAAAGGTGATGGACAATTACATCTCTTCATTTCACTCTGGTATACCAGATGTACTCTTTTACATTGCTTTAAACAATAAATATTTCCAAAATGCTATTTCTAAACGGGTTTGCTATCCAAAGTATGCTTTGTAAAATGCCTATCACTGATTACCTGTGTCGAAAAAAGAAAATTAGAACAAATTTCATTATAGATCAAATTGCTTTTGTTTATGATTCATGAATTGGGACAACCTCCATTCTGCAAAATAGAATGAGAGCTCTGACTGGGCAATGGCAGAACAGTGGGTTTTGTAAGGTGGGAACAAGGAGACAGAACAATATTTAAGAAACTGATTTCTTAACATCAGATTACTTCAGGTTGCTTTATTTTGGTAAAGATTAAAGCAGATGGGACGTATTTATTTATTTATTTATTTAATTTTTGAGCCACAGTCTCACTCTGTCACCCAGGCTTCAGTGCAGCGGCACAATCTTGGCTCACTGCAATCTCTGCCTCCTGGGTTCAAGCGATTCTCCTGCCTCAGCCTCCTGAGTAGCTGGGATTACAGGCGTGAGCCACCATGCACGGCTAATTTTTGTATTTTTAGTAGAGACAGAGTTTTGCCATGTTGGTCAGGCTGGTCTCAAACTCCTGACCTCAGGGTGATCCACCTGCCTCAGCCTCCTGGAGTGCTGGGATTATAGGCGTGAACCACCGTACCCGGCCCAATGGGACGTATTTATTATGCTGACTCAGGTAGACGGGAATCTCCTGTTTTCAGGAAAAACTGGTCTGTTAGGGGATCTATCTGCTTCCTTAAAGTTTCAGTTTGATGATGGGGCATTTAGCATGTGTGACTCCATTGTCTTTTGTTTTGCCCTGTTGGACCTGTAATCCCAGCTACCTAGGCAGCTGAGGCAGGAGAATTGCTTGAACCCAGGAGATGGAGGTTGCAGTGAGCTGAGCTTGTACCACTGCACTCCAGCCTGGGCAACAGAGCGAGACTCTGTCTCAAAAAAAAAAAAAGAAGAAGTTTCAATTTGATGATGGGGCATTTAGCATGTGCGACCCCATTTTGTTTTGGCCTGTTGGGGTCTAGTGCAGGAGCTCAGTTCAAAACAATGGCTTCCCATGATTTTTGTTTAACACCTGCTACCTGATAATGCCTTCCTTTTCTACTGGCTCAGTGCCATAGTTCTGCTCTCTAACCTATGCATTCTGGGCTGAGTACCTTCAGTCCAGAAAAAATTTTCCTACTTTCATATAGTCTACATATGCATATTCAAAGCTTTGAACAATATCTGCAACTTACATCAGCTGGGAGCCTTTGTTCTGGTGTCTAGATAAAGTTTAAGATAAAGTGGCTTGAAACCACAGCCTGTGGAAATATCTGCAAGATTTCTGCAAATTCACAGGAAACTCATTCTAATGATGGTATTCTCAGACAACTGCATTCATGTTTTTCTTCAGTCTATGCTGCTATATAGCCTAGATGTAAGATGCAGACTTCTTAAAATTCTTCCAAAAACTACACCCACACAAAGCATCTGTAAGCACAGTGAAATTTAGTTTAGGGAACCCAGTTGAATAGAGTTTACTTAAGTAGAGTTTGAATTAGGTTGAGCTGGAGCTGATTCAAGTATTGCATTGAGAAGGGTTTTAACTGAGTAGAGAAGAATTTGATTTGAGTAGAGACTGGTTTGGGTAGAGAATGAGTTACATAGAAGTTGGCTTGAGTAGAGTTTGAGTTACGGAGAGACTGTGTTGAGAAGGTGCTGAGTTACGTAGAGACTGAGTTTTACAAGGACAGAGTTCTGCAGAGAAAGTGTTGAGGAGTTTGGTAGGAGATTTGGATGGCACAAGGAACAGAGGTCTCCATTTACATGGAATAAAAAATTAAAAGTCTATATTAAGCTCTCCAAAACCCTTTTAGGCCCTTCCATTTGGGGTCGTCCCATGGCTCTTTCCGGATGGAAAAGGGAGAAAGGGCTTCTTCATAGGGTCTTTTGCTTGTTCTGCTCTCTTTTCCCACCTTTCTCTCCTCTCCTAGACTCATTTAAATAACAAAGAAATGCCTTTCCTTGTTGTCCTCAGAGCAGTTTCAAGTGCTTCTCTGATGACCAGATGCTCAACGTCTCAATTTATACAAGTACTCATCAAAGCGTTTTTCAGAAACTATTCCATCCCGAGGAGGGCATGGTGCAACCGGTAAAATAATACACTTTTTCCTCCCTCATCTTAAGTCGGACTGGTGATAAATTACAAAATGTATATTCTCTGTCTTCTTTTTGGTATACATTGACTGGAATGCTAGAAGTACATTAGTGGATATTGACATGAAGAACAAAAAGGAAAACTCAATGTTCACTCATTGGAAAATGCTAAGATACACATACAGGTCAGCCCATATATTAACAGAGTCCTTTATGGTTCCAACAAATGAACTTGTCAAAGTGGCAATGGTAATTTATTTAAAGGGAGCCATGTCAAATCATCTCTGATGAAAAGATGCCACTATACCATAGTGTCATCCAAATCTTTCCATATATATTTGTGAAATTATAAAATCCCATTTGGTGAGCATACAAGTAACTGAGACGACAGTTCCCACATTAGATCTAAAAGTTCAAGGCAAATTAAGATAGTAGGCACCACATGTTTACCAGGTTATTAGAACCGTGCTGGGTATAAAAGATGCATGAGTCACAGTCCTTTGCTTCGGGGAAGTTGCAAATCATATTAGTGAAATAAGATATAAGTAGAAACAATTTTTAGATCATATGAGAAAGCATATTTAAGGACTAAGTTGTGGGGTCAAGCTCTGTGTTGTAGGATTTTGGAGAAGAGAAGGATGTTATGGTTTGGTCAGATTAAAAGCTTTTGAGAGGGAACTAGAACTTCACCTGTGCCTGAGCAAGAGCGGTTGGAAACACAGGTGAGGAGAAGGGTTTGGATAAAGCTAGAGTTGTGGGAATGGGTTGAATGAGCGTGAGGAATAGGCAGGAGATGAGACCGATGGTGGAGGAGTATTTCTTGGGATCAGCTAGGTAAGGCAAGCATAGATTGGATTCCAGGCCAAAGAGACTGGAGTTTTCCTCACAAACAGACGGACATCTCCCAGATATGACTGTCCACAAAAAACAAAGAAAGATACAATTGTTTAACTATGAAAACATTTTATAGTGTCACAGAGCTCCTCCTGTGGTTTTACAATACTTATGGTTCTTTCTCAGCAGAAAGAGGGAGAACAATTTTTACTTTCGCAATGAGAATGAGGTGAAGAGAACATTTTTTTAAGTACCTCAAATTCATTTGTTTTGTATAATGTGGATTAAAACAAAACTTGCTGCTGGCGCTGTAACATTTTTGCCTGCCTGTGTCTGTTGCATTGCCAGTCTGCCTTGAAATAAAATCCACTTAAAAACTATTTTCTCTTCAAGAAGAGCAGGCTTGTGAAGCTTATTGCATTCAGCTGGTGAAGTCCCAGAGACGCTGCTAGTGCCGTCGAAGACCATCCTCAACGATTCCCCCAGCATGAGGAGACCTCTCCTGATGGCTGTTGTAACAGAAGGATTGAACATGTTTCAACATACCTGCTAAATGGGAGAGCAGACCTTCAGCATACAGGCATGTTTGTGTTTGGCGTCCACCTATCCCTTGCCGTTCTTCTTTCCAGACCCTCTTTCATTCTCCAAAATTCCCAGTTCTCCTTGCCGTAAATCCCTTCCCTAGGCTAATAGAGATATCTCCCTCCCTTCCAGCTCCCTAGCCATCTTTTATTTTATTTTATTTTATTTTATTTTGTGGGGGACGGAGTCTCGCTCTGTCGCCCAGGCTGGAGTGCAGTGGCGCGATCTCAGCTCACTGCAACCCCCGCCTTTTGGGTTCAAGCAATTCTCCTGCCTCAGCCTTCCAAGTAGCTGGGACTACAGGCGTGTGCCACCATACTCAGCTAATTTTTGTATTATTATTGTTACTTTTTTTAGTAGAGCCAGAGTCTCGCCATGTTGGCTAGGCTGGTCTCCAACTCCTGTCCTCAGGTGATTTGCCCGCTTCAGCCTCCCAAAGTGCTGGGATTACAGGTGGGCGTGACAGCACCCAGCCCCATCTTGCTTTTCATTTCTTCTCTTTCAGTCTTACCTATTGGGAGTTTTCGTGGGCTGGAAATTGATTCTGATTTAGATGGTGGGTAAAGGGACCTCTTCCAAACAACCACAGCAGCAACAACAACAAAACCAAACTACTTGCATTAACTGACTTACCTGAAGACTAAGGAAGAAGTAAAAGTTAGATTATATCCTTACTGGATACTTTATGGTGTTAGAAATTATTAATTACAGTGTTTTAGGTGTGATAATACTATTGCGTGTGGGTTGAAAAAGGTTTTAAAGATTTTATATATATTTAAAGATATATATCTCTCAAGTATTTATGGATGAAATGATACAATATCTGGAATTTGCTGGAGGGAAAGGAGGTATGGATTGGCCGTGTGTTCATGAACATTGTAGCTGGGTCTCGGGTGCTGCATACGGGTTGATAGTATTCTTTTCCGTATAGTCAAACATTTCTATAACAATTCTTTTTGAAGAATTGAAGTGTACCTATAATTGGGTTGCAGTCTTTTTAGACGGGCTTGGCAGAGTTAGGAGGCTGAGGACAGTCAGAGAAACCAGACTGCAGGGAGGAGTGGCCTGTTTTGACTACAGCGGCTGTCAGGAATCTTACTTTTGGAGACACCATCCCATATCATTCTAACAAATGAAAATGCACCCACGTTATGGTGATGAATGTCCTTAATAAGGAAATAGTATTTGAGTTGATGTAATGTTACATTTGATAATCATTTTAGATAAACATTTATTCATTTCAATTATGTTTTTTCAAAAATTTTGGAATAAATACTTTTTATAGCTGGTCTCACCATTTCATATGCTGTTGACTGAATAGCTGGAAGGCCACAGGCACTGTGTCTAGAGCAGCTAGTGGATGAAACAACCCTGAGGTAGGACCCCTCGAGAGTTTCCTGTTGGGGAAAGAAGGGGGGTGGGTACCACCCCAATTCAGACTCAGCAGGAGGGCTTGAGGATGCTGGCACTTGCTCCCACTCTAACTCTGCTTTTCTGGATACCCACGGGCACCCAGTGGGGAAGGAGAGAAATGGCTGTTGTGTGTGTTACCTGAAAATCCCATTTCAGCTGTCTGATGATTTAGGCAGCTCCCACCCTCAGCTGCAATCCATTTCCTGAGTTTTGTGGTAGATAGAGCACGTACCTTTCCTTTCTAATTTCTCATGGGACAGTCTAGCTGTTGACGCACAGCCAGAAAAGAGAGCCTGTGCCTGGGCGACTCCGCAGGGATCTGGGCCTGGGCAGAGGTGCTGCTCCCAATGCCATGGTACAGCTGCTGAGGCAGAGGTGTCATGACGGAAGGAGTGGGTTCAGAGTTCCCAAGACAAATGAGAAGTGGTAGGCAGAGCTGACTCGTGAGTACCTGAGAAACACTTTCTGGAGAACCTCAGAACACTCAGGGGAATTTTGAAAAGGATTGGGTTCCTGTGTGAGGAATATGAGTAGGTTTGTTGCTCTCACACTGAGGTTTAATGTTGCTGAGGCTTTATATGTATCTGGAGATCGGTGAGGTTGGGGCATATTCAGGTTTTCCCACTGGCCTGTTTTCCGCCTTCTTTCCTTCTAGCACTCAGCGCTCATTCATTCTTCAAGCATGCTTCAAAGTAGATATGAGGTTCATGGATATGTAGTTTTGGGGCCTTTTAAGTTCTTCCTGGATCTCTAGGGGGACTGTGTATATAAGACTGCATTGGGAGCACTGACAAAGGGGCTCCTAACACTGCCTGGGGAGGGGAGCTGGGGCCAAGGAAGCTTCAGAGAGGAGTTTTGATTTGAGTCTTAAAGGAAGGATAGAAGTTCAGCAAGTTCATGGGAGGTGCAGCATAACCTGGGGCATAGTTTTTTCTTAACAGCAACTGCAGCCATGAGCGTTTGTTGAAAGTTCAGTAGGTGCTTGGCATTTTCCTAAACAATTTACAGGCATTCTCATTTGATCTATCAGAATCTGTAGACTAGAAGGTGCTTTGCAAGTAAATGTAGATTTTGGCATTTGCCCTGATTTTATGTTTTTGACCCTTTGCACGGCTTAACTGAGGCATTACTTTTCTGTCACCTGTCTATACTATGGCATTTTATGCCTCTTGGCCCTGACATGCTTACACATCTGTGTTTTATCAATTATCACCTAGCCCACTTTTTTTTTTTTTTTTTGGCAATTAACCACACTCTGTTGGCATATCTCTTAGATAATGGAATTTTTCAAGTATGTGTGTTTTTCCTCCAGTAAGACTGTAGGCGCCTTTCTTTTTTTTTTCTTTTTTCCTTCTTTTTTCTTTTTTTTTTTTTTTAGGATTTTTTACCATTTTGTAAAATTTTATCTAAAAACTATAGAGCAAAAGAGTGTGATTTTCTGAGGCACAGAACAAATACTTCACGTCTTACACGGTGGCCATGTGGTGTACATCAAGTGCCCAGTTTACAAACTCTAATATAGAACATATTTGAAAAGACTCCCAGCTAATCCACACTGAGAATATCTGTGCACTTTTGGGGAGATTTTGGCATGGGCGTTTCTTTTCCGGAACAGGTGGTGAAGCTAAATTTGTTTGGTGTGCTTGACATACTTGGAGCCTTATGTTAAGACTTCAGTGACTGTAATAAACAGTTCCTCCCTTCTTTGTTTACAGGGAATTGGGACTTTCTCTGGGGCGCTGGATTTCTGTTTCTGCCACTGGGCAGGCTGGAAACCATTCCTGGATTACATTCTTCCAAAGTTACAAAAAGCTGGGGCTGCTTTGGCTTGGAAGCCTTGTTGCTTGGCTGTGAGATGTGGCCCCTAGCTCTGTCATTTGGGTCAGAATGGATTTTAGTAATGTCTTCAGAAACAAAAGAAATAGGCACCTTTTCTTCACAATCCTCCTGTTTCTATTAAAGTGTTTCTCACAGTGTTTGTGTCACAAGATGGCAGGGAGGAGGTAGTGAGGTTGTCGGCAGGGGCGTAGACAGAAAATCACGTAAGGAGTGCTTACTTGCTGGATTTGACAATCTTTCACGTCTAAAAGCAGATGATTTAGGTTTTGTTTGTTCATTTCAACTAAATCAAATGAATGTTCCCAGAGCAGCTTTGGGATGGAAAAGGAGGCTTTCCTGCTGAGGGGGAAATGTCTGCTTAGCTTCTCGGAGTGGGCTAGCCTGTAGGACCAGACCTGATTCATTCACAGTGTAGATCCCGAAGTGACTGCTCTCCAATTTCAGGCTCTGGGGTGCTCCTGGGAGCTGGGCTTTAGAAACACCTTAGGTGAGTGGGGTGAGATGTGACCACAACCGAAGAACCATGGTGCTGCCACAGTGGACTTCAACGGGGAAGTGTCAATGATATGGTGTTATCACCGTGGGTGGTTTACAGTTGTTGCTTCCCACAGTAGGCCTGAATCCAGCCCTTATCTGCCGCTGTCAGAATTGTACTTGTGGAGTTCGGTTTTGCGGCATGCTCCTCCATTCTTCCCGATGTTTATTAGTGTTTTTATTCACAACTGGGACACCTGAGGTTTTAACGTGAGTGGCATAGGCTTGTTTCAGACCTCAAAGAGCTAAAATTATTTTGCATTTAGCACCTTCTCTGGTGTCAGCTTGACCTCCTTTTGTTATACTTTAACCTTTTGGTTTTTGCAAGCAGTACTGTATAGTCAGTAAGAGACTGGGCTTTAGATTTACACGGATTTGAATTCAAATAACAGCCTCTATTATTTATCAGTGATGTGACCCAGATAATGAATAAGTTATGATGCAGATTCAGCTGTTGTAAAAAAGGCCAAAGTGGCTCCAATAGGATAGAGGTTTGTATCACCCTATACACATTAGGGTTTACATGACAACCTCAACAGTATCTAGTTTCTTATTGTTCTCTCAACTTCAACCCACACCATCTGTTTTGCAGTCCAAAACAGAGCTCCAGCTCCCATCACCACATCTGCATCTCAGCCACTGGGAAGGAAAGAAAAGAAGTAGAGGGCATGTCCCTTTACGAGACAAGTCAATGGGTCACTTTCAGTTGCAGCCCATTGCCTAAGACTTAACTCCATGGCTGTTATGAACTGAATGTTGGTGTCCACCATCCAAATTCATATGCTGAAACCCTAACCCCTAAAGTGATGGCATTAAGAGGTGGAACCTTGGGAGGTACTTAGGTTTACGTGAGATCATTAGAGTTGGGTCCTTATTGATGGGATTAGCTCCTTTCTAGGAAGAAACCAGAGAGTTTGCTGTCCTCCATCTCTGCCTTGTGAGAGGATACAGCAAGAAGACTACCATTTGCAAGCCAGGAAGAGAGCCCTCACTAGGAACCAAACTGGCCAACACCTTGATCTTGGACTTACCAGCTTCCAGAACTGTGAGAGATAAATTTCTGTTGCTTAAGGCACTCAATCTATGGTATTTTGTTATGACAGCCCAAGCTGACTAAGACAGTGGTCCTACAAAGGAGTTGAGAAATGTTGTCTTTAGTCTGGTGGCTATGTGCCCAGCTAAAACTCAGAGAATTATTATTAAAATAAGAAGAAGATACTAGATGTTAGGAGGCAACTGCCCTCTTGCACAGATGAATTATTTACATCTTCTGTGTCTCATCTCCTCCATCTGGAAAATGAGATTGATCTGATAGAATTATGAGACTTAAATGAGGTAATTCTTGTAAGACTTTTAATATGGTACTTAGAACATAACTATCCAATTAACTATATTAACTATGAGTAAAATGGTGGGTTTACTTGGATGCTTGTCTTTTGTTAGGGTAGTTTTTATTAAGCAATTGTTTTTAGCTACTAGATTTGTTGTATAGCCCTATCCCCAGGAGATGATTCACTGTATCACAATGGCAAAGTGATTCACATTTTACATCAACCTAGAGTTTTCTCTGCTGGCATGAAGAGCTGGACTTGAAGAGTTTGTGAGGGTGTTGGAGACATTGCACCTTGTGAGTCGTTGCTATTTCCCCCTTCATCTTATCAAGAATTGCCTCATTTGTAGCCTTCATCAGAAATGCCATGATTTGGGACTCTAGTTTCTGGAAATTGGTAGAGGTGTTGATTGCTTGTGAATCTCAGGGTCAGAAAATGGTTGCTAGAGATTCTAAGAAGTAAAAAGGCAGCTTCTTCAACCCTGTGAAAAGTATTGTGGCCTTCAGCAACCTTTGATGAAAACTCACATTTGGAATTTGCAAAAGCTGAAGTCATACTTCTGAGTTGCTCTGATTTATAGAGAAAATCAGTTGAATCTGAGGACTAAATATGAAATCTATTCCTCCTTCCTAAGTGTTTTCATCCAGTTAAGTTGACTATAATATTGCCATCTGTTTTCATTATGCAAGTTCTGCATTTAACAATTAAAGATTTATTCACATTGAACTTCCTTGAGACACAGGCCAGTGTGCAACACTAGGATAGGTTTACCAACTGTTGCCTGGAGCTGTAGTCTAAGAAAACAAGGGCACACTGATGGGATCTTATGGGGTCAAGACAGCCTCTGTAGACTTGCCTGTGCAGGAAAGAACAGATGAAAGCCAAGGAAGGTCTCCCCAACCTCTGACAGGTATGGAAGCAGCTGGCCTATAAGGCTGCCACAGGACTGGTGGTCAATTATGATCTTGCTCAAATGAGTTGTTTTCCAAACCATCTATTGTGAAATAATTTGGTTATTCACATAACCTGTGAATGGTCCTACAAAGGAGTTGGGAAATGTCTTTAGTCCTTAAAAATTCCTTAAAAGTTGAACATTCCTTCAACATTGAAATAGAAAAGGAAACACTAGACTATATCACAGGTAGCCTAGATAATAAACTATTTATTTTAATTACAGATATTTATATATGTATGTGCGCTGAGTCATGATGTAAATGTTGTTCTTATTCTGGGTAAGGGCCAAAAATTTGAAAGATCTTGATCTAGCATAAGGTTTGCCAGTGTTGTTACTGCCAAAATGATTTTCTGTGGTTTGTTTTTATTTTTCCCTGATCTTAACAAAACCGTGGTGACTAGAAGATAGGCATCTGTCTATTGAAATCTATATCTCGCCCTTTCCCAAGATTGGCTGAAATATTCCTAAAGGTTAGATAGCATAATCATTTCCACTCCACAAATAATTGTTGAACATGAACTGTGTACAAGACACTGTTCTAGGTGGTGTGGGAGGTACATAATATCCCTTGCTGCTTTCCAGAGGCTCGTAAACCAGTGGTGGTGGCAACAGATGAAGGAATACACAAACAATTCAACCACAATACTGACCATAATACAGATTATATAATAATTAACTGAGTTATCATAAATTTTCCAATTTTAACCAAGAAGTAGACAAAATAACCTTATTGTCAAGATATCAATTATTTTGCATGAAGTATACTTTTCCATTTCAGGAGTTATGCGATTTGGTGCTGGCAAACATTTGGTAAGATGAGTATTCATGCATTGCTGATAAAAATGTAAGTGGATATCATCTTACATTTTATATCATCTTACATCTTTTTGGAAAGCAATTGGTTGGCATTAATTGGCTTAAAATATAGTCTTTGTAATAATTCCACTTCTAGGAATCAAAAAAAAGCAAAGATTTGGAGCAAGTTTAATGAGCAAAGATGTTTACTGCAGCTTTATTTATTTATGTATTTATGTATTTATTTATTTTTGAGATGGAGCCTCACTCTGTCGCCCAGGCTGGAGTGCAGTGGCACAATCTCGGCACACTGCAAGCTCCGCCTCCCGGGTTCACACCATTCTCCAGTCTCAGCCTCCCAAGTAGCTGGGACTACAGGCGCCCGCCACCACACCCGGCTAATTTTTTTTTGTATTTTTAGTAGAGATGAGGTTTCACGGTGTTAGCCAGGATGGTCTCGATCTCTTGACCTCGTGATCTGCCCGCCTCGGCCTCCTAAAGTGCTAGGATTACAGGCTTGAGCCACTGTGCCTGGCCTACTGTAGCTTTATTTTTTAAAGTAAAAAGTTAAAAATCACTAATGATTTGTGGAAGAAATCTATATAAGAGGATATTACACATTGCTAGAAATCACATTTTCAAAAACTATGACACTGGAAAGTGTTTACTTGCAAACAGTAAATCTTAAATGAAAAGAGTAGGGTCAAACATTGAACAGATAGTACGATCATAATTCTGAAAAAAGAAAACCCAACCTATTTGTGCATAGGAATAAACTAGAAGGAAACTCATTAATATTATGTGTTTAATCTCTGAGTTGTAGAATTTGGTTGATTTTTGTTATCTTCTTCAGAAGTTTAATGTAGTTTATAAATCTTCTATAATACAAAATTTTCTGTTGTATGAACAGAAATAACAAATACTGTCTTATAAAACCTATACAAATTAATTCTAGCATGATAAATTGAACACAATTTTAGGAGAGCCTTTCAAAGATTATAATTATGTCCTTTTGGATTTACTGGGTAGTCCTAATATTTACCTCTTTCCTTCACTTTGCCAGTGGGAGAGATGTTTACTATGGCAACAGAAATGACTAGAACAGTCATTTATTTCCTTTTCTAAATTTAACTTTTAAGAAGAATTAGAATGTGAAATGTTTTCCAAGTAGTTGACCCCATCTGTATCTTCATTTACATTTCCTAGAGTCCATTGGACCTAGTTTGCTAGTCCAGGGCTAAGTCCAAGACCTTCACACTCTGTCATGGAATAAAAGTGAGCACTTCGACTGAACTATGGATGTATTTAATTACTTCATCCATATTATCCTTAGTTACTCTCTATGCAGGGCAATTCTGACCCAAGAGAGACTAAATTGCCTTTGAAAGAATAATTTATTTTTTGGGAAATAACTGTGAGTGTTCATTGAGTGCTTTAGTGTCATGCCTAACAGTTTAGTGTAATTTCCTTCTGTTAGCTCATTTAATTCTCACAATAACCCCATTATATGGTTCCTGTTATTATCTCTGTTTTGTATACAAAGTACCTGATATCTAAAGAGGTTAGGTTACCTGTCCAGTGTCATATCAATCATAAGTGCCAGACATGAGCTCTAAGGCCATGGGAGACAGAGACCTAGTTCTTAACCTCTAAGCTACTTAGCATTCCTGTGTGTTCCCTCTTATGCCCACTGAGACCCACTGTGACATTTGAGTACAGGCTAGGTAATCATTTTTAAGAATTCCAGTGTCAGAAGAGACTTTCTATCATGAGACTATTGCTGTAATGACTAAATTATTCTGAATTGATTAGGAATGCCAGATGCCTGCAGGTTCATTCTATTAAAATTTGCTTTGCATATTTCTGCCCTAAACTCAGTGAAACTCATGTTTTAATCTCCTTACAATTTCAGGGGGAAAAAAAAAAGCAGAATCATTTTATTGCCAGTAAAAATCTTCTAGGTTTAGTCAAAGCAAATTATAATTTCTGGTGCTCCTTGACTCATTAGTTCTTCCAGATGGTGCATGTAAACATGGCAGGAGCTGCAAATTGTGTGAAGGCCGAAATATAAATCAAAAAATAAGCATTCATTATAATTTGTGTGACAAATGGAAAGGCTATAAAGTGAAACAGTGCGTTGCTCGATCAATTTCATCCCATTACTCTTGGGATCCCCCAGAGACTATCTTCAGAAATAGAGTCCCCAATTTTGTCAAGGTCAATTGTCATTATAGTGTTTAGAGGAGTCCTCAGTCCCTCGCAGATAAGCTTGAGGCATCATAGCTGCATTCTTTCTACTCTTGATAATCTATGGGTTGACCTTAGTTCTTCAAGAAGTGTGAAGAAAGGAGAGGAAAATATCACTTTAAAATGTTGAGGTTATTTGAAAAGGAAGAGAAGGCTTGTTGCAAGTGTTCCCACACCGATTGTATTGGAAGTAATCCTGCCTTGCCCAAAGTCCCCCCTTTCCTCAGGATCCAGATATTTATCCCACTGTCCTTCTGGGAGTATTGATGGCTGATGGATCTCACCTGAGGTCTTAAAGAGCTCTTCCTGGCCCAAGGTCACACTGCCTTCTGAGCAGCTGCATCTATTGACTGGCTAATGGGTAAGAATGAGGAACCAGGCTCCTGATCCCACTCTCTAGCCTCTCTCCAACTTAAGACAACTATTATTGGCCTTCTCAGCTCCAGAGCTCCTCATAGGGTCACCTGAGGCCTTTGTTGCAAATGAATTGCAGTTCCACGTTTTGCCCAATTTTTATAGCCCCCAATATAAGAAGCAACATGCAGTGGTAGAAAAGGCACCAGATCATGAATCAGAATACCCAGGGTCTACAGCAGGCTTTGTTACTGTTGAGCACTGAGGTCTTGGAGAAAATAATTTGCCTTCTCTGTTCCTTATTTTTCTTATCTTTCAAGTATAAAGCTTAGCCTAGCCCAGCAGTTCTTACCTATGCATCTCTCCCAGTGGATGTCCTTTGACTCCCTGAAATTATATACAATGTCTGTGTTTTTCTGTCAAGGTTGGGGGCATAACTTTCATTAGGTTCTTGAAGGTCTCCACATAATTTTTTTCTATTGTGGTAAAAGCACGTACCATACACTTTACCATCTTAACTATTTAAACAATGTTCAGTTCAGTAGTGTTAAATACATTCACATTATTGTGAAACAGATCTCCAGAACTGTTTCACAAATCTGAACTCTATACCCGTTAAACAATTCTCTTTTTCCTCCTCCTCTTAACTTCTGTTAACCACCATTCTACTTTCTGCTTCTATAAATTTGACTACTCTAAGTACCTTATGTAAGTAAAATCATATACTATTTGTCTTTTTGTTGTTGGCTTATTTCACTTAGCATAATGTCCACAAGTTTTATTCATGTTGTAGCATATGACACCATTTCCCTTTTTAAAGACTGAATAATATTTCATTGAAGGTATATACTATGTTTTGGTTATTCATTCATCAGTTGATGGACATTTGGGTTGCTTCCACTTCTTGGCTGTTATGAATGGTGCTGCTGTGGATATGGGCATCCAAATATCTCCTTAAGACTCTTTCCTTCCCTTTCCTTCCCTTGTCCCTCCTGCTATCCTTCCCTCCCTTCCTTCCTTTCTTTTCTTGATGTGCGGTCTTGCTCTGTTGCCCAGGCTGGAGTGTGGCGGAATGATTATATCTCACTGCAACCTCAACCTCCCAGGCTCAATGAGTTCTCCAGCCTCAGCCTCCTCAGTAGTTGGGACTACAGGCAAGCACCACTATACCTGGCTAATGTTAAAATTTTTGTAGAGATGAGGTCTCACTCTGTTGCCCAGGATGATCTTGAACTCCTGAGCTCAAGTGATCCTCCTGCCTCAGCCTTCCAAAGTGCTAAGATTATAGGTGTGAGTCATTGCACCTGGCCAACCCTACTTTGAATTATTTTGCATATAAACCCAGAAGTGGGATTGCTGGCTCATATAGTAGTTCTTTCTTAACATTTTTAAGGAATCTCCGTATGGTTTTCTATAGAGGTTGCATCATTGTACAATTCTATCAGCAATGTGCAAGGGTTCCAATTTCTCCACATTTTGCTATCTTAGTCTGATTTCTGTTGTTTATAACAGAATACCTAAAACTGCACAGATAAAAGAAATTTCTTTTTCCTTTTTTTTTTTTTTTCCCTCTGGAGGCAGAGTCTCGCTCTATCACCCAGGCTGGAAGGAATTTATTTCTTATAGTTACTGAGGCTGAGATGTCCAAGGTCAAAAGGCTGCATCTGGTGAGAACCTTCTTGCTGATGAGGATTCTGTAGTTCCAAGATGGCACAGGGTATCACCTGGCAAGGAAGCTGAGTGTGCTAGTTCAAGTCTTTCCTCCTCTTCTTATAAAGCCACTAGTCTCATCCCCATGATAACCCATTAATCCATTAACCCATTAATCCACGAATTCATGAGTTGGTTAATCCACTAGTGAAGGCAGAGCCTTCATGACCCAATAACCTCTTAAAGGCTCCGCCTCTCAATACTACCACATTGGGGATTAAGTTACAATATGAGTTTTGGAGGACAAATACTCAAACCGCAGTACTTGTCAGCACTTACTATTTTTTTAAAATAGTAGTCATTCTAATGGATGTGAGGTGGTATCTCATTGAAGTTTGATTTTCATTTCCCTGATGCTGAGCATCTTTTCACATGCTTGTTGACCATCTGTATGTCATCTTATGACAAATGTCTATTCAAATCCTTTACCCCCACCCACCTTTTTTTTTCAGGCAGAGGTCCACTCTGTTGCCCAGGCTGGAGTGCAGTGGCGTGATGTAGGCCCATGGCAGCCTCAACCTCCTGTGCTCAAGTGATTCTCCTACTTCAGCTTCCTGAGTAGCTGGGACTACAGGCGTGCACCATCACACCCAGCTAATTTTTATATGTTTTGTAGAGACAGGGTTTTGCCATGTCACCTGGGCTGGTCTCAAACTCCCTAGCTCAAGCAACCTGCCTGCCTCAGCCTCCCAAAGTGTTGAGATTATAGGCATGAACCACTGCACCTGGCCTGTCCATTTTTTAATTGGGTTATTTGTATTTTTGTTGTTGTTGCTGAGTTGTGGGAATTCTTTATATATTCTGGGTATTAACCCTTTATTAGTTCTATTATTTCCAATTATTTTCTCCCATTCTGTGGGTTGCCTCTTCACTCTGTTGATTGTGTCCTTTGATAAACATAAGTTTTAAACTTTGGTGTATTCCACTTTGCCTATTTTGCTCTTGTTGGCTATGCTTTTGGTGTCATAGCTAAGAAATTATCAGCAAGTCCTAGCATGAAGATTTTCCCTATTTTTTTTTTTCTAGGAGTTGTTTAATTTTTGGCCTTATATTTAGGTCTTCAATCTATTTTGAGTTAAGTTTTGTATATGGTTGAAGATAAGGGCCCATTTTCATTCTTTTGCATGTGGATGTTCAATTTTTTCAACACCATTTGTTGAGGAGACTGTCCTTCCTCCATTGAGTAGTCTTGGCACCCTCGTTGAAGATTATTTGACTGTATATATGAGCATTTATTTCTGGGTTCTCTATGCTATTCTTTTTTTTGTTTTTTTTTTTATTCAAGTAACTGCAAGTAGGAAACCAGAGGGGGAGCCCCAGGCTGGGACAAATCACGGCTACCCCTCCCCAACAGAACAGGGGGAGGTGGCGGCCCCTACACCCTTTATGGTTGATTCGGGCCCCCTTGCTCACTCTGCTGCAGCATCCTAGGGGCAGGGCCCCACCTTCCCTGGGACTGGGGTAGTCGGTCACCCAGCCTGCCATGCCCCAGCCCCTCTTCCCCACAAAGAGTATCTTGGGGGAGAGGATCGTGGGCAGAACAGGAGGCAGTGAGGATGAACATTTGGCGCTGGTAGCAGCAGCAATGACGGATGTCGACGAATGGAACATTGAACAAAAAACAACACAACTGTCCAGAGGTAGTTTGTGAACAGAGGAAAAATGGAACCAGAACCTTGGGGGGCAGGGAGGAGCAGGAGGGGTTTGGGAGAGGGCAGGGTGAGCTCCTTGTTATTGGTGCCCCATCTGAGGACGGGGAAATGGCTGAGTGGCGGAAGCAAAGTAGGGTTATGGGAGCAGCCGCAGCCCACCTCAGGTGGCGGCCACAGGGCTCACCTGTGGGCCTCACCTGGACAATAAGCGACTGCATCTTCATCACCTCAACATGTACTCAGATCCCAGGTGGAGGGCAAGGGGGCTGCGGCCACAGTGAAGAGGGAGTAAGGACACACCCCTCCTGCCTTCCTGGAGCCGAAGGGGGCCGTCCAACCTAGTGCAGGGACTAGGGAAGGTGGGGAAGGATGAAAAGTGTGAGCCCCATGTGGTGACAAAGACAGTTTGGCTGGGAGAATCCTGGGGCCAGCACCCCCTCCACTGGCCACACCTGCTGCCCCCAGGGCAGTGGAGTAGGGCCGGCCAGGATGAGATGGGGCTTGGGCCCCTTTTAAGGCCAGGGGAACCCTCCCAGGTCCCACTACAGGAAGCCAGAGGGAACAGTGAAGGAGCAGAGAGAGCGCCCCCAAACCAAAAGCCCAGAGAGCAATGTCCCCACCACCAAGGGAGTGGGGACGCAGCAGGTGCAGGGTGCGGCTAAGTGGGTTGTTAGCCTTGTCCAGGAGGGCATGTGTGTATGCGTGGGTGGGCGGGGGGAGCTGGGAACTGAGGCCAGGGGAAAACTGCTCCCCACTCAGCACATGGGAGCCCTGTAGCGGCTGGTGTGCTGTGTAGTGTGGTGGTGAGGGCACAGGTGGAAGATGGGGGTGGCGGCCAGAGGCGGTGGTGATGGTGGGCCTGGGGAAGGGGCGGGGGCGGTGGGAGCGGAGCAAAGTTCTCCAGTCCCAGAAGGAAGCTGCTCCTCCAGTGAGGAGCAGGCGGCATGCATGGGTCACTGCTCCTCCTCCGAGGATTCCTGCGTGATGCCCTCCTCTTCCTCCTTCTCCAGTTTTTTGGGTCTGCCCCTTGGTTTCCTTCCTGGAGTTGTGGTGGTTTTCCGGGTCTTGGCAGCACCCTTGTTTTTGCTTCCCTTTGGTCGGCCCCGAGGTCTCCTAGGTGTTGGCACTTCGCTGGGCTCCTTCTGACTCCCTACCAGCGCTGTCCCGGGACTCACCGGAGGCTGCTTGCGCGGCCTGCCCCGGCCCCGCTTCTCAGTGCCGTCCTTTTCCTGCTTGGAGGCCAAGGGCTGGCTGGATTTCGAGCTCCATTCGCTCGTCTTCCCTTCTCTAAGGAGCAGGTGGAAGAGTGATGGCTGGGATGGCCTTCTTGGAGCCGCGCCAGCACCAGAAATAGCCCCGGCTCGGAGTCCCAATTAGAGGAGCCTATGCTATTCTTTTGGTCTATTGTCTGTCTTTATGCTAGTATCACATTGTTTTGATTACTGTAGCTTTGTAATATGTTTTGAAATCAAGAAGTATGAGTTGTCCAATGTTAGCTCCTCCTTTTTCAAAGTTGTGTTGGCTCTTTGGGATCCCCTGAGATTCCATATTGATTTTAGCATGAATTTTTTTGTTGCTACAAAAAAATGCTGTTGGGATTTTGATAAGAATTGCTTTAAAACTGTAGATTGCTTTGGGTAGTATGTCCATCTTAACAATATTAAATCTTCCAATCCCTGAACACTGAGTTCCTTCCCATTTATTTGTGTCAACTTTAATTTCATTTAGTAATATTTTCCAGTTTTCAATGTATAAGCTTCTCACTTCCTTGGTTAGGTTATTCCTAAGCATTTTATTCTTTTTGGTGTTATTGTAAATGGAATTGTTTTCTTAATTTCCTTTTCAGATTGTATATTGTTAGTATATAGAAATACAATGGTTTTTTGTGTGTGTGTCAATTTTGTATTCTGCAACTTATGCTGAATTTATTAATTCTAACAAGGTTTCTTTTAGTGTGAAATCTTTAGAGTTTTTTACATATAAATTTGTGTTGTCTGTGATCAGTGATAATTTTAATACCTTTCCAATTTGTATTTATTTATTTATTTTATTTTATTTTATTTTATTTATTTTCTTTTTTTGAGATGGAGTCTTGCTTTGTTGCCCTGGCTGGAGTGCAGTGGCCAGATCTCAGCTCACTGCAAGCTCCGCCTCCCGGGTTTACGCCATTCTCCTGCCTCAGCCTCCCGAGTAGCTGGGACTGCAGGCGCCCACCACCTCGCCCAGCTAGTTTTTGTATTTTTTAGTAGAGACGGGGTTTCACCGTGTTAGCCAGGATGGTCTTGATCTCCTAACCTCGTGATCCGTCCATCTCGGCCTCCCAAAGTGCTGGGATTACAGGCTTGATCCACCGCGCCCTGCAAGCTTTTCTAAAATAAAATAGTGTTTCTGTATTAGGCTTTTTTGTTTACAAGTGACTGAAATCCAGCTCGAACTGTATTAAGCAAATCAGGGGATTTATTTGACCCACAGCGCTGAGAAATCTAAGAGATAGGTTTGACTTCAGGCCCAGCTTGTCACAGAGTTTCAAACATATGCATTGCTGGATATGGTGGCCACTGGCAGATCAGGACAGAGACCCTGCCAGCTGCAAGATCCAGCAAAAAGAGCACCTCTGCCCATGTGATTTGGCAAAAAGGTCCCATTGAGGATTGCTGGTCTATTCCTGAATCATTTGCTAATGCTTAAGGCTTCTCTTTGGCCAGACTGGGTTCTACACCCACCCCCTGTAGCTTGGAGAACAGAATCAGCCCCACCGAAACCTCATGAATTGTTTCTGTTATCAGCCGAAGGGGGAAGGGAGACTTGGCAGGGAAACACAGCAGATGTACATGACATTCCATGTACAAAGTCTTGCAACAGTTCCTAAATGTCTTTGGATAATTGCCAAACTCCTTAGCATGCTATATTTACGTTGCTTACTTATTCAGTTTTATCTTTGCCTCTCTTTTCTTTGTCCGATAATTTATCCTTTAAGGTTCAATTTTAGCAGTCCATCAGTTTCCTTCCAGCCTGTCACATGGGGCTAGGGGTTCCTTGTCTGTGATTCCATAGCACCCTGACCCCCTGGTCTCTTAGCCCTGAACATACTTCGTGTGACCAGTGTTTGCTAACCCTGACTTTCCTAGAGAATTCTCCTCTGGGTGCTTAAAAATATACCCATACCCTAGCCCTAGCACAGCTCAAATCCATCAGAGTCTGGAGATGAGTGATTGGGTAACTGTCTATTTATCTATTTCCTCCTTTCCTAAGTTCCCCCAGTTGATTCTGAGGTACAGTTGGGCTTGAAAACCACTGAGTAACGTTAAAGTTCTGTCCAGCTCTAAAATTCTGTGACTCAACCCAAGAAATGGTAGGATTATCTCCTCATCATTCCCTCTTTCCTCTCTTCCTCTTCCCTCCATTCCCCCTCCCTCCTTCTATTTGTAGCTATTCCATTTACAGATGTCAAAGCCATAGCTCTATGTAAAAATAAATGCAAAATATTTTCTCCTCATTTTTATTTTTATTGTCCTCAGGAGCTTTGAAACTATCCCAGTGGCACTGAGATTATCTGAGTTATTTAGGAATGAGCTACTTTTTCTGTTACTTCCTTGGAAGTTTTCAGCCCAGTCTCTCATTGTGTGGGGCTCAGTTCCATAGCTGTGTCTGTGGACCCTTTATTATAATGTCTCAGCAGCACGGCCAGTCAGGCCTACACTGAAAAGAGTCATTTGAGGCACTTCCTGTCATGCCTCATACGGTTGTGTTGTTGACATTCGGTGCATGTGTTTGTCATTGACACACAGGCTCCCATTCCAGCTGGAAAGCCTTTCCTTTCATCTAGAAGCTGTTTTAAAAAAATGTTCCTACTTATCTAAAGCCAGAGAGAGTGGATGGGAGGGATTAGTTTGTTTGCCCACATCTTCAAATGCACTGTTTTGTGGAATGCCAACAGGACTGTTTTAATTTGTTTTCTACAAAGGCAGACTTCTGTTGCTTTTCCTGAGATCCTGACGGAACAGTGTTTGTCATTAACGTCATGAAAGGAGATAGTGCAGCTGTGTTGATGGTGGGAGTTACCTGTAATTTATGTTGTAACTTAAACATTTAGGAAGAGTAGCTGTTTCCTTTTAGAGACCTGAATTCTCTCTCTTTCTCTTTCTTTCTTTTTAAAAGTTCAATTCCTACAAATTTTGTAAGCACTAGGGAGTCAGTTGGAAAATCAAGGCTTCTGTTCTGTTCTCTGGTACAGAGATGGAATTATTAAAATGACAGCATTTTAGAAATGTAAACATATACTTAACTTCAATCTAAAACAGCATAAGCATATGAGGGAAAAACTAACCAAGCTGGTTATCTAAATTAGGAAAGGACATTTCTTAGAAGATTTGTGAGACCCAATCTGATTATATCATGTGCCTTCCTTCTCTCTACTCAGCTCTCTTACTCTTTTGGTATAGTTCAGGTCATGCTAAATTTTATTATTTTGAAAAATTAACTTCCAAGGACATTGGAGAAAATGAGTTGGGTTAGTGGCCATTCAGATTTTGGGACTGAAAATAAGGGCTCATGGGTACTAGTTGAGGACAAATGGAATTTAATGGGACTCCCAAGTGTTTGTTTTATGAGCACCAACAAATGGATTTCTTCCTCTCTTCTGGTAACTTGAGAGGGGAAATCTATGTGTCTTTGCTCTGCTAAAGAAAACCAGAGCCCTTTGTTCACATTTATCTTGAGGATCTTTTCTTGAAATGCTAACCTTTCATTGAAAAGTTTACTGGAATCGCCAAAGAAAACTGAAGTATAGCATCATTTAAAAATCAATTCAGCAAACATTTTTGAGTGCCTGCTATACATGGGCATTGTGGAAGGGATATAAAGAAAATAATGAGTGCCACATTTATACAAACACATTTAATAAAATATGATATGTGCTTCAGTGGGTCAATGGACAGAATTGCTACTGGTCACAGATATGTATATTTAAAAAACCCTCTATGTCTCTTTATGGTATTTTCTTATTCTATGAATCTTGGGGCCCTTTGACAAAAGTCAAAGAGAGCAATCTAGTCTAATTTTTGTGAGCCTATATTGTCTCATAATGATGCTATTTTTTGTTTCTTTCTTTCTTTTTTTTTTTGAGATGGAGTCTTGCTCTGTTGCCCAGGTTGGAGTGCAGTCGCGTGGTCTCGCCTCACTGTAAACTCCACTTTCTGGGTTCAAGTGATTCTCCTGTCTCAGCCTCCCAAGTAGCTGAGATTATAGGCGCCCGCCACCACGCCTGGCTAATTTTTTGTATTTTTAGTAAAGACAGGATTTCACCACGTTGTCCAGGCTGGTCTTGAACTGCTAATCTCGTGATCTGCCTGCCTTGGCCTCCCAAAGTGCTGGGATTACAGGCTTGAGCCACCGTGCCTGGCCTATTTATTTATTTTTGAGATGGAATCTTGCTCTGTCACCCAGGCTGGAGTACAGTGGCGTGATCTCGGTTCACTGCCACCTCCGCCTCCTGGGTTCAAGGAGTTCTCCAGCTTCAGTCTCCTGAGTAGCTGGGATTACAGACATATGCGACTATGCCTGGCTAATTTTTGTATTTTTAGTAGAGATGGGGTTTCACCATGTTGGTCTTGAACTCCTGACCTTGTGATCCGCCTGCCTCAGCCTCCCAAAGTTCTGGGATTACAGGCGTAAGCCACTGTTTCTGGCTGTATTTCTGTTTCCTTCCTAATTGTTCTGTTCTTGTTTAATTGTTCTGGTTAGGAGTTCCAATACTATGTTGAATAGAAGTGGTGAGAGCAGGTATTATGCCTTTTTCCTTATCTTAGAAGAAGAGCTTTCAGTCTTTCACCACTGAGTATAATGTTAGCTGTAGGCTTTTCATAAGTGGCTTTTATTATTATTTTATTTTATTTTTTTGAGACAGAGTCTTGCTTTATTGACCAGGCTGGAGTGCAGTGGCAGGACCTCAGCTCACTGCAACATCTATCTCCCAGGTTCAAGTGACTGTCCTGCTTCAGCCCCCTGAGTAGCTGGGACTATAGGTGTGCACCACCATACCTGCTAATTTTTGTATTTTTAGTAGAGATGGGGTTTCACCATGTTGGCCAGGCTGGTCTCGAATTCCTGACCTCAAGTGATCCGCACGCCTCGGCTTCCCAAAGTGTTGGGATTAGAGACATGAGCCATTGTGCCTGGCCTCATAAATGACTTTTCTTATTTTGAGGTAGTTTCCTTCCTGTCCAGGTTTATTGAGTGATTTTTTATCATGAAAGGGTATTGAATCTTGTCAAATGCTTTTTCTCTATCAATTGGGATGATCATGTCATTTTTGTCTTTCATTCTGTCATTGTGGTATAGTACATTGATTAAATTTTGTATGCAAAACTCTCTTTGCTTTTCATGAATAAGTCCCACTTGGTCATGGTGTGTAATCCTTTTAATGTGCTGTTGAATAGTTTGCTAGTATTTTGTTGAGGATTTCTGCATCAATATTTATTAGGGATATTGGTTTAGTAGTTTTCTTTTCTTGTAATTTCTTTGTCTAGTTTTGGTATCAGGGCCTAATAGAATGAGCTTATAAGTGTTCCTCTTTAATTTTTTGGAAGAGTTTCAGAATTGATACAAATTTTCTTGAAATTGACTTGAGTTCTTCTTTAAATATTTGGTTGAATTCTCCAGGGAAGTCATCTGGTCCTGGGCTTTTCTTTGTGGAGAGATTTTTGATTACTGTTTCAATAATTCACACATTTCTGATCTCTTCAAATTTTGTATGTCTTCATGATTCAGTCTAGGTAGGGTGTGTGTTTCTAGGAATTTATCCATTTCTTTAGGTTATCCAATTTGTTGACATACAAGTACAGAATTTTTGTTTTGTTCTTTGTATAGCTTCTATCTCTGTTTGATATTCACATTTTGTTCATATGTTGTTTTCCTGATTTCATTTAGTTGTCTATCTGTTCTCTTTTAGTTTATTGAGTATATTTATGATAGTTATTTTAAACTGTTTGTCAAACAGCTCATAAATGTGCATTTCTTTAGGACTGGTTTATGTAGTTTTAGTTTGCTCCTTTGGTTGGGTTATGTTTCCGTGTTTCTGTGTACATCTTGTAATGTTTTTCTTTTCTTTTTTTTTTTCTTTGCCTGTGATTTGGGCATTTGAAAAAGCACCCACCTCTAACAGTCTGCATCCTGGATTTGTACAGGTGAAACCCGTCACCAGTCAGTCTAGGTATCTGTTCAAGAACCTTTCACACCTTTTCTGATCTCTTGCTCCCCCTGGCATCTGCCTGTAGAACTACACATCTAATGTGCTGCTAGACTTTGTTTTCAGCAGCGTCTGATCCTGCCTCTGCTCTAAGTCAGGCAAAACCAGACTCTGAGACAGCTCCCCGGCATGCCAGAACTTTGAGTGCAAAGTCTGTTCTTTTGTTTCTGTCCTGAGGAAGGACCCTCAGTGTGAAGATTTCCTCCCAATTGCTCCACACTATACAGTGAAAGTGCAGAAACATGAACAGGTGCACCAACTGCCGTAATGCTTTCTACCCCTTTTCTGGAATCCTGTCTTCATTTTACAATGGCCTGGGTGCTATAGCATCTCAGCTGGTCTCTAGAGTTCTCACAGGGGCATTCTGATCCATATACTGTTGTTAACTTGGTGTCTCTGTAGGGGAAAGAAGGGCCTGTAGCTTCCTAGTCCATTATCTTGCTAACATCACTCTGACACCTATTTCTTCTGCAGACATTTAGGAACCAAAACACTAGGTGATTATCAAGTCATATTGACTACAGCTAAAAAACAATGACTCTATGACTACTACATGAATTAAGATAAAAAATATCAAGCATCAGTGTTTCTCCATGGAATCTATAGTGAAGAGGATTTGGCTCCTAGAGAGTAGAACCAAGTAGGTAGAAAATAATTTTTAATCCAGGGAGAATGAGAAAAGCTAGAGAAGTAGGCAATTTTTCTAGCAGTTCATAGGGGGAGCTTCTAGAAAAAGCTGCAAAGAACTCTGGTTCATTTCATATCCAGGAAGTGGGGATTCTGAAGGATCTGCTTCAGTGGATCTGAGAATATATCAGGCTGCCTATAGCTCTATCCAGGTGATCACAAGGTCAAGGTGACATCTGTGCTAAGGGAGATTTGAAGAGCACCTCTTTAGTCAGCAGCTTATTGGAGGAAATGAATGTCTTCTAAAAGGAAATATCTAAGGAGATAGACCTTGTTCTATCAAAAAGCAAAATGTCATCGTTATCATCAGAATATAGTATAGTTGGGAGAGATTCCCATCTTTGGAAGTATTTAAACTGAGACAGAGAAATCAGCCGATAGAGATGTGTGGAAGAATTCATTCTCTAGATGGAAGTACACCTATTAAGCTGTCTTAAAATTACCTGAGTCTGAATTTTTATGAACTTGGTGAAGGATTCTGATTCATGATCATTTTGTGTGGGAGCTAAAATCGGTGGAAGGGCTATAACATTTAGAACACCATGCAGTGTTGAAAAAGAGGTAATGAAACACATCAAGAACAAATATTCCGTTTCCCCAGGTAGAAATATCTATCTGCATGGCACAGCCCTGATGGATTCAGCTAAAACTCGAAAGTTTTGTTTTTTGTCTTTGTCCTTCTTTCTGTGTATGTGTGTATATAACACATCAATACACTATGGACACATTTTCACAGACTATAAAGGCTTTCTGTCCATGTGCAGGAAGTGACTGACAATATCTTACTGAATAACAGGATATGTGGGGCTAAATAGATGCAAAGGATAACTTCTCTTGTACTCCCCTACGCAGATCACATTTAAGATACTGCAGATCATCAAGCAGCATGATGGAGATGGCTTGGCATACATTAAAGCAAGCAAATATTTCCTGTCAATATGTACCACATTGTAGTGTATTATTAATGCTGTCAGCCTCAGAATAACTTCACTTATCTAGAATGATGCATAGCTTATTAAACTTGTAGAAACTTGTTACTTAAAACTGGAGACTTGATTTTTGGGACTCCATCACTGATGTTATGTCCTTGGTGGATAATCTTAGTTCTCTTGGGGTCTCTTTTAGTCATTGTATTAGGTTTTATAATCTATCAATCATATGTAATTGCCTGTGTTTCACTGAAATAGACTTCTTTGAATACCTCAAAATTTTAATAGCCTATTCCCATATCAAGTTGGCCTTTTTATTTTGATACGTTTCCAATATTTCTGTCCGTTAATCTTCTGCTAGTGAATTCATCTATGGACAGGTGTGAATGGTCTTTCCCTTCATATTCTGAAAATGAGGACTGCGAGAATCACTAGAAACACATAATTTGTGCTGAGCTTGGTTGTTTTAATCTGGGGTGTTACTTTAAGGTAACTTAATAAAACTTTGTTTTAAAAAGTATTAATATAAGATTTCCTCCAAATTATAAAATCATTATTAATATCTTACTGGTGATATATAATGATATGATCTTGTTGAAAGATTTGGAATAGAAAATGACTGGAAATGTAGACTCAAAGATACCAACAAAGTATCTATGATAGCAAGCTGTCTTTTGTATATACCCTGATTTACAATGTCTACCAAGTCATGTTCTTTTTTTTTTGAGACAGAGTCTCGTTCTTCACCAGGCTGGAGTGCAGTGGCGCGATCTCGGCTCACTGCAACCTCCGCCTCCTAGGTTCAAGTAATTCTACTGCCTCAGTCTCCAGAGTAGCTGGGACTACAGGCGCGCCACCACGCCCAGTTAATTTTTGTATTTTTAGTAGAAACAGGGTTTCCTCATGTTGGCCAGGATAGTCTTGATCTCTTGACCTTGTGATCCGCCCACCTCGGCCTCCCAAAGTGCTGGGATTACAGGTGTGAACCACTGCACCCAGCCGGCATGTTCTTAATATGCATTGACTCTTTAAATTCTCACAACTTCCTCATGAAGTATTATTTCTATTTTACACAGTAAGCATTAAATAAACATTTGTCAAATGAATGCATACATCTATCATTTTTTTGTTATTGTTGTTTATTCACTTTTTTGAGATAGAGTCTTGCTCTGTTGCCCAGGCTGGAGTGCAGTGGTGTGATCTCAGCTCATTGCAACCTTGGCTTCCCAGGTTCAAGCGATTCTCGTGCCTCAGCCTGGTGACTAGCTGGCACTACAGGCATGTGCCACCATGCCTGGCTAATTTTTATATTTTTAGTAGAGACAGGGTTTTGCCATGTTGGCTAGGTTGGTCTCAAACTCCTGACCTCAAGTGATCTACCTGCCTTGGCCTCCCAAAGTGCTGGGATTACAAGTGTGAGCAACTGCACTCAGCCACGTCTATCATTTCTTTTTTTGGTTAATATGTATCATCTTCCAAACATCATGGTCAGGCAGTTTCTCTCTCTTTCCCTCTTTCTCTGCTTCCTCACCACCCCCATTGCTCATGCCTAGGTCAGACCTGCATTACTTTTCCCCTCCATTACTGCAGTAGCCTCTGAAATGGTATGCCATTCTCTTCCAGCGAACGTAGCTTTTTTTTTTTTTTTGAGACAGGGTCTGGCTCTGTCGCCCAGGCTGGAGTGCAGTGGCCGGATCTCAGCTCACTGCAAGCTCCGCCTCCCGGGTTTACGCCATTCTCCTGCCTCAGCTTCCCGAGTACCTGGGACTGCAGGCGCCCACCACCTCGCCCAGCTAGTTTTTGTATTTTTTAGTAGAGACGGGGTTTCACCGTGTTAGCCAGGATGGTCTTGATCTCCTAACCTCGTGATCCGTCCATCTCGGCCTCCCAAAGTGCTGGGATTACAGGCTTGATCCACCGCGCCCTGCAAGCTTTTCTAAAATAAAATAGTGTTTCTGTATTAGGCTTTTTTGTTTACAAGTGACTGAAATCCAGCTCGAACTGTATTAAGCAAATCAGGGGATTTATTTGACCCACAGCGCTGAGAAATCTAAGAGATAGGTTTGACTTCAGGCCCAGCTTGTCACAGAGTTTCAAACATATGCATTGCTGGATATGGTGGCCACTGGCAGATCAGGACAGAGACCCTGCCAGCTGCAAGATCCAGCAAAAAGAGCACCTCTGCCCATGTGATTTGGCAAAAAGGTCCCATTGAGGATTGCTGGTCTATTCCTGAATCATTTGCTAATGCTTAAGGCTTCTCTTTGGCCAGACTGGGTTCTACACCCACCCCCTGTAGCTTGGAGAACAGAATCAGCCCCACCGAAACCTCATGAATTGTTTCTGTTATCAGCCGAAGGGGGAAGGGAGACTTGGCAGGGAAACACAGCAGATGTACATGACATTCCATGTACAAAGTCTTGCAACAGTTCCTAAATGTCTTTGGATAATTGCCAAACTCCTTAGCATGCTATATTTACGTTGCTTACTTATTCAGTTTTATCTTTGCCTCTCTTTTCTTTGTCCGATAATTTATCCTTTAAGGTTCAATTTTAGCAGTCCATCAGTTTCCTTCCAGCCTGTCACATGGGGCTAGGGGTTCCTTGTCTGTGATTCCATAGCACCCTGACCCCCTGGTCTCTTAGCCCTGAACATACTTCGTGTGACCAGTGTTTGCTAACCCTGACTTTCCTAGAGAATTCTCCTCTGGGTGCTTAAAAATATACCCATACCCTAGCCCTAGCACAGCTCAAATCCATCAGAGTCTGGAGATGAGTGATTGGGTAACTGTCTATTTATCTATTTCCTCCTTTCCTAAGTTCCCCCAGTTGATTCTGAGGTACAGTTGGGCTTGAAAACCACTGAGTAACGTTAAAGTTCTGTCCAGCTCTAAAATTCTGTGACTCAACCCAAGAAATGGTAGGATTATCTCCTCATCATTCCCTCTTTCCTCTCTTCCTCTTCCCTCCATTCCCCCTCCCTCCTTCTATTTGTAGCTATTCCATTTACAGATGTCAAAGCCATAGCTCTATGTAAAAATAAATGCAAAATATTTTCTCCTCATTTTTATTTTTATTGTCCTCAGGAGCTTTGAAACTATCCCAGTGGCACTGAGATTATCTGAGTTATTTAGGAATGAGCTACTTTTTCTGTTACTTCCTTGGAAGTTTTCAGCCCAGTCTCTCATTGTGTGGGGCTCAGTTCCATAGCTGTGTCTGTGGACCCTTTATTATAATGTCTCAGCAGCACGGCCAGTCAGGCCTACACTGAAAAGAGTCATTTGAGGCACTTCCTGTCATGCCTCATACGGTTGTGTTGTTGACATTCGGTGCATGTGTTTGTCATTGACACACAGGCTCCCATTCCAGCTGGAAAGCCTTTCCTTTCATCTAGAAGCTGTTTTAAAAAAATGTTCCTACTTATCTAAAGCCAGAGAGAGTGGATGGGAGGGATTAGTTTGTTTGCCCACATCTTCAAATGCACTGTTTTGTGGAATGCCAACAGGACTGTTTTAATTTGTTTTCTACAAAGGCAGACTTCTGTTGCTTTTCCTGAGATCCTGACGGAACAGTGTTTGTCATTAACGTCATGAAAGGAGATAGTGCAGCTGTGTTGATGGTGGGAGTTACCTGTAATTTATGTTGTAACTTAAACATTTAGGAAGAGTAGCTGTTTCCTTTTAGAGACCTGAATTCTCTCTCTTTCTCTTTCTTTCTTTTTAAAAGTTCAATTCCTACAAATTTTGTAAGCACTAGGGAGTCAGTTGGAAAATCAAGGCTTCTGTTCTGTTCTCTGGTACAGAGATGGAATTATTAAAATGACAGCATTTTAGAAATGTAAACATATACTTAACTTCAATCTAAAACAGCATAAGCATATGAGGGAAAAACTAACCAAGCTGGTTATCTAAATTAGGAAAGGACATTTCTTAGAAGATTTGTGAGACCCAATCTGATTATATCATGTGCCTTCCTTCTCTCTACTCAGCTCTCTTACTCTTTTGGTATAGTTCAGGTCATGCTAAATTTTATTATTTTGAAAAATTAACTTCCAAGGACATTGGAGAAAATGAGTTGGGTTAGTGGCCATTCAGATTTTGGGACTGAAAATAAGGGCTCATGGGTACTAGTTGAGGACAAATGGAATTTAATGGGACTCCCAAGTGTTTGTTTTATGAGCACCAACAAATGGATTTCTTCCTCTCTTCTGGTAACTTGAGAGGGGAAATCTATGTGTCTTTGCTCTGCTAAAGAAAACCAGAGCCCTTTGTTCACATTTATCTTGAGGATCTTTTCTTGAAATGCTAACCTTTCATTGAAAAGTTTACTGGAATCGCCAAAGAAAACTGAAGTATAGCATCATTTAAAAATCAATTCAGCAAACATTTTTGAGTGCCTGCTATACATGGGCATTGTGGAAGGGATATAAAGAAAATAATGAGTGCCACATTTATACAAACACATTTAATAAAATATGATATGTGCTTCAGTGGGTCAATGGACAGAATTGCTACTGGTCACAGATATGTATATTTAAAAAACCCTCTATGTCTCTTTATGGTATTTTCTTATTCTATGAATCTTGGGGCCCTTTGACAAAAGTCAAAGAGAGCAATCTAGTCTAATTTTTGTGAGCCTATATTGTCTCATAATGATGCTATTTTTTGTTTCTTTCTTTCTTTTTTTTTTTGAGATGGAGTCTTGCTCTGTTGCCCAGGTTGGAGTGCAGTCGCGTGGTCTCGCCTCACTGTAAACTCCACTTTCTGGGTTCAAGTGATTCTCCTGTCTCAGCCTCCCAAGTAGCTGAGATTATAGGCGCCCGCCACCACGCCTGGCTAATTTTTTGTATTTTTAGTAAAGACAGGATTTCACCACGTTGTCCAGGCTGGTCTTGAACTGCTAATCTCGTGATCTGCCTGCCTTGGCCTCCCAAAGTGCTGGGATTACAGGCATGAGCCACTGTGCCTGGCGATGCTATTTTTTCTTACATTTTCCTCAATTCTGAGTAGTAGTTAATTCTAGAATTTTCCTGGGCATTGATCATCAATTTCCCTGGTTTATGCTTTTCAAAATTTCTATCTGGGAGTAGATGGGGTGGCTCACGCCTATAATCCCAGTACATTGGGAGGCCGAGGTGGGTGGATCATTTTAGGTCAGGGGTTCAAGACCAGCCTGGCCACCTTTCAGTAGAGATGGTGAAAATACAAAAATTAGCTGGATGTGTTAGTACCCACCTGTAATCCCAGCTACTCAGGAAGCTGAGGCAAAAGAATCACCTGAACTCAGGAGGTAGAGGTTGCAGTGAGCCAAGATCACGCCACTGCACTCCAGCCTAGGCAACAGAGTGAGACTCTGTCTCACACACACACAAAAAAAATTGTGTCTGAACATTGATTGTTTGATTATCTGTGTTCCTCTAGCTTTCCTCTACAGACAGGAAATGGAAACTCAATACTCTGTTGTAATCAAGCCAACAGCAATGTGGGGGCTTGTAGTCCTACATTAGGTTGGTCAAAGACAGTGTACCCATTGGGATTCTAAGCTTGCACAAAGGGCACCTTACCCACACCCTTCCCACAAAAAAGTTCCAGAATTGGTGGAGCAGTTCCCCTTGGTCACTTAGAAAGCATATACTAAAATGTTCTGTGGGTTTAATCTAAATTTGTTCCGAAGTTATTGTAAGAATCACTTACTGATGACAAAGGAATGTATTTTTTTTTCTTGCCATTTTCCTTGGACTGTAATTCCCTAAAATATTTTTCTGTTTCCACAGAAAAGCACAGGTTTCTCCAAGTTGGGGGAGTATGTGTGGTGGTGTGTGTGAGTTATATCTCGACTTTAGGAAGGGTTTGGTTTGCCTGTATACCTACTCCATATTAAAGTATGACTATATTTCACCATTCTTCCTATGAGGTCACGGTCCTCCCTGCATCTGTACTGTGGGCATATTTTGCTTTAGAATAATCTTCAGTATTCAAAAGGTGGGGATGTGTGTAAGTGTATTTGATGAAAAATTTTAAGGTAAATCTTTGCTTCTCTTCTGCTTCTCAGGTAGAATCATGTAAACAGAAGCCTATCCAGTCTCTTATGATTAGAAAGTGAGTACACATAATTATGCAAGTTTATGTGGAATTTCCCTGAAGGGTTGATCAGTGATCCCAATGGAGATTCTGGGTATTACTGTTAATACTTTGTCTCTCTGATGCCTTTAAATGTAATACCTGAAAACCATCAGCTTAGACTGAAGTGAACCGCATGTTTAATGGCTCAGTGAAACATCCAAAGCCAGCTGAAAAGTCAGAACAAAGATTGTGAGGTATAGTCAGTTTACTTACTGTATGAAATAAGTTGAAATCATAACTAATGATTCAAAAATAAATGGGGAGAGTAGAGCGACATGTTGAAGGTTAACAGATGTGGAATAGCTGCCAAAACAGGAATTTGTGGGTCAACCTGTGCAGAACTAATCACTGTAGTGGGAACTTCACTGGAATGCAGAACTTCCTGTAATCTGCTGAGGAAGTCAGTCTGGGTAGATGCGGGGGAAGCCCAGTTCCCAGGTAGCAATGGGAAAGAGTGGAGGATTGGCTAGGTGAAGGGGAAGGATTACCTGGAGGGGTTAGAGACCAGGAATTAAATTAGAAGACCACAATGCGGTGCTGTGGTAGGAAGTTCTGGGAATAATTTGGCCATGTATCTTAAAAATGGTAATAGTGATTTTCTCTGACCCAGTAACTACATTTCCAAGGAAATTTATTAAGAAAATAACCAGGGCGGAGCAAGATGGCCGAATAGGAACAGCTCCAGTCTCCAACTCCCAGCGCGAAGGACACAGAAGACCGGTGATTTCTGCATTTTCAACTGAGGTACTGGGGTCATCTCACTAGTGAGTGCCGGACAATCGGTGCTGGTCAGCTGTTGCAGCCTGACCA